>NC_079232.1:5462917-5766412 GCF_028502605.1 Trichoderma breve
GTACGATTACCTTCCTGCGGGAGAGTAGCATCTGGGCTCGGGATAATTCCCTTGTTGGTCCGGATAATAAGCCTCCTGCTAGAACCAGAAAGCGTAAGAAAATAGTATACATGTTGAAACCACCGAGGCAACATCACGCGAACTCGGCAGTTGGGTTTGCCTGTGTACGTTGGTTACGTATTTTGTTGATGCGAGAATAGTTCAAAAAAGAATATGATTGACATACAGAGTTGACAGAATGATGGACTTAGATCCGACGGTTCATAACAATTATCCTCCTCACATTCGTAGAACAACATGAGCCCGGGTCACACATCAACTAAAACATCAAATAATTGTTGCTCGTAACCTCTCCAAATCAACTCCAGTCGAGTTATTGCCTCAACATTAAATCGTCTTGTCATCAATCACACCTCCTAGGAGATCATGACCACTGCTTCTTCATTTTGGCAAGGATGGAATCCGAACAACCATCTTAATCGATCGAATAGCCTACCCGGAACGGGGATTTCGAATTCACATTTTCCCGCTGCCCCGCCACGGTCGGGGGGCCGATTTTGTGCGAGATCTTTTTCTTTGACCTCTTGGTTAGTTGGTGGGGATCGCTGCCAATTCTGCCGGTCAAATCGCCGGGCGGTCAGAAAAAGTTGGCTCACCGCCCGCCGTGCTCCTGCTCGCTTCCTATAAAACTTCACACAGCTGGCCGTTTGTTTTGTTTTTTTTTCTTCTTTTCTTCTTTACGTCGACAATACTTCAGTATGTGCACCCCTAACTGTGATGGCCCACTGTCTCAAACGGCTTCTAACTTTTGTGTTTTTCTTTCTACAGGAGAATCATTTCTATAGTATTCGTCTCTTGCTTTGGTTCCCAAAAGAGCCATCGAATCCACCCTGGTTGATGATTGTATATCCTCAGCACCCAAGAGTGAAAAATTTTCTGGTCCTCTCGCTCCGTTCGCAAGAATGGCGGCGTTTGCTTTGTGCAATTGCTGTATAGAGAGTTGTTTCTTCTTGATGATCTCGACCCTGTTCGTGGTCTGCCTTTGGGCGCGTGGACAGGGTGGGTGTTGATGGACGTCTGACAGGCTTTTGTTTTTTTCATTGCAGATTGGGGCTTGCCCTGGGTGTGAAGAAGAATCGAACCGTAAGATGACTGTGAATTGGCCGTTAAAATCTTTCGTACGGGTTGTGGGTGTGGAAAAATTTCTCTTGCTCTCGATGCTTTGGCGGGGCATAAAATTTTTCCATGCGTCGTCCAACATTGTCTCTCTTCTGCCTTGTCTTCTTGTAAATGCCATCCATGCGTTTTTCAGTTATTACTCTTGAAGCAAAATTCGTTATTCCTACTGCGTCATTTGCCGAACGATACCACCTTTGAGGAGTCATGAGTAGCTGACCGCGTCCACCCCCACAGCCCCTTCCAATGGCAAAGAGGGGTGTGGGTTGGGTGACTCTCTTCACCTATTCGGACCTTTGTTTACGAGGCATAGTAGGTTCATCAACTATGTTGCATTATATCTTCGGGAAAAGATACTAGTATTCGTCCATTACGCAGAATGACAGCCTGTCTACCTCTACTACAGCATAACAGTCGCACCGATCGCGGCTCCAGCAACGGTTACCAATGAGCCACCAATAGCATTACTAGCATTTTGAGTCGATAATGTTGCCATTGAAGCAGAGGTGCGTGTTCCGTTCGAAGCAGCATGGGGTTGGCTCTCGGTAGAGAGAGTTGCCGGGTCCGTGATGGGAACCCTGACCGACGTGGAAGCAGAAGTTGTGACAGACCACTAGCCCCTTCGGAAGGAAGAAGATTCTCAACTTAGTCAGTTGTTGACAACAAGCGCTAACTAAAGGATTTCTTTCTGTGCACCTTGGATTGCTGGTTGGAAAAGGGGCTCAACATTTAAGGACGACCCTGATCTTTTGGCGTCTGACGAAATGTTATCCCACCACAGGCTGGGACCAGTTGAAGTATGTATATTGCCATATAACTCGACCAATAACTGACTATATGTAGCCTAGATGGCAAACAGGCTGTCTATCACACCTCAGATATAGCAGATTGGTTTCCTCGCCGGCGAGACACTCCAGCCCTGTTGTCCAACCACCCAGTAACATTATTGCTACTTTGACTGTTGATTTTTCGCTTGTTTTCCTGCTCCTTGTGGTGTCTATCTATCGCAACGTCTAACGAGACTCGTTTGTTAGGCTTGTCGGACCCCCAACGGAATGCCACAATGAGAACGACTGAGATTACGGCGGCAGATATCACAACTGAGATTACACTCCATTAGCTTTGAATCACGAGCAAATCTTCGAGGGCAAAAGCAACCAGGCTTACACATATACATAATCTGTTCCCTCATACTCATCCACTCATCACCAGTCGAATTTCTGTTATTCATTCCAAAGAAACCAGTGAAAAACCCAAGCGGTAGCTGGATTATGCAATGGACGTTAGAGATCGTTATTCCATGAAAAAAAGGTAGCGCTACTTACGAAAAAGATCGTGATGATTGTGAATGCCATGATGGCGCGGCCTTGCTGAACGCTTTCGTCTGCTCGTTCTAGCGCAATCCGGGCTTCAACAATGCTAGCTTCTTGCTGCTTAAGCGATAGCAGTGCTTGGAGCTGGAAGTACCATGAGCATAAAGAATTTTTAGACGGTTGAAGGATGATGATTGTGTATACCTGCTCGGTCGTGCGGGTTACAGCTTTTTGGAAATCGGCTATTTCGTCAATGCGATTCTGTACCTTCTCCGCCAAATTGGATGTCTCTTCCAGGTCCTCTAAAGTGCAGGATGACCAGTTATTGGCACTTTGAACACTCTGACCCTTGTCGTGTCTGCTCTTGATGTGCTTTTGCAGCTCATTCACAACAGTTAATTGCTGCTTATAGATACGCTCCACTTTGGCATGGGCGATTAGTTGAGACAATCTGGCTCGAAGAAACTATCAGCTCAAAGGTAAACTTACTCATATTTAGCTCATCAGTAATATCCTGCGATTCTTTCAGCAAGACGCCCTCTGGATTAATGTTCAGGTATCTGAACGAATCTCTGTTACGGCCCTTGGACCGCTCCGGGTTAATTCCCAAGTGGCGTTTTAACCATTCTTTAAAACCGTCTGCAGTCTTGTGCTTTTTCTCCTTTTCCATGTTCGACGACTGAAGACTGATGTTGGCCCAGAAAAGACTGTAGGCTGATGTGGTGTTGTAAGCCTATTTTGATTGGCTTCAATGAACTTTGACCATTTCGTTCTCTTCGGGGAGGAGAGAGAAATCCATAACACATACCACAGTCCCAATGGCTTGAGCAAACAGATCCATCACCTCTGGGCGGTCATCCGTAGGCTGTGTCCTGTCAAAGAATACCTTTGAACATTGGTCAATGATGAGAGTGGCTGCGAATCCATTAGTGAATAGAATTTTTCACCGCAGAATGTTACTTGCCAAGATGGTAGATGGATCGAATGCGCTTCCTCTTCCCAAGAATCTGCCGGAGACTCTTATGAACACCGGAGGAATCAGGCTTGTTTCTCCCCCAACGGCGTGGAAAAGATGTGACGATTGTATCTACTATCTTGTTAGACTGTCGAAAGCTTCCAAGTCATCATGCATTTGGTATAGTCTCACCCTCTCCAAGGATCCACATCCACAATTGGTCAACCATGACGACTCGAGTCACTCCGACTAACTTTGTCATCTCCTTCTTCTTTTGAGCAGCTGTGCCTGAGCTAGTAGTGCTCCCAGATCTAGTGCCAAGTGTACGTGAAACGGCGGTAGACTCGACGTGCTGAGTGTGCGGAGACGTCGTGTTAAGGCTAGTGGAACTCGTTGCTGCCTTTTCATTTTCTTGTTGTTTTTCATGCCTTTCTTTCCTGGCTCTTGTTTGTCGATAGACTACTTGGTCTGTATCTCTATCTACTGTATCTTCAACGACAGAGAAATATGACTGGTCCAGCGTTCGACGAATGTGCAGAGGAGGCCCCAATTTCGCGCCTCGTGGTCCGGCCGTGACGACACCCTGCTTCGTTTCAGAAAAGCCTTGCCGAAGTAGCCGCTCATCTGCGTCATAGTCCATGGCATCCCAGACCTGAGCTATATCATAGAGATACCTTCCAACTTTGGTTGGAATATTCTCACGATCAAACTTTTGAGGGAGACAGTGAGCCTCCCTCGCAGCCTCGAGAAGATAGGAGTTCAGAGGAACCTTATTATCTTCGACAAGCTCCTGAACTATTTGCACCATCTTTGCCCGCCTTCGATTAGTTTCCCAGTGCAGATATGGGAGCTAAGGGAGAAAGATAACGTCAATGTCTGTTCTTGACCGTCATAACAGGGAACAACTTACAAAGAGAGAGATATGAGATGGAACATTGTGATCCGTGTGGTCTTTCATGTTGGATTGATTAGATATTTGCATCTTACGGCACTCGATGAAGCAACTTACCTGAAACATGGGCACATCGAGGTCTCATATGCCGCAGGTGGAACAAATCCTTTCCTATCCCAGAACCATGTAGCTGCCCTCGCCAGTGCTCAAAAGATAGCAACTGGTTCTCATTCTCTTCGGGGTCTTCTTCTGTGGGGGTTCTGTTCACTTCATAGTATCTTGTTATCGCCGTCTATGGGATATGTTAGCTAACCAATCTTGATCTGAAATAGTATGACACTCACCTCGATCCATCCCATGTGATTGGCCGGAAAGTGGAAATATTTGATGCTTTCTTCGTCGCGTTCAAAGAGTTTGCGATTCTCGATCGTGTTGGACAGTATGGTGTCCATTTTGACCTTTTGGTTAGGAAATTCCCCCGAGGATGAGTCGATATCCTCGTACTGCTCGCCTCGCCATTGCCTGTCGTCTTCTTTCTTGAAATACATGACGCCAACTTTAAACTCATCAAGTGGCTCTTTCACCTTATCACCCAGTTCTTTCACCATACCCACCAACTCTTTTGCCTTATCCACAGGCTCTGTCACTTTATGTGCCAGATCTTTGATCTTATCCAGTAGCTCTTTTGCATTATCCGCCGGTGCTTTTGCCTCATCTGTTGACTCTTTTATCTTATCTAATAGCTCTTTTATCTCATCTACCGGCTCTTTTACCTGATTTGCTAACACTTTAATCTTATCCACCAGCGCTTCCGCCCCCTTCGCCTGTCCGTCATTGCCTTCTTCTTTTTGTTCACATATTGGACTGCTTTTCTTAGTCCGTGTGGACAAATGTCGAATTAATTCTGTGCGTGACTTTGCGACATTCCTGAGTAGTGGAGCCTTCTGTGGCTTGTCTTTAAATCTCTCCCTAATCCTACTAATTCGGCTTTCTTCGCCGCGTACCACGTTTAGGTGTGATGGTTCGAGTATGCGATCACTGCGATCATCGAACGTGGATCTGGCATATTCGTGGAATGCTCTTTTCTTCAATTCGCTTTCGGCTCTTGACAAGCGACGAGAAGCGTTGTCCGATGATGCCATAATATTAAGATCACAAGTTGTGATATTGACGCGATTGTCAATTATAGCACAGGAGATAAAGGACGGGTAATATATATAGAAGAGTATTTCGTATGATCTGAAGGGAGCTGGAATGAACATGGCCTTTATTTATTCAGCCCTCGCAGTACTTTTATCATATGTCGATATGTCCTACATACAATGGATAAATTTTGAGGCTGGCTGTCTCATCCGAGATGCATCAAAAGTGGTGTACGGGCGAGGGATGCTATAGGTCGCGGCGGAGCGTTATCACGGTCCTGGCCACAGCCCATTGGAGCCAAATATGAACATTGCCAGCGTGGGTGAGACGGGCAATCTATTCTACCCCTCTTCCACGCCCAAAGAAGACAATGAGGCCGGAGAAACGGCCAGTAATGTGATGGTGCTGTTACCGAAATACGACGAAAAGTTCAGCTGGCCCCAATCCTCCGCTTTTTGCCCACCGAAGCCAGTTGTGAGTGGATGGGAGACACCCATTGTTATACTTGCGCTGGAATATCGGGATTAGATCGCCGCTGCCAAGCATTGCGAGAAGGCTGCCTTGGCAGATACGGTCCGATCCGGCGGTGGAAAATACTAAGTGATGTGGTGAGGCTCTACGTTGCAAAGGATCCGTGGGGGTGCTTGTTCAGCTCTTGCATTGGTAAGCATTTTGGGCAGTGTCGCAAGGCAGCCAGCCTAAATTGGATGTGATGTTTTTAGCTACCGATGAAGATGCCTAGTTTTATCGTGATCTTGGAAAATACAGGTTCAGATAAAATACAAAGCAGAGCATGTTCTGTTTGAGCAGGTTGGACAGCTCAAGATGGGTAGAGGTGTATGAAGCCCGGAGTTTCAGCCATTCTTGCCCAGGCTGCGTACTCTAGATTGCCTGTGTCTTGTAGGCAAGGCATTATGCAGGTGGAATCCAGCATATGGCCACAAAGAGAAAAAAAGCCATTAAATAAAAGTCACAGCCAAGTAAATGAGTTCTTTTACATGTATCTCTGGCCCGCTGCTTCGTGAAGTAAATTATGCTTGACTGGTGGTGTAGCAAGATGTTAGCGAAAAGTATGCCTCATAAGGCAATTAGCATGAACTACATTCAACGAACTAGGACGTCTCGTACGCCCGGTTAGCTCAATCGGTAGAGCGTGAGACTCTTAAGAGTAACACATTCTGAATGTAATCTCAAGGTTGCGGGTTCGACCCCCGCATTGGGCTTTTCCTATATCCAAAAAGATTGAGAGAACGGAACGAGCGTTCATTTTTTTGCGTTCCTATCAAATTTTTTCTTTCTTAAGGTTTTTGGTGGAGTTTTTATGGTATGCACCGAGTCATGCGCTAAGGTGAAAGATCCCTGTAGCCCACAGTGGACCGAGAATTCTCAGCCAATTATCTGACACCGCTCTGGACGAAAAAGGTCACGGCTTCATTCACCTTGATGCGCGCTTCCATTTTGTTTCAATAGCTGAGGTGCCTTGTTGTTTTTCGTGATGAATTGAATCCGAGTGATTGTATAGGACGTTAGCTAGTAGCTGGATAGCGGCAAGGTTGATACCGATATGGATTATCGACTCGTCACCTCCGCTTGCGATGATTGGTACCTAGTGCACCTATGCTCTCCAATCTTCTTCGCCCATGTCCGATCAATTCTTCAAGCACATTCACACCAACGCTCTTCCTTGCTGTGACACGGAATTCCCTACTAGTAATCTTTCAAGCTTCGCTCTTGCCTATGTGCATGTGCATGCATCATCTCAGCACTTCTTTCCTCTGTTGACAATCACGTGTAGTCACCTGACGCACCGACAAATCCTCTCTCGTCTGCTTCCTACTTCCCTTCGATATCATCTTTCTTCCCCTTCCTTAATTCACTTTTTATACCTGATCACATCCCGTTTCTCACATTGCGAGACTCTGCGATAATGACACTACCTGACCTGACAAACTACAATCTTGCATCATAACCATGGGACTATTCTGCATTCCAATTATCGCCTTTACGAACCCGACTATTCGATGGGTCTTTGGCGCTTCTCCAAGAGCCAGCAAGCTGTTTCCAATTCTATCATAACAGTGAGTATTTTTTCCAGCCTTCTGCTTATAATAGACAACATCTAATGTAGACACCTGGCTTGGACCAGTTTGTGTGCAAAGCACGGGGAAGCGCAAGACAGTCTCTTGCTTACAGCCTTGCCATCGACCTCATTATACGTGATGTAAAGACAAGGCTGGGTCTGTCTTCCAGATTCACTGTCTATCACAAATCGCGCGATCGGTCCACCAATATTTGCTGTGCTACAAGACTCTTTGTGGTCTCTACTTGTCCTATGCTCCAAGGGCAGCTCGTTATTCTCTGCCAATCTCTGCTCCTTTTGCGGATGCCTCATCATATGCTTGACGGGCTAGAGCGATGGCCACTGAGACGCCCATTATTTCTCAGGAGATTTTCTTCAGCAGAATTGCCTGGGAGCCTCTTCTCGGTTACTTTTGATCTTCACTTGGCGAATCATGCCTTAAATGTCGGAAGAGCTACTCACAAAATAACTCATCTCAACAGACAACTACTCGCACAAGAATCAACCCAAGAGACGCGAAAAGTATTTGACTGTCTACCCGAAAGAACTAACTCAGTTCTCATACATTATGGGGCATAGGCTTATGCCAACCGTTGTCTCAACTCTATTTTCTTTGTCTATTTTCTGTCAAATTTGAGTAAACTTCAAGCGTCCTCCATTACAGGGCAAGACCTGACACCAAATTGCGCCTTCATCATCAATCAAGGACGCCGAGGTCATTAAAGTGAAGCAAGACACTGAAGAGCCTCTCTGAGATTCCCCAATGTTCAAGCCGGTAAAGCATGTGAAACGATTCTTGTATAAGGTTTTCAGTTCGACATCCCACCTGAATACCAGTGCAAGACCCCATCTTGGCTGGGCCACCGAATTGAAGCCAATTCTCAATATCCTTCTCGTCCTGCGGCCATCTGTCTATTGGGAATGGTTCAACTCCCTCTACATCCCTTAGGGATCGGGGGCCATATTTTGCAAACGCAAGTATGGTGAGATATGCTGTAAAGATGCGCAGATTGTCGCAAGGCACAAACATTGCATATATCTTTGCGATTCTGATCATCTGGCCAGCGTGCCAAACATACTGTCGAGATTTGTATGGACGCTGTGCGAATTGTTCGATGAGCTTTTGCTGCGCCCAGCGCAAGGATGTGCGACAGTTGGGCGACTGGCGCGAAGCAGCTGCACGAGCGATATAGGTTATCAAGTCCATGACATCCGAGTACACTGTCAGGTGAGTGTAGTGGCGAATCAACTTGGTTGAGCTATGGATCAAGTTAGCAATTGTCAAAGACATAGTGCTCTGCCGACTGAGGGCGACTTACCTAAAATTGAAGAGGTCCATCGTTGACAGAGGTTTTGAGATTGCAGCATCATATATGGACTTGCCCAAAAGGCTGATGGACCAAAGCAATGACTCTGCCCTCTCTGTGGTGGCAGATCCCAGATCCAGGCCATGATGCTGGGCAGCCGCAATAGTGCTATCTCGTTGGGTTTGCCTCACGTACCCTCTCAAAATTCTCTCCAAGACCTGGGTACACAAACGCTTGCTCCAAGGAGAGATATGTTCTGACAACACCTTTTTTGCTGCCGTGGCCGCCACGACAGTGGACACTAGTGGCCCCTGAGCACAATATGGTGATTGGAATCGGAGATCGTCCCAAGATTGGGCATCTGGAGCATCATAGACCTCATCGGAGCATGGGAATCTCAGAGGTAGATCTCTCAGATCTATGGCACAGGGGCTGTTGGTGAGAAGGGAGTAACTGCAATCAAACTCGAATACAGCCCACGTCGTTCTGATTTCAAGCTCACACGCTACCCATGCGGTCCATTCGGCCTGCTCTGACCGAGTCGGTACCACGCGCTCCTGAGCTGATCCTTCTCGACCACTCATGCCAGAACCCAACAGCTTCAGACTTTTCAAGCTGTCAATGAGAAAGGTGCGGACTCCGTTCACCTGGCCATGGATGTTTTCGTCGCCAGACCCAAGCAAATATGCCTGGTGAAGGCAAACGGCAGCCAAATACACAATATCGCAGCTATTTTTAGCACGACGAGTAGCCTATCGACATTAGCATATAAATCTGCAAGAGATGGTCATGTAGTGAAGGCTTACCATGATGTTGAGCTCCGAGACACACCGTGCGCTGATATGATGCGCCTGATAGACGACTTCGTCATCCTCGTCGAAGACCGCGCCAACACAGGCCATTGCTCCGAGCACTACCATCGGGCATTTCGCAAATTTCCAGGTAGGAACATGAAAAACAGGCTGGATTTTTTGCCACTTGAGAAAGTAGTTACCGACAAGTTGCCTTAGCAGCTCCATTCCAGGTACAAGGACGAGTTCAGATAGCTCCATTATCTGCGGAATATATGGTTCCTTGAAAAGAAGCCCCAGGCTGTCCAGTGCTACCACCAAGGAAGCATCGAGAGGAATTCCGTCAGCAGAGTCCCGTGGAGTACGTGCATGGGAATCATAATTGATGAGCCTTTGGATGAGAGGCGTCTGCGGGCTCAGGTACGCCACTTCAAAGTCCAGCCAGCTAAGGCTACCTGCTCGGATATTGACTTCTCCAGGAGCGGCTGATCTGGAAGACAGGCTGTCTGTACTGATATCAATATCCATAGGAGGAAGCGGCTGGGGGGGAAGAGATGGAATGCTATCTGTTGGGCTATTCGGTCGTGGCCGAGGGGGAAGGCATAGGATGCTATCCGTTGGGCTATTCGGGCGTGGTGTGCTCCAACCAGCAGAAACATGGCCAGAAGTTGACCCTAGCGCTCCGTGTTGGATCAACGTATCATCTTGTGGTCCTTCTTCTACCTGTTCCTGCTGCTGTGTAGATGTAGCAGCAGGAGGTACCGGTACCGGTACCGGTACAGGAGCTCGATGAAACGCAATGACACATTCTGCAGCTTTACCATCCAGTTTGCACCATTTACAGGGAGGAGCGCCCTTGCACGGCATCTTATAAAGAATACAGCGCGCACAAGCATCTCGCTCATCAGTCTCCTTGAAGTGGTAGTCGTTGATGTGTTTTTGGAGCCTCTCATCGGTCGCGTATTTACGCTGACAATGAACACACCTGTGATTGCGTCGTCTGGCCTTTTCTCGCTCTCTCAGCTTGGCGTGTATCTTGCGGTGACGTTCTAGATGTCGCCGGCTGGTATATGACACCGTACACTCATCACATTGGTGCAAGGTGGTGTTGTCTTGTTTACCTGGTGCCATTCTTACGTCGAAATCACGTTATGCCGGATCTATCCTATCTTCCTTGCCAATATTAGCAGAGAGTTCATACAAAGTACAGTCTTAGGATGGTTCACAAGAAGAGACGCTCAAAGTGAGAAAGTGAGACCTCGGGATCTCCTTGCGTTCACTGGGGCAAAGTAGGGAGGCCAAGCGAATGGTAGAGGCGGAGCTGGCGAAGATGCAAAGACGGCGATATGCACTTTCGGTTGTCAAGCAACGAGTGAACAAAATCAAGGACAACAGAGTGCAGAAAGGAGGATGCAAAGCAAACTTCGGACTGGAAAAAGAACAGATGTTCGGAACGCCTCGCTACCTTTGCCTACCTTTTATACGAACTCTACCTACCTGGTATCTACCTAGTGCTCCTCCATTGCGAGAGCTGAAGCAGGGCACCGGTTTGGTCAATGGAAAGTCAGCCATGGCAATAGCTCTCTGCACTTTAGGTATGGACTAGTACCCTGCTATTCTCTTTTCTGCTCGACGCCGCACACGCCTGGTCCTTGACCTTGAACATGCTTGTCTTGCCATCTTAATGCGTCTCTGTCCAAATCGGGCCTCAAGGGTGGTCGCTGCTGCTGCAATCGCGCGGCAGTGCTTGTACTAAGCGAAAGTACGTGGCTGCTTTCACGTGCGTTACTAGAGGCCCAAAAAAACACCAGACTCTCCGGTATTATCTTTTCAGCAGGACAAGGTCAGGGTCTCATGCAGCTTGACAGCTCCTAGGCCTTCTTCTTGGGCTTCGGGGTGCCTGTGCTCGCATCCCACAGCAGCATCAAACACACTCTAGAGACGCTGGCGTCGCATTTGAGCCACACTGTCACACCTGGGTTCCACTGACGTGCGCTGACCGGTCTGCGAGGTGCAGGAAGAATAGGAATAAAACAGGCACAGGGAGATAATACCCATGCAACTGTGCTCCTGGTCAGCAAGAAAGCAGCCGCCTTCCAATGATTTCAGAGCCCGACCGGATTGGGGTTGCTTCTTGTCTCACGCCAGAGGTGTACACCCCTGGCTGATCCTTTCTTTTTTATCTTTTTTTCTTTTTCTTTTATTGGCCCATTGTCAATTTGCTCGGGTGATAGCTGAAAACCAAGCTAAGGAATGACAGTCCTCGCTTGTTAAGCCCCTCAGACAGCAATCTCCGCCGCTACTGAATGATGAGTACGGCATATCGCTGCATAGACGTAGGATTGTTGGGCTGGTAGGTAGGGTGGTATCGATCCCAAGTTGCAGTGCTCATCGGCTTGGATCACTGACCATTGGTAGTGACTAGAATGACCCGCACTTCCAGTCTGACCGGGGTTTGTTACGGAACAGCTAGGGGACATTATCCTCTCGCTATTCTGGACCAGGCTCGGGTGAAGTAGTTTCCCTGCCTTGCAGTATGAGATCTCAATACCATCAACCTCCCATGACTAACGCCCCACCACTTCTTTTTACGCGCTCTATGTTGGTCATGCTTCTACCATCAAGACAATATGGGCAACTTCACTGCAAGAGACGACTCAAGGCATACCAAGCAACCCATCGTACTCTACTAACCAGGTCGGGCCCATAATCCGGTGCTTGCTTTGTCCATTGACAGGCTGCATCCTGGGTTCCTTCTAAGCCCTGATATGGTCCTATCACCGCCGTGGCTGGCCTGTTTAAACCAGGCAGTTCAGAGTAAGAGAAGAATGTATACCAGAGGGCTGGAGAAATGGGAGAACAACGCTTCTTAGAAGTCGAAAGAAGCCTTCCTTCTCCAGTGAGAGCGCAGTCTGCTATCTCATGACGCGAGGCAGCATTAGCCATGCAGCAGGAACAGGGTCAAGAGCAGGAGTAAACACTCCCCGAGCTACACCCCAGTCAAAGGTGGTCAGAATCCCACTCCTCCTTGTGAGTGGCTCGCAAACTGGGACGGCGGCAAATCAAGCTCAAGCCCAAGATTCCGATACTGGGGAAATGCAAAATTACAGTCACACACGACAGTAGAGACGTGTCTCTCTTGATTTATTCTGTGCCTTGGTTATTACCTAAATTTCATTGCGACGGTCGCAGCCTCTATCGTCAAATCTTCTTTCAAAGAGAGCCTTCATAGACCAGGCTATCTCTTGACGCGGATGCTTTGTTGTTGAAGCGAAGCGAGTTGGCTTTAAGAAGTCACAATTTTTACCGGATCTCACGACACCGATTTATGCAATATTCCCTGGATCTTCCCGGATCAATGGCTCTCTTCTGCTCAGGGAAACTCCACAAAACATGCTATGTGGGCACAGTTCGCCATCCAGTGCCCAAGCAACCAAGCTCACACAGGGGTGCATGTACCCTAATGGGATGCAAGCTGTAGTTTCCCCCTCAACAGAACAGTTTTCGATACTACCTCCTGCTCGAGGAATTTTCTCAGTATGAAGGCCAGCGAGCCGCAACATTGGCGATACACTGCTATTCGGTAGGTTCGACCGAACTCCTGGCTTTTCTTTCTGAGCAGCCGTACCAAAGCGACCTCTGCATCCAGTTGTAATAAGTTTGTGCGCGATGCTGCATATGAACAAAATCGGCGTGGTACAGCTCTACAAATGAGAGCTACACAACAGACCATCTCCTTGTACGAAGCACAGCACCAACGAACTACTTTCCCGCCAACCAAAAACTATTATTGCTAGAAGCCCCGGGGCATTGGATTAGCAGCGTGGCAAAAATTGAGACTTGTGAACGCTACGCTGGGGTCGGTGGCCTCATAGCTGACCTCGAACTACAAGTCGCTAATGTGACATCCAGGAATACTATCTTTCATTTAACAGAGGGAAGTGGCATCGTATCTTATGCCCGCTTCACTGAATCGAATGGAAATACCCGGACGGCCAGGGGAGTTCATCAAGCAGAACGATCCTCTACGATGTCTGGCACTGCTATGCTGCTGCTGCAGCTTTGAGTTTGCTCAAACCCACCTGCAGGAATGCATGGCTCTACGTCGGCCAATTGGGTGGAGCAGCCCTTTGCTATGATTCCTACGTCTTTTACCATGAAAAATGGAGACCTGCTACCATCGTGGTGGAAGTGAGCTAGAGGCAACATGCATCAATATCTGCGAGTAGCATGCCTCACCATTATCAGAGCAGAAAGGACCATATAAGGAGAAGCCACAGATTGGACGGTGATTATTGAATCCCAAACAGCACCTCGGCACTCTTCCTCGGACACCGTTTCATTTCTACTTTCGCCGTTGGCTCTGGACTCTTTGTCAAGGAGTTGTGAAAGCCTTATTTCTCCACCTAGGTGCTTTCACGAGGCTACCCACCGGTGTGATTTTGGTCCATTTTGAGAGGAGATCCAAGAAGGCCGGGGAACAATTGCCAAATGGATAGACAACGACTCCATCGAGCCATAACATACCAGGTCACTGTCCCGGGGAACCAAAGGCAACATGGTGGCAATCCAAGCGATAGTGTCATGCAACCAGGTCTCTCTCGATGGAAAAGAAAGCATTGTGTCATTGCACCTGACCTGCAAATTTTGACTGGGATCCTTCAGACCAGACAGAAGCAACCAATGTTCATCCAGGCTCTCAAGCCATTGTGCCTAGAACATGCGAATGACTTGAGTTGTTGGCCACCTCCTGCAGCTTAATGTATGGTTAGGGGGGCAGCCAAGAGTCCCATCGGAGTAGTAGGCAACGAATCAACGAGAGACATTATACGAGGGGAACAATGAAAAGCAATATGCTTTGCGAGCTCCTGGATCAATGGCATAAACCCTGTATCCCATCCGGCACCTCTCAGCCATCCAATTCTTTCGGATTTTCACACTGTCTTGGATATTGGTGGGCAGCAGGCTTGGATACGAGGGCTCAGGCATCGTAGTTGGGCACTGGTGTA
Organism: Trichoderma breve; assembly: GCF_028502605.1. Lineage (NCBI taxonomy): Eukaryota > Fungi > Ascomycota > Sordariomycetes > Hypocreales > Hypocreaceae > Trichoderma > Trichoderma breve. The sequence goes on from NC_079232.1 coordinate 5,477,584, forward strand.
CCGTACATGCAGCCAGAGTCTCAGTTGTTCATTTGGTTGTGTACTTTTGCGCCCTCGCCTTTTCTTTCCCCGAGAACAAGGATGTACGCCACAGCTGAAAGTCATTTCTGGACTCTGATATGAGTGGAAACCGGCATCAGAGAGTGCTCGCTCTCAATGCTCTGTGTTACTCGTTTCCAGTGATAGTGTTCGGAGACCTAGAGGATTTGAGCTTGAGCAATGATGCTTCGACTGCATTCATATATGAGATGAATGGTATACCTGGGGGTGACGCTCGGAAAGGAGAGGCATGATTACATCAGAAGCTACGAGTTACTTCCGTTGGTGCAGTTACTTATGAGTACTCTCTCGAAAAGGTTTATCCCGAAGCCACCAGACATGTCAGTAAATACAAGCTACCCGCCTGCCCGTACAGCGATGTAGGAGCAGCACTCCGTATCAAGCGATAAGATACGACTCTCAAAGGAAATAAAAGATCGGTGAACGGATGAGACACACATCTGTGAGGGGGGGACAGAAGGCAGAACGGCAAATGAAATCCGGGAGATGAGGCCGAATCCGCAAGGGAGAATCATTCTCCATTGGCGTATTATACATGCGACTACAGACAACACGGCGAGAAGGCTTAATACCACTGGTTGGGGCTATACGATGTCCCAATGAGGGAATGTTCTGCGCTGCGTGTACCTCATGGTACTGGATACTGGCGAGCCATTGTATCCCAGCGGAGTAGGTTTGGAGATGACACGATGGGGAAAACTCTCAAAACAATGACTGACAGAGGCCGACATCCGGTAGCGGGAAGATGGTGCCGATGGCCTGATCATCCCATGCCACGACCATGGTTTCTGTTCATTATGCTCGCTGTCTAGTGTTGTCGACTAATACTCTATTCCAGTTATACTCGTACTATCAAGAAATTGAACCAGCCACGCCTATTATCCTTTAGGCGTAAAACAAAGCTACTGCATAGCGGCAGATCTACAAAATACACCGAGTACCTACCGGCTTGTAGGACTGTCAACCTTGGAAAGAGGCGCGGAACTCGGACAGGGTTCTTAGGTGGTTGATCTCCCCCGAAAAGCGTCCGATTGCACCGATCTCTGGGTCAAGCTCCATCTAGGGCCATCGAGAAATCATCGATTATACGTTGATAGTGATACTCCATGGCGTCGATAGCACCGATGGTACAAAACAGAGCCAGCAAGGCACTGGCCCGTCCGTGTTCTCTACCAGGGTCAGCGAACGACCTGTCGGATTTTTGGCTCGTGTTAAGCGCTGCGGCTGAGCTGGCCAAGGCAAACTTCGAATATCATGTCCTCCAAGGCAAAGACCACCTATGGATGGCTCTCACAGCCCGGAAGATGATTAACGAGATGGACTCACAGCAATTAGTACCAGGTAGGTATTCCATCAAGGGGTTCGACTGAGACTTCCGGCCGCGGGACAAATTGCTTGCAGACCTAGAAAGACAACCAGATAGCCTAGCTTGGCAGTCTGTTACTGCAGTGTACTCGTAGAGTATTCATGGCCACTGATGGCTGGACGAGAGAGACATCTGATGGTGCTCGATAGGCCGCAGCAGCCGAACCATGGGCAGTACTTGAGAAGCAAGGGGCTTAGGGTGGATAGTGATTTTGAACTGAGAACTCTGCCTGGAGAAGCCTGCCATGTCTTTCTTTGGTGTCAAACCAAACCACGACAATCCCGTGCCCCAAGCGGCATGCTCCATCTCCGTACTCCATGTTCGGTATTCCATACTATTCATTCTCTATTACTTACTACCTACCGTCCAACTGATGGCATGCATGCTAGAGGGGAGAACGCAGTCATACGAGCAGAGTATTGCGAATTGGAAGAGGCGCCTCCATGGTACTGTATAAAAGCACTATGCCTGGGGTTAGGCTAGGTACTAGGTAGGGATGTTTATGGTTGTTTTTTGCTTTTTGCATTTTCTTCGCACACCGCCACCCGGATTCAATGCACTACGAGGCAGCATAGGCGCTCCAGCACATTCGTACATGCAGCCCTGGAGCTCATTTACTGGTAACACTAGCATGGGAAGGCAAACAATCAGGCCATCCAGCTGAACAGCCGGCAAGAGGAGGCGGGGAGGAGGCGTGCCAGGCAGAAGATTCATTCACTGTTGCTGGTTCAAACAGAATTCAGCTGAACCAAACTGAAGCGGTTCATTATTGCCGGGGTGTTTTCTTTTCTCCCCGTCTCTGGTGACGAGATTATGCGCACACACTCACAGCCGGAGAGAGACTGAACCTTGTAACCTTGGAAATATGGTTCGCGGTACCTGGAAGTTGGAAGTGAAAGTGGAGAGCAGAGCGGCCCGAAGAGGTACTTGCGGGGCGGTACTCAAAGAGGCTGAACCACTGGTCACTTTCTGGTCGTTTTCAGTTGAGTTGAGAGAAGGGCAAGACAAAGAGGAAGAAGAAAAACTCGGAGCTACGAGGGTCACCTGCGTCATTCAGTAGGTAGGTACTTGCGCCATTGCATTGACGCTAATGGTGGGATGAAAAAAAAGTACGAGATGTGAGAGGCAGCAGAAAAAGAAGGCAGAAAAAGGCAGAAAAGATACGCAGACAAACAGAAGGAGGGCACATGCTCATGAAGATTTGACGGCTGCATGGGTCTGGGTGCACAACAGCAAGTACTAATGCCTGTACACCATGCTACGGGTATTGCTGTCTTGATTCGGCATCTACTAACTACCTAACCTACAGAGTACCTTGCTGTTTTCAAGGCGCTCTACTTTTGCGAAAAATTCATGCCGTCTGTCCAGGCGCTGAACTGGTTGAACTGACTTGACTTGATGAAGCCGGCAGTCATGTGTCAGTCATGTGTTAAGTACCGACAAGTACTGCAGCTAGCATGCTAGCACCACTCGGTACCCCATCAGAACCTTGCCACATTGCGACAAGAAAAGCTTTCATTCAGCACTTCTCTCATTCGACTCACTGCTCTCAATTTCCCCCTCTCATTAATATCTGAGTTCGTCTTGAATTACTAGCCGCACTCCTGCTGCTGCTACGTGGCGCCCAACAAAGCCCCCGTTTCCCTTTTTCTTTCTTTTTTTTTTTTTCTTTAACCTTGTGCCTTGCGTGTATCGCCGACCAAATCACCTATCCGCGACCTCTCACTCGTCCGTCAGGCTGGAGGTGCTACATTGGCCACTCCCCTCACTCACTCACTCGCTGTACGAGTACAGCGTCCGGCGTAAAATCTCCCGGGCTCGAGTCCAACCAGCGCTGCTCCCTGCATTACTAGCATCTCATTAGGCGCGCATGGCCTTGCGCTGCACCATCCCGTCTCATGGCGCTGTCCACCCTCGCCTTGTGCCGCTCCTGGTGACATTTTTGTACTCGTCCCTCTGATCTGGAAGCTCAATCTGGGGCTCTGGACGCTTGGACAAGCGTGGCAAGTCTGTCTCGGGTGCTCATACTCGTCAGCTAGTCACCGGCTCGTGAGGTTGCATCTCGTCACAGACAACGCACAGCTATATAAGAGCCTCTCGTCTGCCAGGCATTGGCTGGGGAAATCCTTCTGCGCCAAATCAGTCAGTTCATATACGTCTCAACGCCACTTTGTATGCGTCACTTTTCACCCACCTATTGTTCAGCTCTTTTTCTCCCGGTATATACGAAACCAGGCGTCATTTATCCTTGATTCCCCCGCTCTCACCTGCCAGCTACCTAGTAGGTAGACAACTGATACCCATTTTACCTACTCAACAGGGTAATTCTGTACGAGTACACCAATCACAGAACAAATCCGGGGCCTTGCCGACCAAAGGCCGATCCGGCTTGAAGTTGCCTCTGTCTTACGCCAGTTGCCTTTTGTTTCTGCCTCTTTTGCCTGTACTTGAGCGTCTGCTTTGCTCTTGTACCTGCGTTGTTTCTGCGTCTCAGCCTGCATCTTCTACATCATACCGTACCATATTACATCATATCATTATTCCTCTTCATTCTATAAGTCTCAGTTCATACCTGCCTGAATCCTGGTGTTAGCGTTTTGAGAGATTCGAGGCTCCAAAATTCGCATTACACGATTCACAGCGGCCATATATACGCTCACATATCCAACAAAGATTCCTTATTGGTGTCGGTTATATATTGAGCCACTTAGCCACCGCGCACTGTCATTTCCGCTACTCGTATCACGGCATTCAAACACCAGACAAGGAAAAGAAGCCACTTGCTGTTTTCCAAACAAAGATCCACGTCAACAAAGTCTGGCCACTGCAGCATTGCTATACTTTGTGTGTCCCGCAGAACCGTGCAGCATATTAGCCGCAGCTTCTTGACCAAGTTTTCTCGTCTTGAACTGCCGAGCTAAGCTTCAATCCAATTGCAACCAGGCAAACCCTCCAACATCTTTGTTTCTCGAGCTATACCAAGCCACACCGGTTTGGCTGATATCCGTCCAAAGTATCATCGCGCGAGTTTCTTCCTTGTTTAGCAAGCGCCGTCAAACGTCTTTGTTACCCCTGTATTTAGATATTTCTTCCAATCCCTTCCGCCTTCATCATCTCAATCTCATTCTCTTCCTCTCCATTGCATCTTCTGTGTACTTGACGGCAGGCATCAAACTTCCACCCTTCTTGTTCGATATGGCTGGCAGAACGAATCGACGACCTTTTTGGGAAACCTCAGACGTGGATCGGAAGCCGCCTGTGTTGCTGTTCAGGCCAAATCAGACAAGACGATCCCAAAACGGTACAGATGCCTTCTTACCTTCTGGAGCCGTCGAATATCGTTCAGATCCTGGCCCCAGCTGGCCTGCAAACTCCTACAGCACCATGAGTGGCAATGGCAGCAGTAATACAAGGGGCAATATCACTGGCAATGATAGATACAATGGTAGAGTCACGAGTCTCGATACCGACCACGAGATTGCCGCTGCCTTTCGTTTTACTCATGAGGGCACCCCTTTACCTTCGCTGTCAATTTTAGCCGCGACGGATCCCAATTTGGGCCAATATATTGCATATAGTCCTGCACGCCATCCCGCCAGCCCACCAGGTCCATCAAGAGGACATCGCTTGCAAAGCCCCTTTGCCCCCGTTTATCCTCCCCCCACGGCTACCGTAGCTCCTGCTGAGCTCGATGCCGGAGCACGTCCCACGGTCTCGCCTCCACGCACGTCAGGAAATGCTACTACGGACTGTCATTGTCTCACTTGTTCCGATGGTACGCCGGCCAAGTGTCTCCAGTCTCAATTAGCTCGGCAGTCCGAGTTATTGGACACAGCTTGGAAAGAGGAGCGCGCTCGTTCTGGGCTGTTTTGGCAGCGTGTGGAAAGCATTCTTCGAGAAGAAACCAGAATCACAGTGGACCATTACCGTGATTTGTGGGATGCTGAAAGGACGCAGCTAAAAGCCGAGAATGACTATCTCAGTGAGCAGCTTAAGAGGCTGGGAGATGAAAACCTAGTGCTCAGGGGCAAGCTCGCAGATCAAGTCCAAGCTGGCGAGCCAATCATATACGAAGGCAGTTTTCGAGGCAATACGCCTCTAGTCGACGGCAGCCCTCCTTCGCCAGTCGTCCCCAGCCCTCTTTCGCCAATCGTCGGCAGCCCTCTTTCGCCCGTCGGCGGCAGCCCCCCTTCACCCGTGGCTAGGCGGCAGAGCGGTGGCGCCGGTAGCTCCGATAGCGCCCGGGACAACCGCCGGATATCCGGGCTGCCGGGCTGCTATGCTCATCTTTTCGGCCTTGGCTTACCGGCGTCCCCTCAGGTGCCAACACCTCGAAACCCGTCGCCTCCAGGCACAGCTGTGTCTCCTCCTCCGGCTTCAGCACCTCAAACTCTTCCATCTGCGCGCATTTCGATGTCTCCTCAGCCTGGACATGATACCATTCCCATCAGCCCGACATTCTCGCCCTTCTTGCCTTCTTCACCCTATCCAGACGCGGGGGCGGCGAGCGGTGGCGTCTCGACGCCCGTGAGAAGCCCCAAGAGGCCGCTTTCCGTCATCGATGTCCATGAGCTTGATCCAAAACTTGAGGGCATTTCTCTCAGGGCAAATGCCGTCCGAAGAAGTACATTTGAGGAGGCTCCTCCAGATGGATCGCCTCCTAGCAAAAGGCGGCGTAGCTTGTCTCATGACTATTACATCGTCACCAATGTGCAGGGAGAAGATGAAGTAACTGATACGAAGAAGATTGAGGATGAGGAGGATGAGGAGCGACGGCTCACTATGCATGCCGGATCTACTCCTCCCCCCTACTCACCCTCTTTGCCGTCTGAGATTTTGAGGTTGCGCAGCCAAAACAGTGCAACTCCAACTGCTTCTTCTTTCCTTCCTGAAAGGTACGATTCCCTTGAGACAGAGGATCGCAGTGTGACTGCAACTGCGAAAGAGGAGGTGGGCGAGAGTAGCGGGGTCTCGTACTCTGATCTTTCCAATCATCTCGGGCGAGCAGACTCACCAGGAGTTCTCTCAGCGGCTTCGGGCGATGCTCCCCTGAAGGGTCCTCTGATGATCAAGAACATTCCCGCTCAGGACGAGCTCTTTCTCGCTGCCTTGAACGAAAGACTTGAGCCTATTAGCCAGGGGCAAGATGCCCTCCCCAGGGCCGTGCAGACACCTGTTGCAGTGCCGGCGTCGTTGTCGGCGGTGCATGGCGAGCCCTTTGATGGTGCGGATGCCAGCCAGACTACAGCGCCTGATAACACAGATATTTCGGGGACGCAGTCTGAAATCGACGGGGAACTTGATGGTGCCCATGAAAAAATGGACCAGCCCGTTTTCCCCTGGCCAATACCAAGCAATAGTGGCCAGAAGAGTGATGTCCATGCTCAACCAAGGCGACCCGCGTATCGTATCAAATATCCTGACCATCCTGGCTATGGGTATGACGGAACTGCTATCAAAGCGGAGCCCACCGATTATCCATTTACATACGAATATGATACCGAAGTTGAAGCCGCCCCAACAGTTCCTGTCAAAGCGGAAGATTCCGATGACGATAGTGATGGCAGGAACTCGGAGCCTGAGGTCTCCATCAAGTTCAAATCGACAAGCAACTTTGGGGCTCCCTTTGGGAGGAGGTAGAGCACTGTCCAAGTGAAGCCCAAGAGCTGTGTAGACAACTGCTGCTTTTTGGATGATGTTTGGTCTTTGTTAGTGGCGGCGGCTATCTTTTGTTTCACTAGCATCAGCATATACCTATATATATAAGTTGATAGATGGGGCGTTTTATTTCATCGGTAACGGGCTGGGCTGGGCTGGGCTTGGACTGCTGATGGGAAGAGTTGGAATTGGGTTGCTCATGGAACATTATTGGGCTTGGCGGGATCACGCCGGGTTCAATTGGGTACATTTCTTTTGTTGGGTGTGTTTGTATCTTCTTCGTGCTTGGTAGGTTGTTGGATCTGGTGTTTATACTACTGCATAAGTAGCTTTAGTACTACATGAGAGGGACTACAGGTGCAGTCCTTTCTCGTTGGACATACGTTCATCTCTCATGATGAATACATTTTGGTTTTGGGTCGATCGTCAAGAGAATATCCCAAGCCAGGTATCCAGCATACTACCAACTACGTACACAATATTAAGCAATTTCGTGGCCAGACGCAGGAAAAGAGCCTACCTCCATCTCCATCTTTCAAATGCTCTCTCACTTCCACCATTTCGCGCTATCATTACTAAATTTGAAACACGGAATGCTAGACCACAACTTGGAGCGTTAGCGGGAGAATTCCGTGTCAACAAAATTGCACATGATATGCCTCGTAGGAGTTGGGTTATGCAAAGACGTACGGCGAATCATCTAATACTATCCACGATGCATACTGTCATCCTCTACTGCTGTCTACAACGCTGTATCTTATTACGATCTATAGATGCATTCTTTCCCGCTGCCCAGGAGCAGTTTTTTTTTTTTTTTTTTTTGGCGTTTAGCTTCATGTTTCAACCTGACAAGCAGGGAGACGAGTGGCTTGGCTTGTCTTTGCTTTGGTGTGTAAGTGCGGAGGCGGAGGAAGAGGAGGGGAAATGGCTCTTGTCTTGTACGGCATCGTACCTAAAAATTAGCACCAGGCGCTCTGTTTCCAAGGACTACGACATAGAGTGGATTTTACCAAAGAATTCGTCCATGACGCTTGGATCTTTACCTGTTTGCATGTTATGTATGGCCTGTTTTGCGGCGGATCTCATTTATCGTTTTTTTTTTTTCTTCTTCTTCTTTTCTTTTTTCTTTCTTCATTTTTTTTTTTCTTGGCTAGGTCAGAGGGGGCAGAAAGAAGCAAAAAAACAAGAAAAAGAAAAAAAAAAAGAAAAAAGAGGCAGCCATCTTGTGCCGTCCATCCATCCATCCCGTTCTCTCAATACCCATTCTATACTAGGTACCTAGCGTCAGGTGAAGTGACTCTTGTCAGAATCACGGCTAATGCAGGCTGGGCCGGGCCGGGTGTTGTTACCGCCGTGATACTTTACAATCAGGGTTTGTGTCTGCGCAAGAGAGAGAGTCCACCCATCGTTCCCGTGTACTACTGCTGTCACTGTCACTTCTGTCGATCATTGATCTCTTTGGCGGGGAGCCGCTTTGGAGCTGGTGCCACCCGATCTCATTTCCATTTTTTCCCATTTTTTTCCAGAGTTAGTGCCAATCCATCCTGCGGGTCTCAGCTCAAGCTTGCAGTGCAGTGCCTGGGCCAGGTACCGTGTACTTGCTTGTCTGGCATTGCTTTTTCGGTTATCAAGCCTTGCTTGGTCTTGGTCTTGGTCTTGGTCACGTTCTTCCCGTCTGTTCACCTTTTCCATATCTGTTGTCTCTCTTCCTGATTCTCTCTCTGTCTCTCACATCCTCCTCCTCTTCTTCTTGCACAAGACAAACGGGAAAATACCACAGCCATGGACATTGTCGTACATCAGCTGTCGTCGAGGACGGCTGATGATGCCAACAGCACTGCTTCTTCTTCTCCTTCGTCTTCCCTTTCTGCCTCTTCCCCTTCCCCTTCTTCTTCTTCTTCTTCTTCTTCTTCTTCTTCTTCTTCTTCTTCTTCTTCTTCTTCTTCTTCTTCTTCTGACTCCTCCTCCTCCTCAATGTCTTCAAGTAGCAAGCCAGCATCATCTCGAATTGCCAAAATGTCCATCTACGGCATTGCTCGCCAGCACTGCAGAGAAGAAATCCTCACTAACCCCTTTCGATGGACCAGCCGTCATCTCAAGCTCCTACGATGCTCGTTCGAAAGACCGCTGCCTGAGCCATTGACACCAGCTACGTATGCAGTGACAGAAGCAGACTACACCGAGGAGCGTAGTGGCACGCCCTATCTACAAGAGTTCTTCCACTACTACTACAAGATCCAATTTCGAGAGCAGGGTATCAGGCTGCTTTTAACGACTGATGGATGTCCCTTGATTGCTTAGTTCGTTTCTCCTTACTCGCCTACCCAATCAACTTGACTGACCATTCTCATCAGTGACGCTCTTGGCCTGTATTTCAATGGCGGCGTCATCAAAAGACTGGAATGTGTCAGCCTGTGTCTTCGCAGCTCCATGCATAGAACACTTCGGTACAGACGGCCACTGGCAGCCTTTATTGACCGCGGCCACATTGAGTTAAGACGAAGGCAGTCGATTAGCTACCGACAAATGCGCTACAATCAACCCATCGTCCGCTTGTTCAACAACAGGTGGGCCAAAATCTGCCCACCTGAGCCAGTGTACGATCCATATATCGTCACGCTCCTCATTGGTGTGGCACAGCAGAAACGGAGGCATTTCCAAGAAATCAACTGCAATGAAGAAGCTTCAAAGGGCATCATCTTCGTATGTCACTTACCCCTTTGTTCATCTCATTCCATGTGTCTTGGGACTAACACTTGTGCGTTTTCACCAACCCAGTCTCAGGTCTTATCCACATTCTACTCAAAGGGACAATGTGAAGTTGTAGGAGAGGAGGCCTTCAATGGCTGGATGTATCTCTACCAGGCCAATATCCCCCTATCGCTTTTGGACATGTTCGACAATCCCAAGTATGCGCCATCAACGCAGCCATCCGTCTCGGTCCAGGTCATCACGATACGCTACAGCCCACTAGCTACTTTGCGTGCTCGGCTGCTAGAACTTATGGTTCCAGAAAAGTTGGTCTCAGAAACTTACGGCCTTTCGGCAAGAGGACAGAAGCGAAAATACGACGGTCAAGGGTATACTCAACCGGCTCCACGAGAAACCCTTGCAGGAGAAAATGCATGCTCAAGCAGCTGTGTGCACATTTTGAAGCAGCCTTGATTAACCATCAGCCATCAGCACGATGAACACGCTTAGACCACTTCAGAGGCTCAAGCACTTGTCAAGGGATGCCATCATCTCTCAGCTGCCAAGCCAGCTGAGCACTGCCACCCTCCGTCAGGACAGGAAAGCTTTTCTTCTTCTACAATATATGTATATCAGAGTGGGTTTGGCCAAGGTGACATGGCCATATACGAAGGATCGGAGCCCATGCCGGATAAATTGGAAGACCATAGGAGCCCCCTCATGCACGGTATTGACCTTTCCCGCTCACCAATGACTGGTAATTTGGCCTATGAGCCAACCAGCCCGGCGGGCGGTAAGTCTATACCAGATAATAATAATAAAAGTATGATATCGTTTTACTACCTGGACCAAGATGCCCAGGCTGAAGAGCTAGTCCGGGGTCCTTATGCAGGGCACTTGTGACCCCAGCCGCGGCCTAGCTTGACATAGTACACGCAAGGGAGAGAGGGGGGGAAAGAAAAAGAAAAAAATGGAAAAAGCAAATACAGCTTGGACAAGTAAGTACCTTCATGCCCGCTCGCGAAATATTGCCCCATTGTGCTAATCGATGTCTCATGATGAATGGCTTCTCCCTCTAAGAGGAATGGCGCCGTTGTGTATCATTTGCAGTAGCCCAAGCATTGTCTCACGAGCTCCCTTGACAACAGCCCTGCGAACCAATCACTTGGCCAAGACGTGATTTGGAAAAAAGAAACACAACCTTGGAGGCGGCCCACGACGGCTCTCGGGGCAAGATGAAGTGTCCCACGACGGCCGAGACAGAAAGACACTCAGGATGAGTATTGACCACTTTGCCGCATAACTTCTACTTACCAACTAAACGAGGCTAGGCATACTGGGAACCGATACTACTGACATACGATAAGGCAGAGAAACAAAGCATCAGGAATTTCCCAAGTGTGGACTGACTCCGAAAATTCGGAAGAGTATCAGAGGATGTCCTCTCGCTCATTACGGTATTAAGGAGTAGTGATGCCTTGATCACTCTGCCACCATGTCTCACCAGATCGGCACCGTCTGATAACGCTGCTATCCATGCTCTTAGAAAGGCCGATGGCGAGGTGAATCTTGATGGCCCCTGCTGGGCTGAAAGACGGGAGGCGGGCATGCGGGCATGCGGTGGATAACACCGCCGGTCTGCCACTATGATATGTATGTGATGGGCGGCGCTGTATTCTTTCCACCCCTAGGCGGGTAAGAGGAACAAGGGCATCGGGCGCTGGCACTCCAGTCGGAAGTCCTACACTGGTCACTCTCAACAGCCCTACTCTTTCTTGCTTGTTTTCTTGCTTGCTTGTTTGTTTGCTTGTTTGTTTGCTTGCTTGCTCAGTGTATGCTGTTTCATCCGCAATGGTTGTAGCTCCAAAAGAGAAGGCCGTGGTTTCACACATGGTCCAATCGTGACAAGCCTCGTTGTTTCAACAAAAGCTGGTGGAGAAGCCCGAAATCGTGCAAGATCAGCATCTGCCCATGATGCTGGCCATGGTTATCGCCGAAGGACCCCTGGTTTGCTGTCTTGCTGCGGGTCGAGATCGAGGTCCCATCTGTCTGCCAGCATCCGGATCAGCAGCGAGACAGAAAGATGTGAATGCACAAATATGGATACCAAGGGTCCCATCTGACGTCGAGAAGATGTACACGGCACAGGGCAGTCGATTCATCTGACCAGGCGAGTGGGCCAGCTTGAAAGCATTGTCCAATGGGTGAATAAGATGTCTCTCCCTGCATAGTATCATATCACTTGACGAAATCTCTGTCCAAGATATGTGTGAATTTCCAGCACATGTATGGAGCATACTCCACATGTCGAGTGGACGGAATACTTGTACTCCGTATGCAAAACTACTAGGTAAGTTTGGAGCGGGAAGAAGCATACCTATTCGTAGGATACTGGATGGATTGCCTACCCACCAGAGATAAGCTCATTGAAGCCACGAAAGGGGAGCCTGATAAACAGGAAATGGACATTTCTATTATTCTTTGCTACCCTAAACATAATGACATATGGATAACGACCAAATATGCCATATCTCCAGCAATAACCCTCCAAAAACGCCTGCCGCAAACGCATAAAACAAAGAAAGGATGAATGAGAGTGAGATGGCTGGATTAGAAGAAGAAGCGGGCCACATCGGGTAAGCTTGAGACGGAACAGTCATGGAATTCTTTCTCTTCTGCTCGGAGATTCTATTCATTGGCATCCTTAGACACCCATGGTGAAGTCGTGCTCGATACCAGGCGTAACGCTAGCCATGAACTGTTGACACCCAAAACAATTAGTATTGTCAAATGCTTCCAAAAGGGGTAGAGGATATCCAACGCAGGAACATGACGGGAAGAACGCACCTTTAAGAATACAACCAGATACTGGTCTACTCGGATGGCAACCTCCTGGTCATCCACCTCATTCTCCTGCACCTCTTCCCATTCGTCCTTGTCAGCGGCCTCCTGGGCGCCCTTGACGTCCAGATGCTCCAGTTCGCTGGCCAGGCCCTCGACGTCCTTTCCATCGCCCGACTGCTTCTTACTCGCTTTCAGCTTCTCTCTGCGAAGGCGCAGCGCAGCATCGGCACGATCCAGCAGCGACTTCATGACGGGCGCGTGCTTGCAGGGGTGGACGCTGGCCATGCGGACGTGGTTGGCGAAGAAAGGGAACTCCTCGAGCGTGACCGTCTTGTCTTTGTAGTCACCAACGATGTCCTCCATCATTTTCATGGGCGGTAGAGGATGACCGCTCGCTTGGTAGCCGGAGAGGTAGAGACGCGGCGTTCGGTAGTAGGGCGTGTACATGATGTAGAGGTTGTACGTACGTCGAGCGCTGTGAAGAAGAAGAAGACGACGAAGAGGTTAGCAAAATGATCGCGATGATGATGCTGGCGGTGAGTGGCGAAACTGGGGGGGAAACAAGAGAGATGTTGAGGCTTACGTGTTGCCAGGCTCGATGCGAAGAACGGCATCGTCTTCCTCCTCATCCTCCATATCCGGGATGTCGTCGTCCAGCCCGTACAGGTCGTCGTCGCCGACGTTACCCGAATCGTCTACCGTCTTGACCTCGCGCGCCTTGAGCGGCTGCGAGCTTGCCAGGCCGCCGGTGCGCAGCCAGCCATCGTCGTCAGCGGCATCAGCCTTGTTCTTGAAGTCGTCGCCCTCGTTGATGATGGACTCCTCGTGGGCGGCGTCGCCGGCAAAGTCGTCGTTGAGGCGGCGGTGGCAGGGGACGTTTCGCGTGACGAGGAACTGCTTGCCGGGGGGCAAGTAGCTGGCGCGGAGAGACTCGTTGTCGGCGTCGCTCCAGGACCAGGTCGGGAACTTGTAGACGAGGTAGTCGCCGGCAGCGACGAACTCTTCGGGGGTGATTTGGCCGGTGTTGCGGAAGGTCGAGGTGTGCGTGACGGGGGTGTAGCGATCCCTCAGCGTGTTGACTGTTGAGTAGAGGTAGTTCATCGTGACGGTGATGGTGATGACGTGAAGTTGTCACTGGCGTTTGGAAGGGATCGGAGTCGAAAGGTAACTTGTGGGTATTGAATAAATCTGAGAGCTAGTTCGACAGCGGGCGGATTTGAAGACTTTGTTTCGAGTTATCGGTAAGTTGTAAAGATGAAGAAAGAAAAAGGATAAACCCAAGCTGGGAGAATCTATGAAAGGCCTCGGGGACACGGCGGGAAAGGCACAAGGCAGAAGCAAAACGAAGGTTATCGAGACACGGCTAGGGCAGTTGACCCAGAGGCGAGCATGTGATCTGATAGGAATAAAAAGGGTTGATGACTCGAAGAGACCGTGATCAGCTCTTGCAAAACTCAGTTACAGTTATTCGTTTGTTCCAGTGACAAGGCAGCCTGGCTGTATTTTGGATTTTGAGGGGCTTTGGCTTTGGGGATGCGATCACATGGCGGGGCGGTCGAGGCTGATGTGCCGGGAGTGGTCTAGCCTAATCTTATCGGTGACAGCATCGATGGTTAGGGGGAGCTTTGGTGGATGATGACATATGCCGGCGGTTTTGTCATTGTCACACAGTGCACAGCTACTACAGGTACGTTTGTTTATTCATTTATTTATTATTAATTCAACCAACACAGTAGGAGAATTTCAGTTTCAGTTGTGAATTAATAGCGTGTGCTAATGCGATGAATTATTGTATGTAAGTTTTTGCTTTGGGGAGACTGCTCCAATGCAGGAATAATGCCGTCCATGTCTATCAGCAAAAAAAGAGTAGGTACCATTTTTCGGTCTCTCTCAGTATATCCCTGTTTATATATACCCAATGAACATTATCCATTCATTCATTTCGGTTCATTTCAATCATCCTCTTCTTCTTCTTCCTCTTCATCACTGACTTCTTCTCCTCTCTCAATGGCTTCCTGTCTCCTCTTTGCAGCCCTCTCTCGCTTCTTTTCCAGCAGTTTCTTCAGTCTCGTCGCCGAGTTAAACACGCCATTCGTCCCTGATCCGCATGCCGCACATGTTGGATCTTTCCTATATCTCTGGAGAGCGCATGGCAAGCAAAAGTAGTGCCCGCACCTGGTGATAATCGGCTCCTTGTAGGATTCCTGGCAGATGATGCAGGCAAACGGAATGCTCTCCAGAATCGCATCGTCATCCTCGTCCTCGTCTTCTCCTTTTGACTTGGTTCGGTTGGCGCTGGCCACCACGGTTCCTCCGAGGTTCTTCTTGCCCTTGGTGACTTTTTCCCACTCCTGATCCAATTGCCATCCTGCCTTGAGATCAGCGCGATCGTGCAAGTACTTACAATTATCGCCGAAGCCGCAGAAACCGGTGATGCGATAACTATAATGGTATCAGTCAGTGTGTGTCAAACGAAACAGCCAGAGGGGAGTATACTAACTCTTTACACGTATCAGGGGCATAGTCCGTTATCGTGACAGTTCTGATATTTGTAGGCGCCTTGACAGGGCCAACAGTCTTTCGAGGAGCGTCTGGATTCTTTTGTATAAACGAAGTCTGGTTCGCCAATCCCTTGTATGTGCAATCAGGCTGGTCGTCTTTTGAAGCTCGAGCCGAGCCGAGGAGGTTCTTCGCCGACAGCGCGTCCCTTGCGTTTTCGTCGTACCAATTGCTCTGCTTCGTCGCGTCGTTGCTGTCTGCAATGGGCACGCTTCTGTCTGCCGTAAAGACCGCGGAGCCGCCGTCCTGGTTGCTGGGGGCAGCTCCCCTTGCCGCGGCGGTGACGACGGCCGTCTTCCTGCGCCGCTTGACTCTCTGGCCGGCCTCGTCTTCTGAGGATGAATAGTCGCTGTCGCTGTCGCTGGCAGCTGGAGGAGGAGTTGCTGGTCGCTTGCGCAGGTTCGCTTTGCCCTTTGCGCCTCGCTTCTTGAAGAGGGCGACTGGCGCGGTGTCGGCCTCGGCGTCTGCCATTGTTTTTTGTGTCGGGTGTGATCGAAGACGCTGGATGATGAAGAAATTCGACGAATTATGTGAGATCTCGTTTGAATGTAGACAGTTGTAAGGGTTTGGTTGGCAGCAGCAATGTTGGCAGTTGGAGATTTGATATCGGGAATGTTTTTCTTAACCATCACAGTATGGCTGGCCATTGCTGGCGTAGAAATTCATCGATAGAAGTGGAAATGTGGGGCGGGTTTGTCACCCACGGAGCTCACCGATTGGGTAAGGCGAGTGGCAAAAGACATTTGACAGCGTCCGTACTCGTACTCCGAATACAAGGCGAAATCACAGACGGCTTACACAGCATTCAGCGTGATTATATCCAATGAAATCGTTGATTGAATTCTCAAATCATAGTGGACACTTGGTCTACATCTACAGAGTATTGACGATTAATTCTAGTTAGCAATAGGATAAGGACAAGCCTTTGAATGTGCATCAATGTCAAGGGTCCATATATCACCGCTTACATAGACTGACTACTGAATAGTGTAAGGCCAAATGGACTTCTGCTTTCTACTCCATGATGATCATTAGCTGATGAATCAAATGACAAGACGATAATTAGCCGTCTGGTTTTACAAGAAGAGCTCGGGACAGCGGGCAAAATGCTCCCATTGAAATCTGCCATGTAATGAGTGACTCTAGATACATCCCTATCCTGCTCGCAAATACACCATTAAATCCTCCACCGTGATCCATTGCCCAGCTCTATCCATCCATTCCCAACTATATCCATCCATTTCCATCAATCGCCATCCATGTCCTCCTATTTGCGAGCCCCTCGATACCAGTGTTGTGAACCCCGTGAAGCCGTGGACGAGGTTCACCATCCAAGTGCAACGGGCACTTTACAGGGTTCCAGCGGGCTTCTGGCAGAGAATACCTTGGTCGGCCTTTTACACGAGATCGAATTAGTATCACCACTTTGGATTATTCTCCTAGGGATGATTCAATCGAAATACTTACAGCGGGAGCAACACAGCAAAGGGGCTGCTTGCCCTTGGAAGCACAGTTGGCCTGGAAAAGGGCAGCATTATCGCCAAGGGAGACGGTGGCTGTAATACGTTGATCAGTAAAGAATTCGACACTGGAATCTCTCCTGGGAAAGATAATATAGACTTACGAGTGCTGCAATCAATACCAATGAGGCCGAGGACGTTGTCGGAACAGCAGAGAGGGTTTGAGTAGAGGCCAGTAGGGCAGACAGCAGCCATGGCGCTGGTAGCGAAGAGAGCGGCGGCGGCGAAGAACTTCATTTTGAAGGTGTTGGTGGTTGATATACAACAAAAAGTTGATAGATGAGTGTGTAAGAGAGCGGTGATGAGTGTAAGAGAAGATGCTGATGAGGATGAGGAAAAGAAGTTGGGTTGATGATGGGGAAGAAGGCCGACTTTATACCTTTTTTCTCCTTCAACACATCCCGAGTCTCGCGAGGAATATTACCGCCATTTCTTCCATTCGATCCATCTCGGACCAAAGTTCACGGCCGTGCTTGGATGTCAGTATGCAGGGAGAGGAACATCACAATCTCTTTCGCGCTGTACAATGAAAGGGATAGGTAGGGAGGATGGATCTAGTATCTCGGTGGCTTGGGTGCCGTGTCTTGGGCACAAGCCAGAGACACATAATACCACGTCCATGACGGCATAACTATGAGAATGTTACGTACGGATGGTCGGTCAACGGTGGTTGTGAGAGGCTTGGAGCAAGGCATCAGGACTCTACACAAGCCAGCCGCCGGTGCATGTTTTGCCCTAAGTCGTTTAGCAGCATTCTATTCACTAGAATGTCAGATTGTCATTGCAACAGTGAGATGAAAGCATCATCACACTGCTGCATAAAGACCTTTCCAGTCAAGGGAGAAGCCCTCCTCAATGCCCAAGATCCGGGCGTGGCATCTCAGCTGCCATGATCCAGCTCTACCTGGTTTACGGCGCTCCTGTTTCTTTTTTCCTTGTCTTACACATTATCACAATCGCCCTTGTCCATAATTTCAGGGCGCTGCTGGATGTCTCTCGTCGTGCAAGTTGATTTGGCCAAATGCCGTCTCGGTGGAGACTTGGCTTGCTCATTCATCTCCCTTCGGCTGAGGACTGTCAGTGCATCCGGGGCGGCTGCGCAAGGTAACGCCGACTTGGGCCAATTGGAAGAGTGCCGCTTGGGCCGTTGTTATTCTCGGTGAGCAGGGGAGAGGCAATAGCTTTGAGACTTGCATATAACTTGGTCATTGGGTTGCTGTTCAGCTGACAGGGAGCCAGTTGTGGCGAGGTGCTGTGCCGTGCGGTGGGTGTATGATGCTGTGAGGTTGATGAGAACTTGAGCATGAATTGTATGAATATGTCTACGAACAACAATATTCATTCATCGAAACATACTGGAAAATGACGTGGAATGTCATGATTATAATGAATACCAAGCATCAAAACTATATCTTTTCCATTGATGGCTTTTTGATGCAAACAATGTTAAGCTCTCGGGTAGGGTTTAGTGACATACCCATACACACAGATAACCGCCGACGATCCGATCACGATCGGCCTTTGACAGGCTTGCGGCACGGACATGTCATCTTATCCGCTTCTCGTAGTAATAGTCAAAGAGTACATGCATGTGCCCGTCAGTACTCCGTAATACTTGTAAATATTACTACTTCACGGCTCGTGGCCTCCTAAAAGGCAGCGGTTCATCGTGCGGCTAGACGAAAGTGGTATGGAGAGGATGCGCTGTCACATCGTGGCCCGACTTCCGAGGATGCCAAAAGTGACGGTGCAATCTCCCAGAGTCAATCTAAGATGATAGCTCCGCCGCCATCTTGCATGAGGGCCACTAGATGTCAAGCTACGGCTTGTTGAGCTTTTCGGACTGAAAGACGTGTGTCCAGGGTCTATAGTATACTTGGCAGGCTGATTGTGTTGAGCTGTCAAAAGGATACCCTGAACGAATACACAATGCGTGCCCTACATAGAGTTTGGATACATCCAAAGTGTCAAGACCTGATCAAATTGTTCTGTAATGCCCATCTCTAGTGGTGTTTGGGGGGACTTTAACATGCAGCACACCAACTTGCACCATAGATCCCGTATTCAGTATTATTGCCAGTGTCTTACAGCCATGCCCTGCCCGCACAGGCGGCCTTGCTGGTGTCCGTACGAGTACGCGGACAGCGAATGGCCATGCAGCCGAGGCCAGAATTGCCACTCATTTGATTGACATGGGCATATTCGTACTACAGACCATTACGAGCAGTATTCGGCCCACGGTACCGACAGTGGAACTCGATTCACACGCAGAAAAAGCATCCATCAATCTGACAACTGGCGGTGTGCACCCATTTGGAGCACGGCATACGAGTGCCCTCAGCGAGCGGCTAATGCAGGGGAAACGGTGCCTGGGCTCAGTTGACGCTGGGGCCGGAGGCTGAAAAAGACTGGAGACGGTTGATGGAGTCGCTCAGTGGTGATGGTTTGAATTGGTCTGGATTCAGCGTTCCCGAGCTTCGGATATTATATGGATTCCAGAAGGCTCTCGGAAGACGGAACAGATGCTGCTAGCACCAGTACGACCAAGTTAAAAGGCATTCGATCCGTTAATATGCGCGTAGTGCCAGAATTGCGTCAATCCGGAGCTCTCTTTGGCGCCCGACACTCTGTTTGACACGCCGGGCCACCATCGGCCACGCTGGCTAGTCCGAGCGAATAAAATGAGCCGTTCTCAGGAAAACAATGAACAACAGCGACCAGGCACCGGCCCAATCACGGCGGACAATCCCATGGGCTTGCGAGCGGGGAAGAGGCTTGCTAGCGGGTTGTTAGTCCGAGGCACTAGAGTCGGATGATTGGCTGACGGGAAGCTGTTCTTTTCGCGCTGGTCTCTTTCTCGCGGCATCAGCCGGGGTGTGGCTTGTTGAGATTGGGGGCCTCTTGGACGAGGATGTACTGCGTGACTGAGAGTGCGGGCGATGGTGAAGTTTAAGCTTTGGTTAGACGGCGATGATTATGTGAATGTGATGTGATGCAAAGGCAAAGAAGAGGGGAAGAGAAGATGGAGGAGAGAAGAATTCAGACCAGGAAGCACTGATGGACTTCGAAGCGACGGAGCAACAGCCGGAGCGGTGATGATGCACATGTACATACAAGCATCAACAAGGAGCAAATGCACGCATCGCATGCTTCCATCTCTGGCTCGCAGAGGGTCCCTGCTGGTGCATCTGAGAAATATGTGAGTGATGCCTTGAACCTCGTGTGATGCAGGTACAGAGCAAGGTTCTACTTTTAATTGAATTGAAGGCTCTGGGGTAATGATTTCGTGCATATATACATACTCGTACCGAGTATCATTTCGTACAAGAGACCAGTAATATGGGAGCGTGATGGTTGTGATGATGATGGGGGCAGTAATTAGAGGGGATGCAGGACGCTGAAACACGCACTGGGCCATTTGGGGCATCAACTGCGTCTCTCATCCACGAGTTTTGCTCCGTGCTTGTCGTAGGTAGCGGTTACAAGTGAGCAGTACTCCGTAATACCACGGACGTAATATAAGTCAGCAGTCCTGGTGACATGGCCGAGCTGAGTTCTCTCGTCTCTCCTTCGCTGGCGCGTGCATGAATTGGAATTTCTCGGATGCATTGACCGAGCAAGATCGTGCAAGATGACGCCTAATTAATTCAGCAGTTGGTGGTTCATGCAAATTCATTTATGCGTCCATGCACCGTCCGGCGAGCCAAAACAGAGTGAGAAACAGAAACAAACAAACAAACAAATGGCTTGGGTTGTCCGTGCAGTGATTGATTGATTGATTGATTGATTGATGCGATGCGATGCGATGCAATGACATACGAGCTGCGTGCTTCTTGCCTCTTGCAGCTCCAGAGCATGAATGTACCTGTTGTAGCAGCGACTTGTGCAGCGCACTGCCGTGCACACCAATACGCCGGTACCCTCAAACATCGAGATGCCTCAGGAAAGAAGAGATAAAGACAATGCGTGCCTGCCTTCTACCACTTTGTCTACGGTTTCCTACTATCAGCTCGATGCGATAAGGGAATCGCTCTCAACCTCACTTCTTCCCCATCTTCTTCATCGTAATGCCAGACCTCGTTCCATCATCAACCTCAAACAAATACATACCTTGGGCCTGCACTCGTACATTTTGTTCCCTGGTCAGCTTCTCCACCACCCGGCAAGGCCCCTTTGCCTTAGCCCTCCCGAAGTGGTCCTAGCAGTACCGACGAGCGTCCTTGTTCCTCTCCTCCATTGTTTGCGGCATCTGATACCTCTCTTTCTTCCTTTCTTACTCTCCTACTCTCTAACCCTTCTTCTTTTCTTTTTTCTCCCTAACCTCGTCACGAAAATCCGAGTCCTGGCAAGTCCTTGTCCTCCGCGCGGCTGGCTCTCCGATTTTTTATACTTGAGTTTTTTTTGTCGTTTCTTTTTTTTACCCGGTCCCCCGACTCGATACACTCGTTACACCAACACCTACCGCTAGAATAATAATAGAACGCCTCGTGTTTTTGGGGAGGACTCGCAGCCACATACTACGCGTCCGATCAACCCTATCCGCTCATTCATTGCAGCCTTATTAAAAAGAAAAATCACCAAAAAAAGTTGTTTCAGCCGATTGACCCAGCAAGCTGCCCGTCAGCTTGAATTGGATTGCGCCTCGTCTCATTGTCTCCTTTTTCCTCGGTCGGCCGCCTTCGATTCGACTTGCGCGTTAGCAACTCGAAAGAAACCAAGTCGCCGTACAGTGCGCATTTCGACTTGGCCAAGCTGATCAGCGAAAAAGAGACGGTCGCGCGTCACCTGCATTCCGTTGCGTGTGCTTGGGCTTGACTCACCTTTGGTTGTGTCCAGCTAAGCAGAGAGCTGTTGTATACTGGATCCAGTGTTGAAACCTGGCCGCCCACACGGCTCGAGCCACGTCTGACCCAGCCGGGACAACAAAAAAAACACACCCAAAAACAACAACAAATAATACGTCTTTAATTTGACCCCCCCAATTCGCTGTTCCTGCTTCTGCGGCCTTTGCTTATCGACCTGGTAGGCATTCGTATAGCCTAGCTCTCGCAAACACACAACAAACAACGAGACAGGACAGGACAGGACAGCCCGCAGCCTCGGCGTCTTTTTAATTTATTCCGCCTTTCCTTTCGCTCCTCGCCTGGATCCCTTTTTTCCTTTTCTTTCCTACTGTTTTGCGCTTCTCTTCTGCTTCTTTCGGCCTTCCAAATTTCCCGCCAATTTCGCCTACCTGTTCGCTCTGCGCTTCCATTTCCGCCTGTGCGCAGCGCATCCACAGCGTCATTTCGAGGTCTTGCATCCTCTCTTTTTTTTCCTTTTCCGCTTACCTCGAGCACCCCGGTTTGCTGCAGCAGGGCCTGCAACGACGCCGGTTTTTCGTGCCTGTATCCATTTTCCCCGTCCAGGCCGCTCACCAATCGCCTGGTCGCCCCCCCCTGCAGTTTTTCTTTTGCCGCTGCACCTCAGCAACGCCAGGGGCTGCGCGGTGCCAAACGCCAGCTCACTCATCCAATTCCTGCGTTTCTATCCGTTGTCTTTCGTCACCAACCAAGGAAACAAAAAGTCAACCCCTCAATTCTCCGCATCGCTCGTTGCGATTTGTCCTACATACAGTACGAAAACCAACTGCGAAAAACGACGACAACTTCCGCCGGTGCAGCTGCGGCACGGCCTCGAGCTGCCACCTCCCGAACCCGGTAGGGGATTGAAGCAACAAAAGCACCTCTTTGATGGTCCGCCGCTAGCCACAGACGGACGTTGCGCTTTCTGGCGAACTCGCCTTCATCAGAATGGCGTCGTCGTCAGTCACCTCGGACCGGCCCGATCTCTCTGTGCCAGCAGGAGACGGCGCCAATGATCCCTTCTTCTCCGCCTCGTCGACCGCCCCGTCCCATCTGCGATTTTCCGACTTTGACCAAGAGCTCTTTGCCGCTGGTCCCGGTTCCGATCCGCGACAGGCGAAGCGCGCCCTGGAAGCTCACCTAGCAGAGACCGACCGTCGCCTGGACGAAGCTGGCAAGATTGGAACTGCTCTCGTATCGCAGCGCAAAGCCCTCGCCGAACAGCTACAGGAAATCGAAAAGCTACAGGCCGAGGAGGAGCTGGCGCCCGAGCTGCGCAAGAAGCTCGTCAGCATCGAAAAGGACTACAATGATTTGGCTCGAGAGTCGGCGAGGGTCTTTTTGCCCAAGCAGCGAGTGGCGAGCACCAGCGACAACAACCAAGGCTCGCCCTACACTCTGGACAGCCGATCAGGCAGGGTGAGAATATGCTTTTCATTTTCCCTTTCCCTCTCCTCCCTTTATTCAGCAGAGAACTGGGTCGGTCGGTGCTCGTCCATCTATTGCGCATATAGCCGACCCGTTACACATTTACACATGTCACATAGATTCGCACTGCTTCGCACATGTTCCTCCTGATCTCTACGAACCCTCGTCAGTCTTCAGTTGCTAATCAAAGCCATCGTCAATCATGGTGTATAGCGCTCCGCTAGTCCTTCCAAATTCGAGAGTCAAGCTACGGGCTCACCCGCTAAGCTCAGCGTGCCAAACCGCAAGATGCGAAACCAGCCGTCCAACAGAGTCCACGACATCGAATTCGCCGCCGAAATCAGCACATCGCTCATTGCCCAGGTCCGCAACCTACAGGCATTGCTCGGCGAACGTGATGAGCAGGTCAAAGACCTCCGCAACGACGTCTCCCGCCTCGAGGGAGAGTCGGAGGCCCAGCAGCAGCGTCTCAAGGTTCTTGATGAGAGTGAACATCGCTTCAAGGAAGAAAACTGGAACCTTCAGACCCGACTGCAGGAGATGAATGGCCAGCAGAGGGAGGCGTCCGACCGTGAGAAGAAGCTCGACAATGCTCTCCACGCCTCCAACGCTGCCAAGTCTGCCACCCAAAAGGAGCTGGATGAGGTGAAGCTGACGCTCTCCAAGCTGACCGAGGAACACGCCGCCTCCACCAAGTCCCATGACATTGAGCTCGGCACTGCCAAGCGCGCCATTGCTATGGCCGAGGGCGAACGCTCTGCCATGCAGCGCAAGATTGACGAGCTAACCAGCCAGAACCTGGAGCTCGCCAAAGCCATCGCGGCCCAGAGAGCAAAGGCTCAGGAGCGCGAGTCCTCTTCAGGCACTAGTGACGAAGATCTCGAGGCTGCTGCCATTGACATTACACCTGAGCATTCCCCGCCCCAGTCTCCCGTCAAGGGAACCACTCCCAGGCACTCCATGCTCGAGACGGAGACTCTCAAGACATCTCTGCAACATGCCCAGCGAACCATTCAGAGCCAGCGAAGCCAGCTCCACCGTGAAAAGACGGAGAAGCTTGAATTCAGACGCATCATCCAAGACCTTCGCGACGATTTGGAAAAGGCCAGAAACGAGCTTGAAAAAGGCCCCGCTCTGCCCCCCGTTCGTCGTGGTCGCAGGGTCGAGCCCAAGGAAGTCAAGGTCAGGCCGCCTCGATTGCTCGGTAGCTTCCGTTCTAGCCGCCAAGAAGTTGTCATTGAAGAGCCAGTCGCTCCGGAAGATCCAGAATGGGAAGATACTCACGATGTTTCACCCCGCTCTTCTGGCCTTCGCGCTGGCCGTCGCTCTCCCGATCGACGCCAGCAACAGCTTCAGCTACAACTACAGCGGCAACAACAGTCTTCTGATGTTTCTGATGGAGAGGAACTTATTCTCGAATCCATCGAGACTAGCGACTCTTTTGAGACTGCTGCCGAAGAGGGTAACGATTCTGCCTTTGAGACGGCCGAACCAGGAACCGAGACGGAAGATTTCCAGACAGGACACGAGGACTTGTCTGATGAAAGTGATGCCCCTACTGAGGTTGCACTGTCCATACGAGGCTTTGGCAACATGAGACGACCTCCCAGCCTGCAGCCCGGCCTTCCAAGACACGCCAACCGAGAATCATTTGACAGCACTGCGTCAACTTCGACCGAGGAAGATGAGTTCTCAGAGTTCCCAGAATTTAGATCACCTACCGCCGCAGCTTCTCTACGGAGAATGCGTACGAGCAACAGGTCATCAATGTCCCGGAGAAGCTCTCGACAAGAGAGTGAGGAGCCTCAGTTCCGGAGCCCAGGTGCAAGCTTCAGCAGCGGTGGCGGCGATCCATCAACCCCCGGCCAGAGTCTCTTTGCCGAGCTGCAGGATTTCCCCAGCGATGATGAATCATCAATCATGTATACTCCTGGCCGCAGAAGCCTCCGTTCCATGACGCCGGCTTCCACACGCCGCGCCGTTACGCCGCCTCCAGCGGTTCCCCGGCTGCCTCGAGTCATCATGGTAGATACAGGTGTCATGACCGACCCCATCGAGTTTGGTCCTAGCATCGCGTCTCTCGGCCACCGCACATCTCGCAGTTCGCTGCTAAGCGTGGGCGAGTTCGCTCGAAGACCGAGATCCATGGAGTCGGCCATTCCCAACACTGATTTCCGTGCATCTGCAGCCTCATGGCGGAGCGTCGAGGACGGGCCCGCGGGCTCTGCTACGTACTCCCGCCCCGCGTCTACAATTGCCTACAGCGATGCCGGTGCTCAGTACGACATTGGCGAGAAGCTTGCACAGTTCCCCTTGCCTCCCTCATCACTGCCCAGTGAGTCGGATCACATGTCAGTTCCTGTGCCTGCGCTCCCTGCTGTTCTTGAACTCTCCGTCATCCAATCCGAGGACATCGAGCCTCGAGAAGAACAACACCAAGAGCCGGCACCGGCCGCTGTACCTCCCACCCTGAGCTTGACACCAATGGCATTTGAGACAGTGGAGCCCTTAGCCGAGCCGGAGGTCCCCGCTCCTCACCTGGGATTGTCTGCTATCGTGGCCGAGCATTTGGAACCCGAAGCAGAGCCCGACGTTCCACCTCCAGACCTCACCCTCTCCAGCATCTTCGCTGAAGGACTGGAGCCCCGGGCGGAGCCAGAGCTGCCTCCGGCTGAATTGACTCTGTCGACAATCATTGGCGAGGGCCTGGAGCCAGTGGCCGAGCCTGAAATCCCCCCAGCAGCCCTTTCGCTATCGACAATCATCGCTGAAGGTCTGGAGCCAGTGGCCGAGCCTGAAGTTCCTCCTCCAATCCTCTCGCTCTCTACCATTGCTACCGAAGGCTCGGAGCCAGTGGAAGAGCCAGAGCTACCTGCGCTGGTGCTGAGTCTCTCCACCATCGTGGCAGAGGGACTGGAGCCCAAGGCAGAACCCGAAGCTCCTCTACCTGAGCTTACACTGGCCTCTATCCTATCGGAGGAAGTCGAGCCCGTTATCGAGGAGCCAGAAGTCCCCGAGCTTATTGCGGCCAAGGAGATTGCCCCAGAAGAAGCTCCAGCTGTCGCCTTGCAGGAGCTCACTATTTCGCCAATCGTGACGGAGCAAGTCGAGCCCATCGCTGAGCCTGAAGTGGTGGTGCCCCCACCGGCAGCTCTCACCATGTCATCCATTCAGACACAGCAGCTAGAGCCCAGAGAGCTTTGGCTGCCAACTTTGACGCTGTCTACCATTGCTGTGGAAAATGTCGAACCCATCGCCGAGCCTGAACCCGAGCCGGTTTCCGCAGCACTGACACTCTCTGCCCTCTCCTTCCAAAACACCATTCCCTTCGACGAGCTGCCTATCGATGATGAGGAGCTATTCCTGCCATCACTACCTCAGCCTGAGCTCCCTGCTCTTGGCCTCTCCTCAATCGTAGCAGAGGACGTTGAACCCATCTTCCCTCTCGCTCCGCAATTTGCATTCTCTTCCATCTCATCTGTTGAGACTCAGCCAGTTAGTCCTGTCAAGAGAGGGGGATTCATTCTCCCAAGCAATATCAAATCTCCCTTCAATGATGAGGAAGATGGTGAGGTATCCGACAAGAACCTCTTTGCGTCGTATGTCACTCGCAGAAGACCGGAGAGCGTCCCCTCATCACCCATTATTGCTGAAGATGAGACAAGTCAATCACTTCCTGTGTCACCGCAAGTCGACACTCACGAGTCCAAGCGGCCATTCAAGGAGATTTCAGCCAATGGAATCTCTCGTCCTGGTCAGCAACTGACTCACACCAGCGACCAGGGAGCCCAGACATCACTGACATCGGGAGCCATCGACGAGCTGCTCAAGACTGGAGCTGAGACTCCTGCAAAGAGCCCTTACTCCATTGGCAGCCCTGACACCGTCGGGACTGTCAAGATTAACCGTGCCTATCAAGAAAACTTGGATAGCCCCTTTTCAGCCATCTCGAGCAAGAGCAGGACGCTTGATCCAGCGCCTATTTTCCACTCTACGCCCACGCACCGACCTGGCAGTGCTACCAGTGGCAAATCCTCGCTCGTGGACGCGCCTCCTTTGCCATCAAACCATCAGCAGATGATCCAGGCGGCTCGTTCCGGCTCATCCCACAGCATGACGCAAACGCAGAGCCACAGCCAGAGCCAAGGCACAATGGGCCCGCCTCTCTGGCCCGCCTCGGCAACAAAGCCAACACCGGCCACCCCCAGCAGAGACAGACCAATGTCTCCTCCTTCTGGCCGCGGCACTCCTACTCCTCGCGCTCCTGTCCGAGCCGGCTCGTCTCATGGTACTGCCGAATTCCCGCTGCCACCTCCTGTCAGGCTTTCTGCTGCCATGTCCCGGCAGACTTCCGTGTCCTCGTTCGCATCAGAACTGGACAATCGTTTCGGAATGCGGGCCAATGAGATGGGTCTCGACCCTAGCGGATTTGGACCCAACACCGACCCCAGAATGATCCAAGCCATCACGCAGACCATGATTGGAGAATACATCTGGAAGTATACGCGCAAGACTGGTCGCGGCGAGCTGTCTGAGAAGCGACACCGCCGCTACTTTTGGGTGCACCCATACACGAGAACTATCTACTGGAGCGAGCGAGACCCGTCAACGGCTGGTCGTACTGAGATGAAGGCGAAGAGTCTCCCCATCGATGGTGTGCGAGTAGTGACAGACGACAACCCCATGCCGCCGGGTCTCCACCGTAAGAGCTTGGTGATCATTTCTCCCGGCAGGACGATCAAGTTTACCTGCACCACTGGCCAACGACACGAGACGTGGTTCAATGCTCTGTCATATCTCCTGCTGAGAACCAGCAATGGCCACGATGGCCAATCTGATGCAGAAGAGATGGCGACAGACCTTACTCGGGAAGACGGTGACGAGTTCAACCCTCCATTTGGCCGGCACCCTGCCAACGGTACCTCGCGTCCCTCGGCTCCGTCCCTTTCATCGTACAACTCTCGCACCACTTCACAGGCCGAGGCAATCTCTCTAGAGATTCCTACGCTGACGCCATCAGGGAAGCATGCTTCAACCCCGATCAGGCCGTCCCTTACTGGCAGCATCAGCAGCAAAGTAGGCTCGTACTGGAAGGTGGGCGGGTCCAAGCTCTCCGGATCGATACGCAGCAGGACGGTTAGCGCCCAGAATGTTAGCATCTACCAGGCGAGCGAGGTCCACGACAGTGCCGAGGATCTTCGTGAGATGATTGAGCAGCAAGACAGGGAAGCAGACCGGCTGGAGAATGTCAGAGCTTGTTGCGATGGTAAGTCATATGCAAATGGGAACCGTGTGTAAGTGACAATCTGAAACTGACCAAAGAAAATAGGCAAACACGACGTCGGGACACTTCCTCACACCACCAAGAAAGGAGGACGCAGCCACAACCATCATCACCATCACGTTCACTCCAGTGGACAGTCTGCCATGAGTACCCCCATGGCATCTATGCGCTCTCGGGCATAAAGTTTCTTGTTCATTCGACTTTTGCATTATTAATCAACAACGTCTTGACTATCTCTCTCCATCTCTCTCTCTCTCATAGAAAAAAGGGAATATCCTTTCTTCTCTCTTATCTCTCTCTCTCTCTCTCTCGCAAACGTGACGACCATACATCTAACGGAAGACCCGCCTTATGACTCTGAACGATTCTTCTTTCTTCTTTCTTTTTGTTTTGTTTCTCAATTTGATCTTGTTAATGCTCGCAGACATTTTAGGTTGTCATAGATGACTTTTTGATAAGATACAATTTGTCACTGGCACACCGAGCATTCTGTTTTAGCCTCTGCATACTCTGACCTTTTGGAAGAACCATTATTCTTAGAATGCAGTCCCCCCTCTCTCTAAAATTGTTTCTTTCTTTACTGTCAATTTCCCCTCATCAAGGCACAACTGCTTTTTATGCAGACGAAAAAAAAAAAGAATTCCCATCATGCTAGGGTTGCAAACAGATACATGCATTTTTCCTTTTGGTGCTTGTAGCAAGGAAACTAAACTGAAAAAAAGAGGGATTTGTTTTGGCTCAATTTTGTATGTTAACTAAGGTGCCTATTTGGATGTGCTTCTCTCTCTGAAAATGAACTGAGAGTGGGAGGCGTGTCTGTAGTAGGTATGGGCATATCGGACATTGCAAATTCAGTTGGCGTATCAGTATCATTTCGGTCTCTTACTGCATAGATGCTTGAGTCTTGTCACGATGCTCTGTAGAGTTGTTGTAGTCAGCGGTGTATCAACGGAATCGATTGGACCCAAGTATATTAATGTGTGGACGGTAAAATCACAGGACAGGAATCGTATTGTCATCACGCTTTCAACCGCATATGCCTAACCAAGTATATGTAGATGGAATCCATCGCCATTGCTATTGCCATTGCTACATCCCAACGCCTATCCTAATACCAAGTTTACAGTGTCAACGTCGTGTGCATCCCAAGCTTCCTGCGTCACATAGCCGTAACCCTTCCGATATGCTACACCATTTACCCACTCGATACAGAGGACGCCGTAAAAAGGCTTGTAGGCGCGTCTCTTGAGCCACAGACCATGTTTACGATCGATGCTCTCGGAGTATAATCGCCGGCAGACGACGACGAGCTCGACGAGTTCGTAGAGTTGCTGCGAAGGGCTGTCGGGAGGAGACGGAAGAATATTTGAGGGAGATTCAGGCTCATCTTTTATGTCTGGGGGAGTTTCAGGCTCATCTCCTATATCCGGGCTGGCCTCATCTTCCATATCAGGGCTACAAGCCTCAGCTTCGATATCAGGGCTGGCCGCTCTCGAGAGACTGGGCAGTGGTGTATCGGCAGTTGGGAGCTGGACCCAGCCGCAAACCTGGTCGTCATAGTCTAATAGCTCGAGATGATAGTCCATGGCGCCGGCCAACATTGTGCAGCCAGTTTTTCGCATACACGTGAAATAGGCTCGCTTCGTGGTGCAGGAGAGAAATCTGCATTGCCGCATTTGCCTCGCACCGCGCTTGGCATGCACCGGGAAGGGGCGCCAGAACAGGCGGTTTGGGAATTCGGGGTGGCTGTAGACGTATGTGCCAGCGATGCCAAAGGGGACGCTGGGCGTGTTTTCGATGTCTGGACCGTTGGCGCCGGGATACTCTTCTCTTGTCCAGCCGCCGGGGATGAATTCTTCGATGCAGGGCTCTATGTACGGCGTGAACCAGGAAGACTTGATGCGGTATCTGTCGGTGGATGTTGGAGTGTCCTGGCAGAACCAGTGGACGGTCGGGAACGTGAACCATTTCTCGTATCTCGAAGAAGCTTCTTGGGGCTGGTTCGGATAAGTCACCACTTGGTAATCTTCTTCATCCCTCAAGAGGCTCAGATAGTCGCTCTTCCATCCGATCCAAGACCATGAGGGCAGCTCGGCGTTGGGAAGAAGACCACGAGTCCTGTCGGAATGTTCTCGCCTCGTGAGTCCTCTGTATTTGGCGCCGGCCATGTTGTAGTACCAGAATCTGGTGCCCCAGAGCAGCGCGGCTTCGAAGCACAGGACGGGCATTCCGAAGAGGAAGCCGCCTTCGAAGGAGGGACTGATGAGTTTGAGGATGCCTGCTATCGCTGGCAGAGCATCTTCTTGGTAGGTCATCCCGAGGTTGTTGTACGAGCGGAGGAGGTTGCCCAACACGTTGAGATCAGGGCGGCGTCTCAAGATCTTCGAGGACTGCAGGACAGTTTCATTGGCTTCATCCATCGGAGAGCGTAGATTTGGGAGATCTTCATGCCATGTTCCGCAGTGGCAGGTCCAGTGAATCTGCTGGTTGGCAAAGATGAGGCGGCGATGAGAGAGAATGTACTCTTGGAAAGTCCAGCCCCTTTTGAAGTATTCAGGCACGAATATATGACTGACGGAGGGGAGGTCCCTGACGAAGATCTCTCGATCCTCGGTCCATGGGAAGATGCCTTCAAGCTTTCGAGGCGAAGAGCAGTTTTGGAGGCCGGGGAGGCCACTCATGGCATCGCCATCGGTGGAGATGATGGTGAATTTGGCGGATGCGTAGATTGCACCCATGTTTTGAATCTGATTTGACAGATGGTCCCTGGCTTCGTGTATGATGCACACTGCATCCACCCATAGGTAGCGCTCCCTGATATTTTGGACAACGTGTATGGCATCCCTGATGATGGGCAGCTTGGTGATGAAGCTGTCAGAGAGACCGCCCGGTATTCGCATCTCATTGATCCTATCGAGGCCTACTCTAGACCAGACGGATGTTCCCCATCGGTAGCTCAAGGCGACGAATCTCATTGACTTGTCGCCACGCACGAGGCAGTCTTCTTGGGTATCGATGAGCCAGTCTGGGGCCACCACTATGGACCTGTCTGATTCTCGACATTGTATTCCCATTCGATCGATGCAATTGTCCTTCCACTTAGTGGCGCGACTAAGGTCTATCCAGGAGACGTCGATCGTGGTTTCTCCAGACGATGCGTTGGAGTTTGGAGGCTTTCGCAGGATGAATTCATAGGACTTTCTGCTGCGGCACTTGTGGTCAAGAATCGTGATAGTCGGCACGCTCTCTCGGGATCGACAGAGTTCCACGCCATAGGCGGGATACGTACGTTTGTAGATCCGAGAGGCAAGCATCTTGTCCAAGAATTCAGTGTACAATTTGAGGATGTGTTCCATCATGGCCTTGTGAGTCTCACAAGTCACGGCCAGGTCATGTTGGGTGACACGTATAACTGCTGGGTAATGCTGGCACTCGCACTTGAAGTCGGGGGAATGATGCTGCAAGATGAAGGTTGCATCACTCCCGGCGAGTATCTTCTCAGAGGCAAAGCACAAGTTGCATCCGCTGTCCGGGAGAGTCTCAACCTCTCGGGACCTGATCCAATGAGCGTTTGGTTTTCCCCAAGCCATTTTTGTAGATGTCTTTGAAGAAAGATGAGGTGAAATCAAAAAAGGGTACAAGTAAAGTAAAGCAAGTGTAATCGGTTGATACTGTAACAGTGGTGAGCACGTATCGGACACTGAGATTGTATTGGATAGTAGATAGACTTTAATACATTCACAGTTCAGATACAGAGAAAGAGAAAGAGGTAAATGATACCCAAAGTGCTGAGATGCTGCCTAATAAATACATGTACCGGTCTCACACTTGAGGTTACACAAACATGTCTCCATCACGTGAAGTCACTGGTAACACAAGAAGCAATTTCCCTTTGTTTTGCAGTTCTGTTGGTGTAATCGCCCAGGATTTCCCTTGGATGGTGAGCCACGACTACTGTACGTATGTCCAGTTACGGACGACTGCATCCAGTTCAAAACGCCATATTCCGGTTTCTCAGGCAGCTGAGTGAGGGGCTATGGTCTATCACGCCAGGATCATACCCCATGCCTGCATTAGTAGTGGTTACTACTTTTGGACAGCAAACTTTTGATTCTCGCCGGTATCACGGATACGGATTCCGGGATTGGTCAGGTCAATCCTTTGAGCGGCACATGAAATGTTCGGGCTGGAAGATAGGGGCATGCTGTGACTCTAATATCCTCCCTGCAGCAGTTGTTTGTCAAACAACACATCAGCCTCAGGTGACTGATCTTTCGTCATTCATTCAGCCGTCTAATCTCGGAATGATCTTGGCACGCATGAATCCTCATTCATGGCGCGTTGCAACTGGCAGAGCGGGATTCCTCCTCACGGTTATTGGTGCGTATGGTTCGGCTCGATGCATCAATCTCTGCCGCATCATTCACTCTGCTAGGGAGAGAGAGAGGGGTCGGGCCTACCCGCGTCTTTAGACTATACTTCCCTGCTGATTCCTTCATGTAGAGAAGAGGAGACTTGAAAAGGGAAGTGAAACTTGGATCCATTTAGTCGGCGATCAAACTGGAAGAGTAACCGGGTAGTCGGAGATTCCATACTGCTTGGCTTGACAAGTTATGCGTGGATTTATGCAGCTGGTGCTACTTGGGCTTGATAGCATGAAATAATGTTCATGTAGAACTGTGTCAAGACCTCTGGATGGCTAGGAACCGCCCTGAAACCCCTCCCGTAGCCAAGATCTTCAGGGCATCGAGCTTGTGGCCAAACAGCTCGTACGACCAGAGCGAGGCCCCGAGCAGCTCCCCATACCACTCTAGTCTTGCGGCAGGGCTCATCCAAGTCAGCGCTGCGGTGAAAGTCTGAGAGTCGGAACTCTCAGTGGCTTCGGCTGGTTGCCAGCCCCCCAAATCGCTGCTCACTCTGAACGCGGTGGGGATTCCTCCTTGCTGTGAAGGCACCGTCATGCTACACAAGAGGTGTCTGTTAGTTTGAACCGTTGTGAGAGCATACGGAAAGCAACACACCGGGTAAAGACGCTATAGGCATACTCGAAGAGTTGACGCTCAAGCGCGCCTGGTGGAAGATGGAACCAGATTAACTCGAGATACTCTACGCGATCGAGCCCTGTTGAACCCTCGCGGTCTCGGGCTATCGGGAAAGCTTGGTATGCTAATGGTGATGATATCTGGGCTGACGATGCGACAAAATCGTCTAGTATCCGACGACAGTCGTGTAAATCTGCTCTTTGTGCATGTTCGCTACCCCAGACTGAATATACTCGTAGAATAAGTCAGCTGAATGTGTACAGCATAATCACTGTGGCTAGTTGTACGTTTTCTAACCTATTAGTACGGCAAGTTTAGTGTTATCCTCGACATCACGAGCCCAAAAGGCTTTAACGAAACCCGGCAGTGCGCCTACATCGTTGCTAATCTGGTTGTATATGCGAGGGCCATGAACTCGGACGGAATGACGCTTCAATTGCATCCAAACAATTTCCACGAGGTAATGGCCCCAAGATATCTGTCTGTTCTGCCATTGAGGAATCACAGACATGCTGCCCTCGTGCAGCTCGCCTTGGGGTGTAAAGTAGCCCTGCGGCAGTGGAAACAGCCGTGTCCTTGCCCTTGCGTCGCTGATGCTGCGGTCGAGAACTCGGCGAGCATGCTCTCTGAGGCGGAAGAGGTCGGCGCTACATTGACGTGGGAAATCGCTTTGAAGAATGGAGGCCAGGCTGGTGAGCGATGAGGTTGGTTGTTGTGGTGGATCGTGGGCTTCTTGTTGTTGGACGCGGTTGGTGAGTTGAATCGGCTTCAAGGTGATAGGTGGCTCGTTTCCGTGAGAGGATTGCAATGAAGCTTGTAGGCTTTCACAGAGATGCTCAGCACGATGACCATCGTAATTGATTCCATCCCAGACGAGGAATGCGGTAAAAGTGGCCGAGATATTCGCACCAGCAGCTTCAGCTGGAGATGGATCGGCAAATGTCGAGGCATTATTCTCAAGCCACATGACATGAGAGTGTAGAAGGCCGTTATCACCATCGCCATCCGTCAGTGAAGCGACGAGAGCGTTCCATCTCTCTTCAAAAGCTAAACGGAGTTCTTGCGACGACACGTCTTGGGCGCTGAAAGTGACTGATACAACATCAATTATTGTGGTGGCTCGCACTGCTTCGTTGAGTCCCAAAGCGCTCGATATTCTTCCTGCGAATTTGGCACAGCGGTTGGAAACGTCTGAAGCAAGTAGCGCTACTAGGGGAGTGAAGCCCAGAGAATGCTGAAACTTGTGCCAGGCGACGACGCTATCCCAGTAAATCAAGCAGAAGAAACAAGCCTCTACATCTATATGAAGCCTTAATCCCCCTTCGATGCCACGACAGCCCGGGATGGAGCTGATGTAGTGCAACGTGGCGTCCAAGAGCTTCCGGGGCGGCTTGGAATCATCACGAAGGTCAACACCAGGCTTCAGCGAGAACTCGATGATGCTGAGGATTGGCGTTTGCGGGCTCGCATCCGCAATTTCTTCTGGGCGACTTTTTTGCCAAAGAACGCCATCGACAGCGGGACCAAAGCGTGGCGTGGCGATGCGTCGCGCTTCTCGTTGAAGTCGAAGCTGTATCTCGCGCGCCTGTCGCATCGCCTCCTCGTGAGCCTCGTGGTGCGACATTGTGATGGCGATTTTGGTGGCGGTTCCATTGGTGACAATGCTGGAACCAACAGCATTTTACAACAGATTTCTTCAAGACGTTCAAGGGGTTTCCCCCCACTATACCAAAAAGCACCCAACAAAAGAGTTAACGTTTGAATCCTTCTTAGGCTCTATTTGGTAAAATGTGAGTGAGTGGTGTGGGCCGCCCAAAGCTAACTGGCAGCGGGAGCCGCTTCTCAGTGTCTCTTTTCTCCACGACATCCTCATTCACTCCAACTCTCCTTGGAGGCGCCAACTACGCGAAACAAGGCCGAGATTTTGGAAGAGGTTTTACCTTACACTGATAGAATCTTGGATACTGAAGAAGACTTCTCGCAGCCGCAATACTCCACCGCGCCAACATGCCAATCTCACATCGGGATTGCATCTTCGGCCAGCCGCTCAAAGAGTCAGCCCACCTGCAATAAGCCGACCACGCTATTTCGCGACAGTAGGTATTCCTTGTTATGAGATACAGCATCATTGTGAGAGGCCTAGACTCAAAGTAATTGGCAGGAAAAAGATGTGTCGGTGAGTTGTTCTAGGGCCAAGACTCTGACCGACGGGTTGCTGCCTTCACGATGCTAGGGGGTATTATTTGTCTTTATCCTGGGCGTTTTCGAAGAACCAACAAATTTTACATCTAAGCTTAAAGCAGAGACCATTGCTGCTAGGATCGGACGGGCTAATGGTATTCGCCGTCGGGCACGTTTTGCGTAGGGAAATAAGCAGAGACAGACAAACGAATTGCCTTGGAGGTCGATAGCGAACATTTCCACAGAACTTTACAGTGCCGACGAGACTGTGGTCTCCAGGATGATGATAGAAATTTTGGAAGCAGCTGGCAGTGCCCTGGCCGTAAGCAAAGCTATAAAACAGCCGGCATGGACTCTCGCGACTGGTGTCTGGGGCTCCATCAGTGTCGTAGAAAGACAGGATGGCTGGATTCACGCTCTCGCGCCTGATGGCCTTACTGACGCTGGCCACAACGACAGCTGGCCATATAACATCCACCGGAGCGACTGTGAAACTTGGAGAACTCAGCTACTTCATCAGCCCCTACCAGGCCGGAAATATTCCTCGATCTTCACTCAATGCAATCAGTGATATACCAAGCGCTTTCGGGTTCACTCCAATCACAGTAGTGGCCACAGCCACCAGCTCCTCGGACCTAAACGCAGTCCTGACAAACTGGACAAACATCGACGACGTCTTCCAGGCCGGTTTTGCGCAGGTTGTCTTTCTTGCTGGTCAGAAAAGTAGCAGCACGCAAACCCTACTCGGCACAGACGCAATCGTAGCTCCGCTAGATGTCTCCAACTTGCCCTCTGGGCCTTACTTTGTCGACTCCGCGGGCTCGGCGTACAGAGCTTACCGTTTGTACGATGATTTTGTCGGTGCATTTGCGGAGTCGCTTCTGCAAAAGCCAGATGGATCTTTTGAGACGCTCTCGGCCAAGATTAGCTCCTCCGTCACGATGAGCATCGGTGTACCGTCGAGACTATATTTCACACGAACCAAGGAAAAGCCATTGGCGGGAGTTCGCATCGGAGTAAAGGATCTCTTCGACCTCAGCGGCGTAAAAAAGTCCAACGGCAACCGGGCATGGTACCACTTCTATCCAGAGGCGGAGAAGACAGCTCCTGCAATCCAAAACCTCATTGACGCCGGTGCTGTCATCGTTGGCCAACAGATACCGGCACAATTTGCGCAAGGTGGCACCGCCACAGCCGATTGGATCGACTATCACGCACCGTTCAATCCTCGAGGAGATGGCTATAATGATGCTGGAGGTAGCTCAACGGGCGGCGGCGCATCCATCGCCGCATACGACTGGCTTGATTTGGCCGTTGGAACAGACACTGGTGGAAGTATCCGCGGTCCTGCAGCTGAGGGCGGAGTCTTTGGCAACCGGCCAAGCTGGGGAAGCGTGTCCGCGGATGGTTGCATGCCTCTCTCTCCGACGATGGACACCATTGGCTTTCTCACTCGGGATCCCACGCTCTGGGATGCGGCTCAGGCGGCGTTGTACCAGAGCAAGTATACCTCTTACGCCAATGACAAGGCGATAAATTGGCCGAAGAAGATTTACAACATTGGCGGTTGGCCGGACCCAGCTGATCCTACACCCCTTGATGACCTGACGCAGACACTTGTGGATATTAGAAGCAAGATTGTTGAGTTGACTGGCTCAGAGCTCCATGTGACTGAGATTGCGGATGAATGGATCAAAACGCGACCCAAGACAGCCCAGAATGCCAGCATAAACGAAGTTCTTGATCGTGTGTACGCCATCAAGATAGAGAAAGATGTTGTACGGCTTGTCCGAGAACCATTTTATGCCGATTATAGCGGTAAGTCGAGAAACCCGGTTCATGCTCCTCCCTGATAGAAAGTAATCGGTTAACACATTCACACAGCAAAACACGACGGTGCTCTCCCTGCGGTCGACCCAGCCAACACCAACCGATGGGACTTTGCCGACCAGACACCAGACTCGGCACTTGTCGGCGCCGAGACCAACAGAACCATGTTCCGAGATTGGCTGCAGTCAGAGTTACTGACGACAGACAACGAGACTTGCTCCTCAGCGATTATAATTTACGCGACAGTTCTCGCTGATCCCGTGCCGCGTAACGTCTACCTGAGCCCGCCCAAGGTGAACCCCAAGTTCTCCCTGTCTCGGATAGCGCCGTTTGCAGAAGTCCCAGACTTTGCCATTCCAGTTGGAGAGTTTGAGGCAAACAGCACCATTACGAATCACACACAGATGCTGCCTTTGGGGCTGGGCATCATGGTGGCCAAAGGTTGCGATGGAATGTTGACGAGGTTGGCACAGGACATGGTGAAGAGCGGCATCATTGGGCATTACGAGGCTGGTGGGACAATGGAGGGCGGAGAGGTGTTGTTTAAGTGAGGAGGGTATATTGGCACAATGTAATCAAGAAGAGCCAAGAGGCTTAATGTATAATACTAAGTCCTGAAATACTAATTGATATATATGTCTCTATTTAATAGCCAGTTGGAGTTGCTACAGAACTACCAGCAGACCAAGCGCACAATCCCACATCAGCATTTTCCAGAAAATTAATCCTTGACTGCGGTTCGGCGTGCGCCTATGTCGTGATGTCAGTTGGAGTGACCAAATCTGCAAAATTGAGCATTCAACACGTTAAGAGTCATGCCAAAGAAAATAATCTGTCGATGAGTCTGTATCACTAGCGTCGGGGTTGATCGTGGCGTTTCTTCCAACATTTTGTGCAATTGGTTCATTAAGGTCAATATGCCACCGCTGTTCCAACAAGCCGCCTTCGAGCTCAACCAGTGTTCCGCCGGCCCGGTTAGCTCAATCGGTAGAGCGTGAGACTCTTAAGAGGCACACGATCTAATGTCGCGATATCTCCATATCTCAAGGTTGCGGGTTCGACCCCCGCATTGGGCTTTTCCTATAACAAGCACCTGGTTGAGAATTCAAGGCGGCTAATCTAATATTTTTGTGACTTTTTTTGCCTCTTGTTTTTCTTTTGCTTTCCTTTCCTTTCCTTCTTTGTTCCCTCTATCTAGTGTGTGTGTCTGCCATGCATACATAGTTTTCCGTTTAGCAATTGTCCAGTCTCATGGAAGATGATGATATGGTCTTGAACTAGGTACTTACTCACTTTATGTTCTCTCTTCCTTAGACGGTACTATCAGCGCGACACGCATGCATCATCAGTCTTTATTCATCATTTCCCCCTCCGTGACCATAGAGAGTTTTTCAGCCATTTCTTAATCCTTGACTGTCTCGGATCAAAATTCGGCAACCTTCGAACAGTTGCATCAGCGCCCGGTGCTCC
This sequence comes from Trichoderma breve, assembly GCF_028502605.1. Taxonomy (NCBI): domain Eukaryota; kingdom Fungi; phylum Ascomycota; class Sordariomycetes; order Hypocreales; family Hypocreaceae; genus Trichoderma; species Trichoderma breve. Next base: position 5,516,361 of record NC_079232.1, read on the forward strand.
CTCAAGCCAGCCCGGAAATGACAATGTGTCACTGTGAAAGTCTGAGCCATCCAATGCTCTTCTCCACTCCTCTCTAGTGCAAATGTTGAGACGCCCTCCACGCTCAATCAAGACGCGAGATCCTGCGAGATCAAAGCCGTAGGGGTTGTAACTTTGGTTGCTCTTCACCCAGCAGTCGAGCGGCGTCAGATTCTTTGACGTTAGCCCATTAGGGTCGGCACCTTTGTCCAAGAGATATTTAACAAGTTGATCGTGAGTAGGTATGTGAAGCGCCTGGATAGTAGCCCCGTGCCCATGGGACAGCACCAATTCGTCAAAATGACTGCTGGTAATACCCAAGCCTGCGGCGTTCGTGCTGACTTCAACATTGGCCCCTGGCTCAAAGAAGACAGCCATGACCCTCTGGAATAGTTCTATGGGTTTGGTGTTCCTGGTGGTCTCTGGAGTCGTGTGATAAATATGATCCATCAAGATAAGTAACCCAAAGTAACTCGCGTCGATCTGCAGCCCTTGAGATACCATAGTCTGAAGAAAATCAATTGCGCTGTCTGTATCGAATATTTCCTGCTCAATCATATGCAAAACAATGAGAAAGATCAGCATTTTTCTCGTCTCCTTATCATGCTTTAGAGTGTCTTGTAGATGCAACTTGAGTTTGCAGGCCAGTGCAACTTCCAGTGTTGTGTACCCGGGCATATGCATCAAATACTTTGGAAAAACTTGACTTTCTGGCGGCACTGTCCATTTGACGCCCGTGAAGGAAAGATATGTACTGTTTCCTGTTGTCGACTCTGCTTCCCGCGCATATTTGGAGAATGCCTCAACCACTGGTATCTCAATGAGGCCGTTAGAGTAGGATGCCTTCTGTACGGCTTCATATTTTGAAAGTATTGTATAACCATTTTCCTTTACAATTCGGTATCGTTCTCCAAGTACGATGCATTTGAATTCAGGAAGCTGGATAAACTCGACCAAAGTTTGATGCAGCAGCTGAAGCCTATCATCGCCGATAGTTTCAACCAAACCACCCGAGTGCGTTCTCAAGTGCTCTTTAGTGTAGACGGTCGCGTCACCCCGGTCGGTGTCCAACATCCGCGAGTAGATATCATTGACATTTTGAATATTGGCACATAAAAGGATTTCTGACATCTCACTGAGATAAATTGAATTTGATGATTTGCTGACAGCCTCGAGCAAGCAAAAAGCCTCCCAGCGGTATGAATGTGATATCCTTTCAATTATAGTCTTGTAGTATTGCTCCAAGTCGGTGGGCAGCGACTTGAGGATATCCATGAGCGTTGCACGAAGATCCACAGTATTAATGCCGGAGATAGTCAATGTAGCAGCGTTGTCTAAGAGATCATTCAGCACCAGTTTAACCCACAAGAAGACACCTCTCGCCTGGTTGACAATCTCCTCGACTAATTGTAAAATCTCTACTGAACCTGGCTTTCCGGGGCGTATCGTATGTAAACAAAGCTCTCGAATGTCATTTTCAGTGAATTCATGAATTTGAATGCTGGCTTTGTGTCCGAACGCGTTAATAAACGGCTGCCAAGGTCGGCTGGAGAAGAGGATCTTCAGCCTGGTACGACTTGTTTCAGCGGAAGCAATGTCTTGTATGAATTGAGAAATAAATTCTGGTGGGCCGTCGTGTTCGTCTAGAGCATCGATGAAAATGTAAAGATCCAAGTCAATCAGCTGTTGATTAGTAACGAGACTGAGTGCTTGATTGAGATGTTCTAGACTCCAATCCACCGTTTCAGTACGGCTCCGTTCCGCTTTTCGAGAGAAGAATCTACTCAAAATCGGCTTTATCAAATCATCAGGCTGAACTTTGGTATTTTTAACCATATATGAGTCATTCGATCTTCGACTCATCAAAAAGTCTCTGAAGCTTGATAGCTGCCTGTTTATGTCGATAGCCTCAAGCCATTTCTTGACTAGAGAGATGAACTCTCTCTTCTTTGTCCATAGTCTTTGGATTTTAGAGAGAATATCATCCAAAGTGGGAAGTCCACTGGACATGTAAATACTGCTCATACCGTACGCCTTCAACAATGTATCTCGAAGGGGATAGACCTGTTGTAGAAGGTCTTCATCCCTGTAAATGGTGCCGGTGGATAGCATTGGTTCGACAACCATCGTCCGAAAGGCTTTTAGAGGTATCTCACAACATAAAACCTTGTGAAACTGCCTCATTATCTCAGTATTTGGAGTGACTTTGTAGGATGCAACCAAGGCTTCCAGATCATGAGAAAGGCTTCCAAGATTCTTTGCACGGACAGAATCCTGGTATTTTTGTACAAGAAGAGAGTGGATAGCCAGGAATGACTGAGGGGCTTGTTTGAGAACCTGGCTCAAAATTCCGCGATGGAGGCCTTCGAGTGACTTCTGGATTGCTGTACCGCGATGATGGAAGAAGAATGTCGCGCGGACATGATTAGCACTGCGGCGCCATATGCGTAGGTAATCCGCCGTGAGCGGATTGCTGTGAAGGTACTTCATGAATGTTGATTTGCCGGACCCTGGCTTGCCAGATATCCAGAGCAGCTTATCATCGTTTTGCAGCCAACTGGTTAACCCAACAGATAATTTCTCAAACGCCCATACGAAAGAGTGACCAGCTGCTACGTCAATCTGCTCCAGTCGACTGTCCCGTTCCGGGGCGTGGATTGCCTGTATGATGGCTATAAAATGCCAGTTTGATTAGCATTCTCCACATATACAATAAGAATATATACTTACAATGGATTTCCCAGAATTCCGGGTCCATTGCAGGATCGACATGATTCACAAAGGTCTGAGCTGGTTGACTCTCAATATCGAAGGCTGCCATATTTTCAATAGATGGCTCACTTGCTTCTTCATCAGCCTCTTCAGTACCATCTTTGAGCATGTCTTGAAGTTTATAGGCAATGCGACCAATGAGCTCGCTCCCCCCAGGAGAATTTGACCATATCTGAGTGGTTGGCATTGATTTGGATGGTCGACCCTGGTTCGAAGTGTAGCGTTGGCTTGTTGCAGAGAGCGGAGACAAAAACAGTTCCAGGTCTACATCTCTTGTATTTTCCGTCGACCGTCTAGAGACGTAATTAGCATGAAATTTCTTCACAGTAATGAAAGATGGTGATGCAACCATACTGTTACTGTCGGCGTTGTCTCTGTCTCGTACGCCCAGAGCAGTTTCATCTTTTGAAGATGAGAGATGCCTAAGAATTGCTCCTCCAATACCTCGATGAACGGCGATTCATTTGAGATTTCTTTAACAAGGGCATCCTTGTTTGGCTGACCTTCTAGCATAATCTGTAGATCCGAGACGTCTAAGCCTTGACTTGGGACTCCGAAAAAGATCGCCCCTCGAGAGCGACTAAGGATCAATTCATCTCTTACACCGCTGTCGGCTAACATGCGGAATGCTTCCTTCAGAACGATACCTCCAAGGCTATGGGCGAAAAAAAAATGAGCTTTGTAGAGCCAGGTCCAGCCCATCCTCCTTGTTGAAGGGTGTGAATGAAGGTCAAGGCCATATCTGGAACTGTTTGAAATGACCTACTTCCAGCTAATTTAGTGTCGTAGCCATACAAAATAAAGTTAACGTTTGGAACAAAATGAGGAAGGGCATCCCGAATCCACATAAACGACTTGTCCTTGCCATGTGGCTGCCATGAGCCCATGGGGTGACTGGCAAGGCCGGACATTACAATGCAGCTACACGGTGTTTGTGTCAGTTTGACTGTTGTATAATAACAAAAGGTTGTTACACTTTGTGTTTCAAACCAACGTACTCATAGCGATGCTCATTTTTTGGGACATCATTAAGAGGTGATAGCCCGAAAAAGGTATCATCAAGAAGAAGGGGTGTAGCCAAAGCAGGATCCCGCAGTGGCCATTCACCTGCGTCTGGATTCTTGCTGACAATGTCTGAAAGCTTCTTAAACGATAGAGTCGCCGTCTTGGTGCGTTTAATGACCCATATTTCACAGCTTGGAGCGAGCGAGGCTACACTGACGTCCCCCTGATCGCCGTTGGCGATAAATTTGCTGAGAAGAAGGGCCACTCCGAGTCGATCCAGGTGCGCAGGAATACCCCGCAGGCGATAGACTTTGCTCTCCACGGAAGACATTTCTTCTATCAGCAAGACATGTGCTTCTTCCTTGTCTCTGACTCTGGCCGGACACCGATCACTTCGTCTCGCCTAGGCGGTGCCCAACGGCTTCGGATCAGCTTCAGTTGCAGATTACACATATGTTTGTAATGGCATAGCCTTGATGCGGCTGAATATGCGTGGATCCATTGCGAAGATTCAGGCAGCGGTTGATATGCATCTTCCACTGGGCCACACGACCCCTGTCATTCATGGTGCCCAACAGTCACCAAATCAATACAGCAGACAAGTATATGTAGCATATCGTGGTGCCAAAATGCATTCTGCAAGGCTCCAGCCTCCTTTTGCTTTCTTAACGTTTTTTACAACTGTGTCGATATCTATATCTTACGATCGATCTCGAGCTCGTTTTAATAGACTACAAGCTTGATGCACGCGCTCTCTATTCTTGACACCAAATGGGGAGAGCGGCTCAATATATTATAACCCTGAAAGTTGACGATACGAGAATCGTAAAGGCATCTAGTCATCATGAGACTAATTAACGTGTTCTCGTTAGAGTGAATTTGCAATGACTTGGGTTTACTAACGGACCCTAGATATAGATTGTTAGCTTAGCTCGCTGTTCTCTTCTCTGCTGTGCTCTACTTACCTTGCGCAAAGTGGTCATGTTGTCGTTACATATACTCCATTCAAATTCGCTGAATAGCTCATATAGGACAATCTTCAGCTGCATCAGTGCAAAAGAAACTCCGAGACAGGTCCTTGAACGTGTCGAGAAAGGAATAAACATTGCCTTCGCTTGCTGGACCCGGAACATGGCATTGATACTCGAGACGTCTTTTCCCCATCTGCTGGGACGGAATTCAAGGGCATCCGGTCCCCAGATCCGCGTATCAGTGTGGACTGCATATGCATTCCATCCAATCCATATACCGGCGGGGAGGCTGATGCTGTCCCCCAGAAGGACTGGGCGGGTTGTGTAGCGGTTCGTGAGCGAGGGAAAAGGCGGATGAAGACGTAAAGTCTCTAAAATAACCGCTAAAAGAATGGGAAGCTTGTCCAAATCTTCAAAATTGTATGGGGCCGACACAGAAGAAGACATTTCGGCGCGTAGTGCAGATTGAATCTGGGGCTTCTTTGCTAATAACACAGCGGCAGACAGAAGGACTGATTCGACTTCCTCAAAGCCGGCAAGGAGTAACTGCTTCATATTGGAGCGATAATGAAAGTCTGAAATCGCTCCGTCTTTCAGAGCAATGTTTAGGCGATTCCTTATTGAGTTGCCATCAACTCCAGACGCATCGTCTGCTTTAAGCTTGGCAATTTCGAGAACGACTTCTTCAAATTCCTTGACTAAGCGAAATGCTCGACGGTTTGACGGAAACAACCAAGGAAGTCGTTGCAAGATAGGGAAGACCATAGTAATCCCCCCCATAAGGCCCTTCTTTTGGTCTGTCAGGACCCGAGTCAGTCGATTGGCAATATCAGGTACATTCTCCAAATCGATGCCCATGAAGTATTTGCAACAAATAGAGAGCGCCCAATGCTGTACATGCTCGTCAATATCAATGCCAATCACGCAGCCTTTATCCTGCACCTCGTGCTGTTGCCACAACCTGGCACGTAACTCTGAAGATGTCTGCTTCATGTACGCAATGTCAAACTGTCTTTTGATCGCAGGCTGCAGGATCTCTCTCTGTTTCTTCCAAACCTGGCCAGTTGTATCGATGATATTCTCCCCAAATAATTGGGCTAGAGGGCCCCATGGGACTCTCGCATATGAGCCACCCTTAGCGAACGTCGTGTCGTCGCAGAACATCTGCATTAGATATTCAGGCTTTGTGATGTGGACACTCCATTTGCCAAGGTGCCAGATAATAATCGCTCCGTGTTTTTCTGCCAGCCCGCGTACATATTTATTATAAAAGTTGACTCTTGAGGTACCATAGAAGGTATCATAAAGTGTGACCCAGATTGGAATTCTGGGGACATTTCTAGGGAGCTTGTATGTATAGGAGGTGGCATATAAAATAAACAAAAGGGCGCCAATGGCAAGGATATAGATACCCATCATAGAAGTTAGGAGGTAAGACGTCATTAAAGAAGAAAGGACAATGCAGCAACTGATTAAACTAGAATATAGCCCAAGTTGGCTACTTATACTGGTAGTTCGTCATGCCGTTGAGTACCTATACTACATATGTATTTACATATCGCACGTAAGCTTGCTGCATATGTTAGTGATAAGTGTTAGCCCCTATTTTCTTGACCCCAGTTCTTTCTGCGGATGGCAACGTAGTGGTGAAGTCATATCAGAGTGTACGTGTTGTGATATGGGAGCTTAAGGGTAAGCTCGGAGCGACTTCATAGCCCGGTGGCAGTCGAGATTTGCTTTCTCCCTTCGATGAGGTCAAGGAAAGGGCAGAATTGTGTCGGTCTGAGTAATGAACCCTTGTAAAGGTAGTAGTGCTAAACGTAGCGTTATGCCTAGGTTCATTTCGTTGAGGTCATCTGGGATGGCGATGTGCCGAAGTGAGACATTAGGATGGCGACGTGCCGTGTACGGCAAGGGATGCCGCCAGTCTTATGGAGAGAATCGGTCACTGCAACCCAGATCAAGCTCATCATGGACAGAATCTGGGGCATCGATCGGGACATGACAAAATACTTTTGACATAATGACATAGTACTGAGACCTGGCATTTACCGTGACATGCTATACATAGTAATCTTGAGACACAATACAATAAGTGAGCATCCATTACTAAGAAAACATGAAGAAACTGAAAGGCTTATAACTCCCTGTGGTGAGAATGGTAAGTATTTAAACGCTACTGGGAAATGGATGAGAAGTTCGCTAGAAAACATGATCAAGTTGCATCTTCGTACACTCAGCATCTCGAAATAGATGGAATCTCTGAATTTACATACAATCTTCTGAACTCGCGTTTTTTCCAGTCCCCTTATCCGATTTAAACGATCATCTAGACAAAACATGGCTCCGCTCAAGATAATTGGCGCAGGCTTTGGTCGAACAGGCACGCTGAGTCTCTGCTATGCCTTGGATATGCTCGGGTAACTCTATATCATCCCATTGAGCTTATACTAGCTGAGAAAGCACGCAGAGACTGATCATCATCTACAGATATAACTGTCACCATATGGAAAAGCTGATTTTAGATCCATCGCAAGACCCTGAGGCGTTCAAGGATGCGTATCACACTCGAACTGCAGACTGGGACAAAATCTTTGCCAACTATGACGCAGCCGTGGACTGGCCAGCTGCCGAGTTCTGGCCTGAGCTTTTGAAGCAATACCCAGATGCCAAGGTGATTCTTACCGTGCGCGATCCAAACGACTGGTACGCTTCTGTGGGCAAAACGATCAAGGAATGGCCGATGGACTCTACCATCCGATGGCCAGAGCGAATGCTAAAGACAAGAGCCATGGCACGAGTCATTGTCAAGGAGGGAGCTCTAAAGGACTACGCAAACAAAGACTTAATGATTTCCAAGTTTATGGAAAATATTGAGCGCGCCAAGGAGACTGTTCCAGAGAATCAGCTCCTGATTTTCCGACCTAGTGAGGGCTGGGGTCCTCTTTGCAAGTTCTTGGACATGCCCGAGCCAGAGGCTGAGTTCCCTCGGTGCAATCGTCGCGAAGATTTTGTAGATAGATTGCGCTGGGTGAGAGAGTCCCTGGAGAATGGCAAGTTTCTTTCAGCAATGTAAGTGGTTCCAAAAGAATCCTGTGGATGATGAAGTGACATGAATGGAGTTAACTTGTGGATCAGGCCATACAGAGGAGACGTTATCAATGTGAGTTCAAACTAAAGAAATCGGTTACAATTGAAGGAGGAGTATGGTGTTTCAAGTGCGTATCTGGATGACGCGGTCTAAGAGGATTCAACATCCGCATTATTTGCATATATGGCGATTCCAATATAGCATACAAATCCATAACAGTTTAAACACGAATTAATTAAGCATGTGCTGAGTTATGCTCATTATAACTACCGTCCAAAGCCACCATGACTTATTAGCTCTACTCTCATATGTCTCTGTGGCGCCTTCAAACATGGCATGAATGCCCATCCAGATACCAGTATCTGACTACGGTATAATTGGGGACAAAGAAAGGCCAAGAGAGTCATCTATTAGCCATGTAATTCGTTAGCAGCATCGGCCATGGCCTTGATTCGCGTGTCAAGTGATGCCAATTCTTTCTTCAGCAAATAATATCTCTTCCCACTTAAACGTCGACGTGAACAATCCTCCCCATATGTGATTGCCATATTCAACATGAACTTCAACTTATGATAGTGAATATTTAGCATCCAATATTATCCAATTCACAAGGTATACACGCGCAAACACATATGTCGTTTCTATACAGAAAATGATTTCGCACCGCTTCCGAGTCTTATGCTTTGGTGGCGGTGATGCGCGCACCACCCAACTGGCGGCTGGAGAACAACGCATCAACAGTATCGTAGAATAGAGTAAGGGGCGCATCAGCTGTCCCTTTTTGGCGGTTATTGACTGCCCGTTCGTGGACAAATTCGGTCCACTGCTCTGATACGTCCTCAAATTGAACGTCATGGAAGCCAGCATTTGTCAGATCGCTTATATACTGGTCCCGGCTCGGCAGGTAAGGGCAAGATAGCACGTCGCGTAATTGATCTCCCGCATCTTTACTGAATGTTGTCTGAGCAAAGAAGTCCTCAATGTAGATTTTCCCTCCCGACTTGAGCGTGCTGGCTGCTTTTTGGAACAAGGTATCCCTATCTGGGATGTGCAGAATGCACAGGAATGAGACAATGTAGTCGACAGGAGTATCCAGAGTTAGCTTTGTAAAGTCGGCGTTGACGGAGTGTACACTATCAGAGAGACCATTTTTTTGTGTGATAGTTTCGGCAAGTTGGTGAATCTCGGGCTGCAGCTCAATGCCCGTGACATCAACGCCGTAATGTTTGTGCAAATAGCGGCCAGTGGCACTGAAGCCGGCGCCGATGTCGACAACGGTTTGTCCCTGTTGCATACCTAACGTCTGGCCTGCATTCTCCAAGGCAGCATTGCCTAAGTAGTGCATGCAATCGAAATCCGCCGTGTCGTCGAGGTCCCATGTGGGTTTACCTTCCAGCGCATCCAGACGTCGGTTAGCTCTCTCCAAGTTATACAAGGCCATGTCGCCAACAGGCTTGTGGACAATGCTGCTATCGCCCATTTTGTATATATCCGATGAATCCGCTCTAACAACGGGAGGTGGATCTAGAGTATCTTCTGGTAAGACTTGTGTCACTATGCCTGGCTGGACTTGAGGTAGTCTTACACGATCTGTAGCGTCGATACCTACGGTCCCTCAGTACCTCCCAGATTGTATTAAAGAAAAACGACCGTGAAGAGATGGGTGAAAACAGCAAGTAGAAGCAATTGATGATTTTAAGCAAAGCAAACGGTATGGTGTCGTGGAATCGTGATTGAAGTATGTTGGTGATGGAGGCAAGCTTAGGTAGCTAGGAAGAACACCAGGATTGAAGGATACAAGTAATACATATGTCGGACTTCACAGAGTAAGAGTGAGAGGAATGAAACATGCCCCTCTTTCAGGTCGTTATCTAACACCTGGGCATTAATGCAGATGCCAAATCTTATATGGATGTCGGTGAGTTAGCCCAAAGTATAAACCAAGACATGTTAAACAGAGCTCGAATGTATACATGCATAGGTACAGTATGATGACATCCAGTGCGGCCCGGTTTTGTGCTGTCGGGCCCACACGGAGATGCAAGGGGGACGCGCCTAAAACTGCCGAAAAGCTGCAGCCAAAATTATCCCGGTTTTCAGCTGTATGTAGGTACGTATAACGGTATAAGGCTTCAGTATGGGCACATCAAAGAAGAAACGAGCAAAGACAAAGAGTCCAATTCGGAATCACCGGGATACCATTGATATGGTGGCTACTTAATGTACGGATTCTCATCATAACAAAGTCAAACAAACGTATTATGTGATGCGCCAAGCTTGGGAATCGGACATGGCCATCGGCAGTGGCTTCTCCCTGTCGCACATGTCAGCTGAAAAGATGCAGCATTCCCTTTGTGGCCGGGCATGTGATGAGAAGAATAGGCTGCGATTTTCGTCAATGTCGGTGAGAGAGGCAAGGTTGTCCTTGACAACCCACTCAGCAGCATTGCGATTCTTCCTATTTCTCTTCTGGATCGGAGATTCCCTAGGTAGGACACTGTCTACTCCCAGAGAATAAGAAAACAAGAATACTAGATATAGGGCTTATTCTCCCTTGAACCGTGGGATTGGTCGAATTACGTATGAGCTGTAATACCTAGCTAAGCAAGCTACGGACTCGTAGTTGGAACAGCCTCGTGACGTGTAAGCTACCTTATCAAGAGGCATCCCTTACATTTCACTCAAGGTACGATATGCAAGCTTCCAATGACTGTGGACTTGGGTTCGAGTGATGTATGTACCTAGATTGTTACGTATTCACACTGATAGAAGGAAGGAAGGCAAAAAATGGAATTGATAGTGTACCGGGATAAAAAAGAAAAAGAAAAAAAAATGAACCACCATGATCTTTTAGCCAGGTGCTTGTTATAGGAAAAGCCCAATGCGGGGGTCGAACCCGCAACCTTGAGATATCGCGACATCAGAACGTGTGTCTCGTAAGAGTCTCACGCTCTACCGATTGAGCTAACCGGGCCGGTGATTAAGCGACCTGGCTAGTGCTCCAAGGTGGTTGCTGCTTGTTGGATTCTGGCCGATGCTATCTGCATTATAGATTCTTGACATGACATGACTCGGTTTAGCACTGCCTACTTGTACGATCCGTCAATTTCAGAATCGAAAATGGACATTCGGTCAGCTTCACCATTCTCACAAGTATCAGCCAAATATTAGGCAATTTCTTTTTCTAAGGTTAGTCAGCTGAGAAATCTAACAAAATTGTGTATTGCTCTCCCTCTTCGATCAAGATTAATTTTGCACTGTCTAAGTGGTACGTGAAAGCCGCCACTAACCCGGCTTGATCAGGGGACAAATGCTATTCACAAGCTGTGATCATCTATAAGTCATCGCGAGGCACAACGGGAATTGTAATGGAGCTAGGAAATGAGGCTCCAGCTAAGATGCGGTTCGTGGCCCCGGCATGGTATGATGCATGGTACTCGCGCTCCCATCCCGGTAGGCATCCAGGGCCCTCCACTGGCGAGATTTCGACGCGCAGCTGATGACCTTTTAGAACACGTCCAGTAGCCGGCATGATCTCGACATCAATCTTGACCACTTCTCCTGGGACGAGGGGCTGAGCATCCTCGCGTTGATGAGTGTGCCAGGGGCGCTCTACCGTACTGCGCTGAGGATTGGTCGCTCGACGGGAGACTTTGAGGCATCCCCAGGTCAAAGGGGCGGTTGACCCTGTCTCGTACGTGCGATACGGAACCTCTCGCCCGCCATCAATAACACGGAGAGCAACAAAGACGTCAGCGTCAGACGTCGTGGACGATACCCACAGCGTTGCCCGAAAGTGCCCCACCAATTCGAGGTCTTCCTCCAACGGAGCTGACTCGAAAACTGCCATGGGCATTGCATTGTTTCCATCTTCTACATCAGCCGAATATTCAGCTTCTGGCTGGGCGTGCGAGTAGAAATATGGCCAACACCCGCGCTTGTAGCCCCCAGGAACAGCTCGCGATATTCAGTTTTGGGGACTGGCCAGGTCGATGCAGTTCGCCACTGCCATCCTCCATCCCCAGTTCGAAGCACCATACGCACAATTGGCGGCTCCTCTACAAGTTTCTCCCCCTTGAGGTACTGGTCAAAGAAAGCCTCCAGGTCAGGCTGGAAGTCTTTGTACATATTTCCAGAGTATACGGCATCCATGACCATGAGCCTTTTGACTCGTGAGGATAGAGTCGAAAATGCTTTGAATCCGGAACGAGGGTGAATCGTGTTGGTCATGCTCACTGCCGTCAGGACAGGTATGTCGATGCTGGGGAAATCGGCAGACAGAGCCCCGTTACCGTAATAGTACTCGTCATCCCAAGGGTGACTGCGGAGGCCACCGACATAATCTTCGACCTCAGTATTGGGGAGCTTGACGGACAGCACCAGCTCATTCCACCACCAGCGACGATAGCCCTCGAGGAAGATTCCACCAGGATATGCCAGGTCACGGATATCTCCATCTGCAGAAATCGGAGCCATGGCCTTCAGCGAACGTGGATGCAGCGCGGCTACGTGCCACTAAGTTGTTGCGTTATACGAGGCGCCGTAGAGACCAACGTTGCCGTCGCTCCAAGGCTGCTTAGCTGCCCATTTAATAGCGTCGTAGTAATCACGAGCCTCTTGCTTAGAATAGGGGCTCAATTTGCCTGGGACATTGCCCACTCCACGCCCGTCCACCAATACCACAACATAGCCGCGTGGGACCCAGACAGAGGGACTGGCACTTGCCGCATTTTCAGACCACCTTCAGTATGGATGAAGATTGTCTCGATCTCCCTGAAACCAGGAATCTTCACGCTTCTCGCTTATCTCGCGGTCTTCGTCGTTGGATATAGCCCCTATCCGAAACGCTCTTCCATAGATACCAAGTCTCAACAATACAGGATATCTTCCAGCATCAATAGGATGAAAGACATCTGCAAGGAGGTAGCTGTTATCACGGGTGGGAACCCAAACATCTCTAAGAGCCTTGATACCTGTCTGAGCGCGTCTCAGATGGTTTCGAGCTTCTTGTACGCCTCGAAAACGGCTCCCGAGCTCGCTGAAAACGCCGCGGACAGCAGGGGATTGCTCAAAGATGTCGATGTCGGAAGTGAACGAGATGCCAGCTGCATGTCTGCTCACAATATCACGTATTGTATCATCGATAGATACGCCATTCCGGAGGTCTGTCTCAACTGCCAAGCTCTGAACGAAACGCGCTCGGTTGACCGTCTCTGGAAGTGTCAAGTCTGGATTCCCTAGTTCAGTGACACTATCGCGGAGCGCAGCAAGCGTCAATGAACCACCAATCGCGGAGCCAATAGGCAATTTGCCAATCGAAAAGCTCACAGTTTCGCCACCTTGGTAGAAGGAACGTCCTTGCTCGTCAGTAAAGCCTTGCTGGGACGCTGTCTGATACCCTAAGCCAACCAACGGCCCATCGTCAAATCGGCCACTGGAAAGCTCGGGAAGTTTCGATTGAAGCTCAGCCATTGGATTTTCACAATTCTGTCCAGATTCAAACAGTCGGCTTCCCTGCAAAAGATGGGAATGGATTCTATGAAGATAAGCGTGCAAGTGATGGAGTATGCGGAAGCTTTTCACGGAGACATTGAGCCTGACAGCAGATGATTATAGACGCCTCCATCATCATATCTATACCCATTTCGATCGTCCTTACCAGCAGTGATTCAGGTCGATTTGATTGCCGAATAATTTGCCGCCGGATGACGCACTGCTGAATAGATAATATGCCGCTTGAGAATACGCCGCTCTCCAACAATAGATGTACCGCGACATTGGATGAGTCTCCCCGCCCGCGGGACAACAAGACTGCGGCTTCTGCCATCAGGGGATTGTGTGACTATAAGACTTGTATTGCGAGCTGCAATGAATCTTGAATCAACATCAGGATAAGAATTATTGTCTACAACGCTTTCGCAATCGAAAATATCAACTGGTTCTAAGATTTTAACAAGAAAAGTCCAAGATGCATCTCGTTACAGATTTTGCAGTCAAAGAGAAGTATAGCTATCATGAAGGGTTTGGAAATCACTTCCGGTCAGCCTAATACCCCTTGGGACCACGGAAAGTGAATCAAGTTCTGATACTCTGTCCCTAGGTCCGAAGCCGTTCCTGGTGCTGTTCCTGTTCCCAACAACCATGCTCAACGTCCTCCCCTCGGATTGCGCACGGAGAAAATGTCCGGGGCGTCTCTGGTAGGCCCGCGATCGCACAACTTATACACATATATGTATCGCATCGAGTCCTCGCACGAGCACCACCAATTCACTCAGTGGAACCATCATCTCGAATATGCCAATCCACCCCCAGCCAAGAACCTGACTCCAAATGCTGTGTCATGGCCCACCGTTCCATGGCCAGAAAAGGGAGACTGGATCTCGCAGCGCTTGGTAGGCAGCAACGGCGATCCTCAGCAGAAGACGGGCTTATCCATCTGGTTCTTTAATGTCCATAAGGACATGGATCCGCAAACCGTCTTCAGCAGCCTGGACGGCGAGGCTCTTATCGTCCCGCAGTTCGGCTCGCTGGATATCACGACGGAGCTTGGCAAGATGCTAGTTAGGCACAACGAGATCGCCGTGATTCCGCGTGGCATCAGATATCGTGTGACGCTGCCTGATGGAAAGCCGTGCCGGGGGTACATCTGCGAGCTCTATCAGGGCCATTTCCGTCTGCCTGAACTCGGTATTATTGGGACGACCGGCCTGGCCAATTCCTATGACTTTCAGATACCAAAGGCATCTTTCGAGGGCCGCGTTGAAAAGGGGCTGAATGGTGATCAAATTGCCGTCACCAACGAGACGTCGGAATGGAACATTGTATCTCGCCTGAATACAAAGCTGTGGCGCTGTTCACAGCCTACGAGCCCTTTCATTGTCGTCGGCTGGCAGGGCACACTCTATCCGTACAAGTACGATTTGGCACGTGTCGATACCATCACCAACATCCGCTACGGCCACGCCGATCCCTCCGTGTTTGTTGTTCTAACAGCTCCTTCGTTTGGCAAAGCCCCCGGCACTGCGGTGATTGACTTTGCCTGCGTCGGGCCTCGATGGCAAGTTGCCGAAGGCACGTACCCGCTGCCCTGGTTCCACCGCAACACGATGCAGGAGTTTGTTCTTGGCATTATTGATGACCAACGTCTTGACACTCCGCTCAACGACCCTAGAGCCGACTTTAGCCCCTTTGCAGCCTTTCTCAACGGGACAATGGTGACGCATGGGCCTGATGAGAAGCATTACCAGGCCATGAAGGCATCGGACACTACTAAGCCAGTTATAGTGCAGAATGAAGGCCTCACTTTCGGTCTCTTTGAGTTTGAGTGTCCCCTTTATTTGACGGATTGGGCTTTTGAGTCGGCGAAACAGAACTCCAAGAGGCAGTTTTCAGGTCAATTCATTGAGACTAAGTAGCGAGATGGGAAATATGACAGTTGTATATGCCAATAGAATGTTTAGATTGAACCTCCTTTCAGTAGCTTGTGCCATATAGCGTTTAGCATCAGCAGTGTTCTAGCTTGCCTTGATCAGGCCTTGGCATCAATACAAATAAGGTAGCAGCAAGACTTGATTCAGCTTTACGTATCTCTATGGGATTGGAGATGGACTTGATACAGTCCCCCCTATACAATGATTAGGCGCCTATTCCTACGATGGCAAATACAGTCAAAGGTTAGGCCCTGCGTCTCCATGGACGATAAAATCCTATGAATCAGAATCCTTCCCCAAATATTTTTATCCAAGACATATTTCACCGCATTGAAATGAATGCGATGGGCCGTGGGACTACTCCGCTGACGAGCAAACATGTAGTTATCCAAGATGTTACGGTCTGGCGATGTGCTTGGCCGTTGCCGCAGAGGTCGAGGCCCGCGCATGAGTGTGATTTGGACTGGAGCCAAATGCCCAACCGGACTCGGGAGTCTGAACAAAAGTTGGAGCAGCAGTATCCCATGGTAGTCGTGATATTTCTTTTTTCCTGGAGCCGGGTCTCGTATTTTGCGTGCGTAAGTAGCCTCGTCCGGCGGGAGGGAGGGAACGTTCGATCAAGGGGAAAGGCGTCACCCACCGCCAGATGCAAAATTAGATATCGGCGTTGGGAATCTTTCGACCATCACGGTAACAATATTATGTCCATGACAAATTCTGAGTAGGATAGCCTTGTGGCTGTTGTTACTGGAGCGCGAGTTTGTCACTGTTACATCTCAAGACGGCCCGTCTGAAGACAGCCCGCCCGACACTAGAGACCTGAACAGTTTGCCCGACACAACACCTGGACACTCCGCCCGAACTGCAACACGGGTTGTGAACAGCGTCTTCGGCCACGACATCAACGATTCCAACATCAATCGAGATCCCACCCCCGGATACACGTCATGTCTGAATGCCGCCGCACTCGTTCAATATCCTCGACGCCCAAGGGCTGCCTCTACTTGACAACAACCAACATAATCCCCAAACGCAGTCACCTTTACAAATAAAAGTTGAGTTCGCTGGATATTTGAATACATTAATGGCTAACCATTAAAACTCTAGTCTTGGTCCGATAATCTCTCCCATCCCATTTAGATACGCCGACGACTCAACTTTTGATACCATACGCTATGCGAGACCCGTGCAGGTGTTCTACTCAGCCGACTTCGACTTAAAACGAACGAGACGATCGAATAAGACGATCGTACCAGATAATGGCATTGCTCTGGACACCAGTCAAGGATATATAAGAGAAAGGAGGGTTGTTTGTCGAGAACTATACGAGAATAAAAATTGTTTGATGCTTCATCATTCATGGCAATTAGTCTAGAGGCTCGCATGTTGAAACTCCCAAATGATTGCCTGTACAATAAGCTGATAGTCTTTGAGCTACGCATGTTCAAATTTGGATAGACAAGAAATCGCAAATTAGAATCCATTAACGCCTTCTGACCAGATCCAATTCGAGTCTTTGGTGATGTAGTCAAAGCTATCAATGCCATCTTGCACAATAACATCTCTCCCAATGCTGAATTGTGCGCTGGGTTCCTGATACAGAGCGAGAGCGGGATCTACCAGTCCCTCTGAATGGTCGATTGATGTCACCTCCTTCAGAGACAGAGCATTGATGTGGTCCGGAAAGAACAAGATGCGTGACAAGATCCAATGGTCGTCGTCACCCGGTTTGCTGTCTGCCCACTGCAGGTCAGTCAGCTTCTTCTCGTACCGCCGGAAAGAATCTATACGCAGCCCGTCAGTTTGTGTCTCCGTCGCATCTACATTCCATTGCAACATACTCAAGACGAATCGGCCAAGACCCGAGAACTCAGCAAATCGCTCCAACGTCATGGTCAAGATTTGCAAGGAAAGCGACGCCCTCTCTGCCAGTTCCGGATCGGCTCGAGTGAATAGCTTGACAAGCAATTGGAGGCATGCGGGCACCCATAGGACAGAGGCGGGGTAAGGACAGGAGCGTGGCACATCGTCGGCCGACGAATCTCGAAGAATGGAGCAAACGGTCTCGGATGCAGATAGCGCCCGAGAAAACGCTTTGGTCTCGGGCGATGTGCCATTGTCGTTGCCCTGTCGTCGCCGGCGGGACAGATCGTGGCAGAGATTAAAGATGTCAGAGGGTGTTGCATGTTTGAAGCATCGAATCTTGCTGGAAATGGCAAATACACTGCATTGTGGTCAGCGGTGGAACTACTGAGCCGGGATAGATCGAGACTTGCGATTCGAGCAATAAACGTAGATGAAAGTGATCGGTCGAGATCTTAAATTGCCCGGCATCTCCCGTCTTCGATTCCAGGGGCATGTTCTGTTTGTAAAACGTAGCACACTCTTGGATTTTGGTGAGAATTTCGTTTGATTCAAGAGCATCGTCATGATTCATAGCTTCTTCGAGCATCTTTGCGCCAAGATGCATTGTTCTGATCCGATATGCCAGGACAGAGAGTTGAGGCTGTACTGTCAGAGATGCTCGCAAATCGTCGAGGCTCGCTGGTAGGAAATCCGATGGGCAATAACGCCCTTGGAACCAGACCTTGTCGTCACACGGAAGCTTCGTCTTGCATTTTCCCCAATCAATCATGCGCGGCCTGTCTTTTGTTACGCAGATGAAGTTCTCCAGATACGCAATGACCCACCAGGTGCGCCGCAGCTCCTCCTTCTTGACCCATGTGGATTTGCAAGGCTCTGAATCGCTATCCCTCGACATGGATATTGTTTCGTCGTTATAGTCGACTTGATCCAAGCCACAGTCATGGGCCAATCGCACTGTGGTTGATAGCAAGGAATACGTCCGACCACTAAGTCCGATTCCCATTTGTGCAAAAGTAACAATGGCAGCAGCTTGCACGACTGTAATCGACGGCCTCTGCATCTCGCCGCTTTCAAGCTCCAGCCTGTCCATTCTTGAGGTTTCATTCATGAGGAGCCGGTATGCCTGACTGAGAAAGCCTTGGCCACGCTCCCATCGCTTTCGGCTCTTGTAGCGGATGTCATCTTGGCTGTCGTAGCTGCCAGACGCCCGACGCAGCAGCATGCGGTCAAAAAGGTCGACTTCAGGATGATCCGAATATCTCGCCGCCAAAGCAAATATGCTTGACAGGATGAGCGTTGCCTGCTCGTCCAACGCGTACGAGCCACTTTCAACCCGGCTGACAAAGCTTGGTTGGTGGAGGAGGCGGATCTGCGGATGGACGTAGTCAAAATAGACATCTAACAGGTGAACGATGAGTGCTTTGGAAGGAAGAGGAGAGTCCTTTATTGGGGAATTGCTCCACGGCGGTTGTGAAGGTACGGATTCGAGGGTTGTCGCCAATGCTGTAACTTCGAGTGTGGGATCCAGGCTTGAAAGGGGATGAAACGTGTCTCCGGAGAAGGAAGATTGAGACCAGCTCATCTGTCCCAGGGCATTTTGCGACCAACTTTCATCCCATTCGCCATTGTCGTCGAGTGCTGAGCCCAAAGTCTGTGTTTCTTGGGGCGGCAGAGGGTCTAATTCGGTGGGTCAGAAGATGTCGAATGCGCCGCTGAATGTGTCGATAAAGTGATCAACTGCGCTCACCATTTGATTTGTCGCTGGTGGGTGCTATTCTCTTGTAGCCCTTTCTCGGGCCAGGTTTCTTTGTAAATGCAGGGTAGATACAAGTTGCCATAGTTTGAGTGCATAGCAAACACTGCGGCTTCGTCCCGCTACCTAAAGGCACGTACGTAACACGAACATGAGCATGGGTATAGATATGGATGCAACAACGATTCATTCTACGCCACAGAACATCAACTCACATCTCTTTTTCCTCCTGTTTGCAGCAATAGGTTAGCTGGCAATGGCCCATCCATCACGTCAAGTAGAATCCAAAGCCAAATCAAGAAGGAAACTCACCGGCTGCAATTCTGACAGGCCCGGACCCGTTTGCTTTGGTGAGAGAGCATTTCCAGCAGTGACTGGATCCAGTCGTTGGGCCACAGAAGCGCTATGCAATCCGAATCGCACCACCTTTGATCTTTCGTCTGCAGCAAGCCGACATGTCCAAGATTACCTTAGGCACAAACAAACCCGACAAGATTCCGCCCAGGTACAGTCACTTGCTGGTATTACTGTCTCTCCCCTCGCTTAGTGGATTAGTCAGCGCGCGACACCACTTGAGATGTGCACAGCATGACGCCTGAATCCTACCTCATAATCCAGTACCTATGATGGCGGGTAGGTACTATTAGTACCTAGACAGTAATGCAAATATCGGCAAAGACTCGACTTCTGTTTCAGATGGATGCCCTCGCTCAACAGGCAGAATTGATAAGGGCTAATTATTCGTCTTATCATCATGCTATCGTGATTCTCAAGACGCGTATCATCACGGATCAGCATTTACTTCGATCCAGCATCTTATAACCACAAAATACCTACATATGTAGCAAGGAGCAACAGGTGGGCATTGGGCAATCGACAACAATAACCTGGATCAGTTGCTTCGTGGCCAGGCTTCGAAGAACCCGCTCGGGGACATGCTTCCCTTGTTTGCTAGAGCTTTTGCTAAACATTTGCCAGATCTGGCTTGATAGAGCAGATAGAAACAGAATTGAGAACATGAATACACCCCCTCCGCGACAACCTCCACCATTGTCGATCTCGTTCGAGCGCCTGGAACCTGCCGTGACACTCCTGGCGGGGGAGCCTAAAGCTGGCTACGGTAGCTCCCGGTGCTACGGCTAAAAGGTACCCTGGATGGCTTGGCCAGCAAGCTTAAAGCCCCCGATCTGGTAGTAAGGTAGGTGGTCTACCACGAAACTACTAAGGAGGCTGACAATCTTGCTTTCCTAGGTACTATATCTCATTGGAATCAAGGCGGTCATTATGTCTCCGCAGTCACCCTTCAAGAGTGTCAAGATCATCTAACTACATGTATTCAGGTCGCCAGCAATCTGACACCATCGACTGCAATCATAGAGGGACTTCAAAGATATGATGGGAATATTGGCTCAATATGCCTCGCAAAGTGCGATCCTTACTTGCCAGGGAGGCTTCATCTTCTGACCCATTTATCGGTATGCAGAGAGGCATCGTCACGCGTTCAGCAAGAGGCTGTTCGACAAAGCCCTTCAACTAGCCCTTCAACTAAGCGAAAAGAGAATTCTCGGTTGGATCAGGCTACCATGGGCTAAACAACCTTCCTACATGAGTAAAAAGATTACCTTTCCTTGGGGGCCAGTTCCTTCGGCGTGTCCATATTGTGAGTCAAGGACTCCAAGTGACGCCGCAGTCAACGACGCTATTCGATCGGGCTGGCGAGCTTACCGCGTCTCTGGAGGTATTGGGACAGCAAATCCATGGATCCTCACTGGCACAGGCCATTAAGAGAGTCGTCGTTGAATGCACGCACGTAGCAGCCCTCGGGAAAACACGGTCAGTTGAACAATATCCAAGGTCGCTCGGCCTGCCAGCCAGCGTACACGAGGCGCCAGAGATACTTGACGTCAAATCGACAAACTCGCGCTCTATCTGTTCCTTTGCAAAGATCTCCTTCATATCACCAAGAAAGGCGAATACGCAGATTTGTTTAGAGATTTCGATGTAATACATCTCGAAGCCTTTCCTGACATCTCTCGGCCGGTTATCAAAGAATATTGCCATGTCCACGCTTTTGCGCAACGAAAACGAAAACGAAACGAAAAGGAAACGAAAAGGAAGCCCCGTTCATGACTGGATTCCACATGCTGATGTGCAAATTCGTCCGAAGCTCGATGTTTCATGCATACATGTAACCCTTTATTATGCTGCGGGTTTTATAGCTCTGAACCCGCACCCTCGGATACACTTCCGAAATAGCAGGGGGCCGAAGTCCATGGACGCCAAACACTTGCTAGTATGAGTTGCTTGCCAAGCTGCCTTAAAAGGCAATTGCAGGTACAGGCTTAGGTGGTTAGCGCCGGCTAGCCTGAAGTGTGTGCCACAGGTAACTACCTCTCTAAGGTCTAAGGAACTGCTGGCCTGAATGTCGGGCCGTTTCGAGCTTCCCAAACAAATCAGGTGTCCCTGTAGAGCCGCCCTTATTCGTGCAAAAATCCTGCAATTCATGGACTCGTATGCCTACAGTAGAGCTCATACGGCGGATATTATGCCTCCAGTAGATCGGGCTCTAAGGGGCTCTGTGCTGATCGGTTGGGTGCTGGCTGACCACTCGGGAAACAACATATCTGGGGTAGAATTAGTAGTCCCAAGGGATCTAAGGCTGCGTTGTGGTTGACTCAGTTTTGTCTACGAGTATATATAGGGACTAAGGTTCCCTCTCAAGTGTTCTCCTTCGTACATCACCATCAACCATCCTCTTTTTACTCCTCGTTGATACTTTCCTACCATCGCCATGTTCTCTCACAAGTCTGAAAAGGCGCTTCTTGCCTTTGCTCTTTGCTTCTCTGCTGCTTCTGCCTTGAACCCATCCTGTGCTCCAGGAGGCAACTTCAACCTTAGCCCATTCGTACTTCAGTTGCCAAGCGGCACCACCAACAATCCGGACCAAATCCCCGCCTCAAAGCTCACGGGCTGTGGTGGCTATCAAGATCCTGGCCACCACTACTTCTTCACCGAGTCTGGTGATGGCGCCATGGTCATGAAGGCCCCAGGTGGAGGAAATTGTGCTACCTTCCCGGGTGCACCACGCTGCCGCTCCGAATTCGGCGAGACTCAACCGTGGAGTTCTACAGCTGCAACCAACCGCCTGACGGCTGACCTCCTCGTCACGGGCGGCAGCAGCATCTGCATTGGCCAGGTGTTCCAGTCAAACTCCAACAACAAGCCTCTCGTAAGTCTTGCGGGCAAACCACTACGCATCACCTAGGTATGTTGCTAACAAAACCAGGCTGAGGTTTACTACAACGGCAATGGCCAAATCACCGTCGGTGTTGAGTTTGTTGCAACTGGTGGCCAAGGCCAGGACTTGAACAAGATTGGCACTGTCACCCCTGGCAGCCGATTTACCTACGATTTGCGCTTCGAGAATGGCCAGCTGCAGTTTGGCCTCAACGGTGGAGCATTAAAGACCCTAAAGCAATACTTCAGCACTCCCAAGGCTTTCTTCAAGATGGGTAACTATAATCAGGGTGGCGACGACTCTGATATTCACGTTTTCGGCCTCACTGTTCAGCACTAGACATGTCCCGTTCAATAAATGAACCAGAGGTTACATGTAACTAAAGAAGCATCTCTTGCATTTACATGTATATATTATGTTACGGACCAGCCTTAGGTGGCGTAACACATAAATAAGGCAGAGGATAATAGCACATATTTCGATTCACTTATTATATTAAACTGCAGCAGTCATTGAACTTGTATTGATATTCAAAAGTCTGGTTCGCTTTAGTTATACAAAAGACACTTTTTTCCATCCAGTTTGGCAGCTCCTGACGGTGCTGGTCTCGATGTGCGCATGATGTCAAGGCAAAAGTGAATGAACGCGCTATTAGCGATCTATTCTTTGCTCAGTCAACTAATCCTCATATCTAATAGTACACCGCGGCACATGACAAAGGATACCTGTATATTGTGGCATATGTACAGATTACGGAAATATTCGGTCCAGCGCGGACGGATATTCCACATGTTAATACGAGATAGTGGTGCTGTGCCACTCCTGGTCTCCTCCTGGTAGGCCTGTGTGCTAATGATCTGCAATATATCCAGTTTCAAAGAAACCTAGCCTCGTGGGCCGAACTTGGCGTCCTGCCTATTCCGGGGTAGGCGCTAGTAATGTACCCAGTAACACATCGCACAAAGTTGCACTCACTGAAATGTTACCCAACCACCTTCCGCACACGGGCGAAAAAGCAGATCTTGGTTCAATAGGGAGCTGTAGAGTTGCTATAATTACTCCGTATCTGCTACATGATGATGCCATTGGTGGTAAGATGACGTCCGGTATGATTACCGGGACCTCGTATGCGAGACATGCGATCAGGCAGGTCCCTGACACTTGAGATTCTGTAGTATTTGCCGAGAGGCGTGTTCCATGTTTCCATCGGAGGCTCCGTTGTCGTGGAATACCTGACCACTGGGGCCTCTGGGTCGCTGAGTCTCTGGATGGACCGGTAGCTGTGGGGAATCAGTAGCTGGGAGATACTAGGTACATTAGTATGTAGACTCTGGATGGACCAGCTGATCCAGAAACGGGCTGCAAGAACTCAGGGCAGCAAGTGGATGCGCGGAACAAGCCAGAACATGCTGAGTTTCATTCCGAGTGGACTCTCTCCTTCAATTTGGGCAAGTGCCTGGCAACAATTGGTCGGAGCATCCTGGGACTGACAAACGGCAAGATCCCGGCAATAACCGCTGGAAGGTCCGCCTATCACAAAAGATTTGGAAGCTTCTATATGAGTAGGCATTATTGTTTCGCTCTACTGAACCTCGTATTGACCAGCAGCTGTGCGGGCGTGAGCAAGGTGCTTATATCATATCTGAACTGGCTGGATTGTCACAAGGGTTCCGCCTGATGCACAACTGCATCGCCAAACACCTTCTCAATATTAAGTTGACGAATGGGTGACAAGTCGGAGATAAACGTGGAGTTGGGGTAAAACTAAGGTGGTTTAAACAGGTGCAGTATTCTTCGATCGGTGTGGTGGATCTGGGCTTTGATAGGTGGGAACACTTCACGATGATACCTGCAGACTTTCACGAATACGTCTATTCTGAGCCAGGATCTCGCGGCACGGGGGGGTTAGAAACAACCCTTCGATAAGCGCAGCGAACTTAGCTAACCTTAATCTACAGACCTGTCCAAGTATCTCTTCCTTCCACCTGAGCGCCTGGCTTGGAGCTCCTTCTTAGCGCGGCAAAGGAATACGGAGTAAGAACAGGTATATGAAAACCTATTTCAGCCGTCGCAATAGATGTTAAGATCGTATCATGACAAGGTTCCCATGTTGCGGGATGTTAGCTCCGGAGATCTTGGGCTCGGCGTCCGTTCCGTGACATCATACAACGGGCTTCGAGTCACAGCGGACTCAGCATACCTATTTGATATACCTCCCAATTTGATCATCAGGACAGAATCACCTGTGGCCCGAAATCTGTTTGATGGGAAGAAGGCAATAGGAGTTGAGTTGACCAGTGGCACGCAATGTTGGTTACTTCGCACTCAATCCTCTGGGGTCCCTCAAATTACCTCTACTAACACCGAATCACAGACTTTGCTACTCAAGAAACCATAATCAGCACTGGTGCTATCGACTCGCCAAAGATTCTGCTGCTCTCTGGAATGGGGCCCCAGGATGAGCTGGCAGAACTCGGCATTCCGGTCACTTCGGTCCGCCCAGGAGTTGGAAACAACTTCAAGGACAAGTGTATGGTCTATCTAAAGGCCCATCTACAGCCAGGCACAGTGCTGAGCATCAACATGAGTGACGTGGCCCATTGGCAGCAGCAATGGGAAGAAGATCGAACGGGACTAATGGTTGTTGAGCCCTGTCGGATCACGACGAGATACTTTAAGCTCGAAAATCCGGGGACATTTGCCGAATTCCAGCAGCTTGATGAGCAGGCAAAGCAGCTGCTGATGCGGCCGCGGACTACTGCGTACGAAATAGCGCCAGTAAGTGAGATCAACTCAATGCGGTATGTGTCAGGTTGGAGTTTTGATGAGCAATATTACCACCTCAACAGGGAATATTTGCGGATCCAACAACTGGCGGTTCCTTGTTCGGGACGCCTGTCATCTTGATGCACCCTCAATCAACGGAAAATTCTCCCTCCGAAGCTCTGACCCGGCGGCAGCTCCTATTATCCCGTTGGACTACCTGAAGAACCCCTATGATCGTCGAGTTCTTGTGGAATCGACCAAGAACGCGATCGATTTCATATACAGCTCCAAATCCCTGCTGTTGAGCCCATCGTGGGCCTCACAGGTAAAACAGACGAGGACATTCTGGTACAGCAGTCTCCAAAGATGAACTTTGATCACCCCCTCTATCTGCAAGTATACTGACATAAAGCTTTCAACAATTCGTTCGAAATTATGTATCAACCGCTTGGCACCCCCAAGGTACAGTCAAGATGGGAAAGCTAGACGACGAAACTGCTTGCGTAGGATCGGACTTCCGCGTCATCGGCATAAAGAACTTGCGAGTCCCAGATCTGAGCGTGGTTTCCGTGACTTTGAGGTTAGTTTCGTCGAGGCGTTTTTGAGCGTCGGTTTGTCTTGATTCTTTTGTTTAGCAACCATACCTAGGCCGATGCGTACGTGATTGGCGAAATTGCCACCCAAAAGCTAATCAGCACCTATGGCTTGTAATCTTTTGATGTCTGGATAAGTACTCAAGTCGTTGATATGAATCTACCTATTCATAGAATTAGATGAATGCGAAGACTACCTAGGTAGGTAGGCTAAGCTGGCCCCATATACATGGATCAGCTTAGTTTATGTATTGTACAAAAAAGAATTGATGTATCGAAATAATTAGACGGAAAAAGCGCTTTAGTATGTGTATAATTGTAAGAAACCCCATACTAACATTCTCCCCATCATCGGAACGAACTCGTCGGTCGAGGCCCCAGTCCGCTCTTCTCATATGCCATGTCGACCATCTTCATCTGGGCAATGGAATCTTCCCTCTCGACCCAGTACTGCGTCTTGCGGCCCTTGACTTTGTTGACAAACTGCTCCAGCTGGTGTCTGTACGACATCCAGTAGGTCTCGCCCGGCAGATTGGCAAACTCACCACCGGCCTCTTTCCAGGTATAAGCCTTACGGGACGATGTCTCTTCCCATTTCCTGACGACTATGTCCTCCTTAGTGCGGATCTCGTTGATATCCTTGATGTCAATGCGATGCCAAAAGACACCGTGCACGAGGCCCTGAAGAGTTAGCTCCCGCTTCTGGTACTGTGTCTGGCCAGCTGGGAGAGTATCGTTGGGAATGATAGCTTCCTTGGTATAGACAGTGACCCAAGAGGGCTTGATGATGGCTTCGCCCATGAGCGTGCTAGAGGCGATACCAATGCCACCATTGGGGAAGCGGAATGTGGCCTTGAACTCGTAGTCGCACTTGTCGTGGATGCCGTCAGTAAAAGCTTTTGCATCGCAGCTAACGCATTCCTCGGGACTGTCGCCAAAGAGCAGACGCAGGGCCGCAAAGTTGTAGGTACCCATGACCATAATAGTGCCGCCAGACAGGTTATAGTTGAAGTGAATTTGGTCCTTGTTGCTGGCCCACCACGGAATCATGGATCGCGTCTCAATACGTTCAATCTCGGCGGGTTTGACGAGAGAGCGAAAGAGGGCCCAAGAAGGATAGAAGCGGTTGTGGAAAGCCTCGAGCAGCACAGGTCCATCTGGCTGATCCAGCTCAGGCAGGTTGAAGAGGATCTCGGCCTCGGTAGAGTTGGACGTGCAGGGCTTCTCAAGAAGAACGTGCTTGCCGGCGCGAATGGCACGGACAGCCCACTCAAAGTGAAGACCGTTGGGCAAGGAGATGAAGACGGCATCAATGTTGGGATCATCGAGGATTTCTGACAGTCGGATGAGCTTATGCGCGACAGAATGAGATGACTTGTATCTACCTTGATAGGTATCCTTGACTTCGAGGACGCCGTGGGTCTTTGCATACTCCTCGGCCTTTTTGCGATCGCGGGCGCTAATGGCCTGCACGATGACCTCGGGGTGCGATTTGGCAGGTTTGAAGAGAGCAAGGGGCTGTAAGTATGTTTCCGTTAGCCACATAGATTTCTAGTAATAGAAAAAGAAAACAAAGACAATGCGATAGGCTAGAGCTGAGGCTGTGGGAGCTGGGCAGGGCCGGGTGAAGTTGGAGAATAGCATCGTCGCTTGGGACATCGGCTGTGGTCCCAATAAATTTAATCTATGCCGGCCCAGATTCGAATGATTTAGTAAAAAAAAAATCAAGCCTTACGCAATATCGGCCGCCCCCAAGACGCCGAAACTTATAGCATCGGTGCTCTTGGGCTCTTGGGGGGTGTGGGTGGGTGGAAGCATCCATAGATTCGACTGATAATGCCCATCTTTGGCTGTTAGCGTCGATGGTATCGAAAGGTGCGATGAAGCTTTAAATCAAGCTGAAAGTTTATATTCGTACTAGAAGTATCAAGAAGATAGCTGTCGTAGAGGCGAGGATGCTGTCTGATGACTGGAGGGAAGATGGTCTCTGTCGATCCGGCTGGCCACTGTTATATATGTGGAAGCAGAGGATGCCGACAAACTGTGGAAATTAGTCGCTGCCATGACGATTCCTTCTTGTTGCTGGCTTGCGTGTCCTCTTGCGTGTCCCTTGAGCTTTTTTGATCTGTTAGATGTACTGACGGAGATCGAGATCCAAGGGAGAACATTGGAAGCATCAAGAAAGCCTCGCGGAGGAAACAGACGGATCGGAGAGATACATGTAGATTTCAGTGCTGTAAGTGGACGATGGCGTTTGTGGCGTTTTAGCACCCGGCCGGCGCTATCCATTGATTCCTGTGAGGGCCGTGCCGAGCAAATCAGGGCCCTCGGGTCGGCTAATTCAGGCGATAACCACCTGTGAGAGACGTCCACTCCACTGTGAAATTGATCCCCAGGCCCTGTCAGCTAGCGTCGCACCCGCTATACTCCCTGTAAAATAGACCCCAAGTGCTGGTGCTTTTAGCGCCATCTGGATTGAATTGCGCCGTTGCCGATTTGGTGGCTTGACCGAGGAATGCATCGCGGAAATGCTACTCGTATTTCGACTTCAAGGCTGCAAATGACTTTGCCGTCACAAGCTCGAAAATCACAAGCAAATGGCGAATTGCATTGCAACAAGCGAAATAATGAATCATCATGACTGTTTAATTCCTTTCAATTTCCGCACCTCGCCAGATTCTCCGCCTGCAAAGCTATTCCGTCGGTGGCGTCTCTTCCAGTTCAGTCCGGTCCAGTCTAGTCCGATGGTCCTTACGTGAGTTTCAACTTCATGCGCCAACAGATAACTGAGCAGTTCGTCGTCACGTGCTTCCATCAACGATTCATTCTTGGAGCCATTATCGCCGTCATGGATCCAATGACTCAAAGTGAGCCTTGCAGGAACTTTGTTTTTGTTCAGCCAGCAGCCTCAATTCGCCATGCAGAGGTGCCCTGTACAGGACATGCAGCCAAAACATTCACAGTCAAACAGTCTTGAATCCTTCCAAGCATTCCATCGTGTCCGTATGTTGATTCCATGTGCGTTAGCTGCTGAAAGTTGGAGATACACATCCCAATGTTCTCAAACGCACCTCACCTAGCCATGACAGCAAGAGACTTGCAAGTGGTTGTGGTGGACAACACTCCAAGGCAACTTCAACTTCGATATCAACCGTTTTACCATCTAGCCGCGTCATTTCACGATAACGATTCTTCTTCGGAAACTTCTTTATAGCTTTATCTAATCTACTTCTGTTCTTTTGTTGGTACCACCTCGAATACGCAGTGCGAAAGACAAAGCCACAAACCGACTCATCCAAGGAAGAATCCGGACTGGGGGAAAGGCATAAGAAAGCGCCACGAATGGAAGAGGTGTGTACTCGTACATGTATGGAGCTAGCGGTGAGACTTGGTAGCAACATGGCCTCGCTCTTCTTCCTCATACCTTTGGCCGTAGCCTCTCGTCAAGCCCATTACGTATACGGGCTTCACGCTACCAGGGATGCTGCCGTTGCCTTCAGGTCTGTTATCTCTTGCGAAGCGCAGAATGAGACAAGAGATAGCAGATATTGTCACATGAAGAACCGGCTTGGTAATACGTACCTAGAACATCAAAGGCCTTGAAACTATAAGGCCAGCTAAGCCCATTGACTCATAGACTAGGCTTTTCCTTGAGCCTTATAGTTTGAACTGATGCAAAATTTGATTTCAAGAGACGCATATAAGGAGGTAAGAAGCCCTCCACTATCCAAAAAGAAATCTCCCACCACAAATACTCTTCAAGACAATCCTCCGCTCGATATCAGTATCACTGCAAAGATGTACCCTGACAAGCAACCCAGTGATGCCTCTGGCGCTGCCAACTTGTTTGGGAATCTCCCTCCCGGTGTGCCTGGAGCAGGAGCAGCCTGGACTGGTAATGACACACAAGCTGGAACAACAGCACAAGTCCCAAATGCCGCAGATGCACCTGAACCAACCGATCACTTTTTCGATGCTACTTCCATGAGCTTAAATCATGCTGCCCAGGCCCTGGACGCAAATCATGCTGCCATGTCGACGGAGAACCTCTCCATGGGAAACGGAGCTGGTCATCAAGCCGACAACTTTGAGCATATCACCCACCCTAATCACTTTGATTATATCCCGGAGTCTAACAACTTCGAACTCCCGGAGTCTAACCACTTCCAACTTCCGCACTCTAACAACCTCGACCTTCCGCGCCCTAACATTTCCGACCTCCCGCACCCTGACAAATTCCTGTGGCTGTTAGACTACAACGGCGACGACGAGCCTATCGTGGACGATAAAGACTTCAAGCTCCCGCACCCTGACGAATTCGAGCGCGCCCTGCTTGAAGATCTTGGGGAACTCCCGGAAGATGTAGGCTCTGCTTTCCCGGCCCAGCAGCAACTCGATGAGCAGCCCCAGCAGCTGCTTCAACCCAATGTCCAGCAACAGCAGCCGCAACCCAATGTCCAGCAACAGCAGCCGCAACCCAATGTCCAGCAACAGCAGCCGCAATCGATTTTGGATAAGAAAATCAAGCTCCTCAAGGATTTAACTGAGCTACTGGAAACTCGACACACTGTATCTCCCGCTCAACTTGAGGAGAGTATAAATCAGCTGCTGGGATCTCAACAAAGTGCATCTCCCGCTCCATTTCAGGAGAATTCAACTCAGCTTTTGGAACCTCAACAAAGTGCATCTCCCGCTCAACTTCAGCAGAGTGCACTGCCTGCTATGGCTCAACCTATCCAGCAGCAGCAGCAGCAATCTAGGGCAAGCCTTTCCCCCCAACGACTACCCGATCTTGACGCCATGCTTGAAAAATTCTCCATAATCACAGACAATTTCAAAGAGGTTCACGCGAGGACCTGCGAATGTGTTGGCGGCGTGAACATGCGGGTGGCCCAAGGTTCTAGTAGGGAACAGGAGTTGGCGACGTTCCAAGTCGATAACCAAGTGCATCGGTGGGTCAATCACTGGGTGAAAGAAGATGCAAAGAATCCCTGGGCCCCAATCTTGAGGGACACCCCCCCAGTACCCAGCGCCAACGCCAACGCCAACGCAAATTTCAACTTCAACGAATTTTTGAACAGCTACAACCGGAGCTTTAGTTGGCTGTACTGGAGGGCAATGTCTGCCTCGAGTGGCCTGAAGAGGATCCTTCAAGGTCTACCGCATGAGTGGATTTTCGGAAAAGGGCCCGATGCCGTTCCTGAAGAACTTCGTCAAGCCGTGATTGAGTGCCACACACTCTCGCTCAACACTTTCAATGCACTTTTGGCCTTCATGGAGCACGATAAAAATCTTCTGCCATTCAGGTTCACCTTTAATGGGTACTTTGACGTCCTACGCGTCATCAATCAGACCCAGGGCCAAGGAGCACAAAATGCCCATCAGACCCAGGGTCAAGGAGCACAAAATGCTAACCAGAACCAGGGCCAAGGAGCACAACCCTCCGCTGCGATACGCTATCTTACAGAGAAATGCCATGAGAGGATTCTCGCCCAATCCCGTTATGTTCACAGCCTCTTGCGAGACCTCTTCCCATACCCCGTGCTGCCAGGCCTACAGCAAGTTCAAGCCATTACCGATGACCAACTTCAGATGCTGCTGCAACAACAACAAGAAGCCGCGCGAGACTACCCAATGCTGAGGGTCTGCCCATTTGTGACAGGACCTAATACAAACAACGACCAGATTAAGACGCTGGAGTTTTGTGTTTTCTACCGCCTTAATTTCATTCTGCAGAGACTCCCCCGGATGTAAGTCTAGGGCGAAGCGTCTCTACGCACATATGGAGCAATTGTGGATAATCGTTCATGTTATCATTTCACGTTGGAGGACATTCTTCTCAAAGTGTCATGCTGGTTATGGTATGCAGTTCACCAAGAAAAGAAAAACCAGGAAAACGGAAGGAAAAGGAGAAAAAGAAAAGAAAAAAGATGGTTTGTTTTGTTTGTTCAATGGGTTGGCTATGGTTGGATTGTTTGTTCACTGGATTGGTTATGGAAAGATTGTTTGTTCAATTGCTTGGTTATAGAAATACTTTTTGTTCAATCGGTTGGTTATGCGTAGATATCTACCTAGGTAGGGAAAATACAAAAAAAAAGTCTGCTTTCGTAACCACCTTGTGCACAATGCATGTTAGCTCTGTGATACATCACCGCATGGCTTTCTTTCAAGATGATGTGTCTATGGTCGTCTATTGTACTGAGTATCCATGATATTGTGATGTATCGAATGGTGACACTTGATAGTGCCCATGTTCATATCATCTGCATTGTAGCCTCGCGTTTTAAATTCCAGCAATGTTGAGCGGTAGTTTGCTTCAACATCATCCCATATGCAAGCGAGAATATAGATAGAGAACAAATAACACACACTGAATCTAGTTCCCTTCTCTATTGTCACTCCACTGCTATTTTCGAACGTGACGCGATGACGAATAAAGTCTATCTCATCAACAAGATTCACTTTCTGGCGCCGCAGCAACAGTCGTCTGGAGCAACAAAAGTATAATACACGAGTATTCATGGTGAGATAGGGGCGTCCATTTAATCTTGATGGCGTAGTTCGGAAATTTCCTGCGGCGCGAATCTAGGTTCTTCCAAAACTTTGTCGGATTAAGCCGCAGTCACTGCGTACGTATACCTATATAAACATCAGTCGTTCCCCAGCATTGGCGTTTATTTTTTTTTTTTTTTTTTTACCCTCCCACACACAGATCCTTTTACTACGTCAAATCAGTCTCACCTCACTATATCGCGAATACCGAATCATATTTGCTAGATTCTAACATATCTTGTCTATTATCTATATTCAGACACTATCGATCAACTGAATTCCATCCCTTTAGTAACGATGGATCCACAAGAAGGAACCCCCGGAACAACATTGATATATTTCTTCTTGCACTTCGTGGCGGCTGGAATTGCAAGTGTTGGGATTAACTTTCCGGACATTCTTTGTACAGTAATATTGGCAGGCTCAGATCATTGGAATTTCGAAGCTTTCATCTCCAGTGATGTGGTATTGATGTGGACCTCAATTTATCGGCTCTACCTCTATTCTGAGATGATGGAATATCTACTCTGGCTTTATGTCAAATTCTTCTTAGGTCAAAGCACGGAATTCACCAGGGATGTCTATAAACCCATGTATGTTAAACCTCAGCTTATACAGATGGGTGCAGTAACGTATGTATACCAAGTATTGTTGCCTCAAAGCTCAGTGGCACTGTCATTCATGGGAAGGTGAGAAGTATTGGGGACAGGGAGGAATATCAAGTAATTTAGATATACATTGGGTATCTGAGAAGATGTTATGTAGTTATAAAACTGTGGATTATGTCTAAATAATATGAAACCCCTCACTAGGTGCACGCTTGTAAAGATGGCCAATATGCCGAGTCAAGATTTGAAGCCAGCTTCGGCTTTTCCCGCGCTCTTTTCAATAGTAAACCAGGTTGGTAATTGTTCGTCATCCCCTAACTCAGTGTTGGGTAATTTGTCGATGTAGGTATCCGCAGGAAGGAACATCATTGCTCTTGGTGTAGTAGGATTAAATTTCGACTTTGTAGATCTTGGCTCAGACTTAGGAGACAAAGTGTTGACGGTGGGTTTGACAAATGGGGCATCACTTCTACCCATCTGCCCATTTGCAGCAGGATGTGAGAAATGATCATTGGCTCCGATCAATACGTCTGTGGTAGCAGCCCGTTGAGTCAAAACGTGATTCAGTCCCGTTTTCTTCGTTCCTCTCTGTCCCTCGGTGATATCATAAATCCGGTTAGTTTGGAAATCCGACGTCACATCTCGGATAGAGTGTCTTCTTTGGCCGGATGGATCAGATAGCCGTTTGGAGGAGCCATTAGTAGAAGCAGATTGGCGACCATGAACCGGACAACTAGGACAACTAATAACCTCGACTCTCTCAAATTCTGACTCCCCAGGGGCACTCTGGGGGTGTTGATGTTGACACTCAGTGTGAGAAAGCACATCATCAGACGGGTGTTGTGAGTCCTTGTCGAAGTGTCGCTTTCCAACTCTGGAGTGCAGTATCGTATTTATCACAGAGTCCGCAGAGGTGGCCCTTTCAGACTGTGGATCAAATTTGGCTGCGTCGGTAGATGCAGCTCTCCGTTTAGGCTGACGGCCTCTGCTTACAGAGCGTGCGGATTTCGTGATTTCGCGGTTGATCGGAGTAGCCTTTTGTTTGGCATTGTTGGTAAATGCTTGGTGACTAGCGATACTGTTGTTGCCATAGCCTCCCGGCTTAGAGCCATCATCAGACACCTGTGAATACGTATTGGGAGGAGTTGCTCCAATTGTAGAACTTCGGTAATAGTCTACCGCTACGGGCGTTGGTATGTATGCTCGAGTCCCAGGCCCCAAGAGACTAGGGCTCGCAACAATGGGTATCATATGATCCATCGCAGAATCTGCTCTAGTACTGTGCTGGCCATCGTTTGCCAGATTTAGAGACAAAGGACGGCCAATAGCTAGCCCGGTTTGATGATAATCCATGTTCTGTCTATTCCTCGACTCGGCTCGTTGAGAGATTTGCTCGATATGCTGCGATACTGCGCTCGGGATGTTTTGCGGGCTTAGTGATGAATCAGATCTGCCTCTAATCCCCGAGCGACTGGCATTCCGTGACTTCGGCGACGAGGGCCTTGAAGGATTCTTCCCATTGGGGGGCTTTACGCGCTGCTTCTGCGCCTCTGTGGACGATTTTGACTTTCCAGTTCTATTGGACGACGTGTTCGATCTCGGAGACTGTGAATATTTGGATCTGGTCTGCTGTAGCACTGGGCCGTCGTTTATGCTCTCAGTCTCCCTCGTTATATTCGTCAAGGGAGTGGTGTTCTTGATCGCCGCCCATGGAAAAGGTTCTGCTTTTCGCCCGACCGGTGTGCTAGGAGTCCACTCTCCACCGACGACAGGAGTCCGAATTATGCTGTCGTGTGGTCGCCAAAACCAGCGGGGCGACGTCGTAGATGCAGCAAATGGAGATGTCGGAGAGAAGGAATCTGCACCGTGGCTAATGGTC
The DNA here is from genome assembly GCF_028502605.1 of Trichoderma breve. NCBI lineage: Eukaryota > Fungi > Ascomycota > Sordariomycetes > Hypocreales > Hypocreaceae > Trichoderma > Trichoderma breve. The sequence goes on from NC_079232.1 coordinate 5,550,903, forward strand.
ACATTGCCGCCATAGATACGTCGCTCAAACTCATTCTGGAAGGAGTTTGAGGGATATCCGCTCAGGGGAAGGCCACTGTGAGGATATGGTGTGCTGTCTTCTGGTGGTCTTGGATTGGAACGAATTGTTTGCGTTGAGACCTCCGATTCATTGGATTTGACTGATTGTATCGACTCTGCAGATCTTATGGATATTGCACTTGGAAGGTTATCCTCAGAAGTTTGCTGATTTTGTGTCGAGGCTGGTGACTGCGGAATAACGAGTCTTGGACGAACAGCCATGGGGGTTGGACTAGGGGCAGAAGGAGTTGGAATATTGCCATCTGCTGCATTAGTCGTCTGGTTATGGTCGACTGATTCGAATGGGGGTGGGATTGAGATAGAAGGCGCTCGTCGTTTCGCTGTTTGCTTGGTGGAAGATTTTTGCTGGGGTTCCCCAATCAACTGAAGTGGAGATGGTTGTTTGCGTTTCGTAGTATCCAGCACTTGAGGGGAGATCGAGGTATCGGTAGGCGGTGACTGCTGGATCACAGACGGATCTAGAGCTTCAATAACATGTTGTGTCTTAGTGTATACTGGGGTCTGGCCATTGGTATGAGAAGGCAGTTCGAGCGCGCCAACAGGTTTGTTCGAAGCACTGGCGTCTGGTCGATAAACCATCTTGGCATAAGGCGGGTTGGTCGTGTCCACAACCAGCAAGTCTTTTTCACCCCTCCCCAGCAGACCATATACATTCACTTCTCCCTCCTGTATGCCTATAACAGCACTGGTGCCGGTGTATGTTGCTTCATCTTCGACGCCGGTGCGATTGCAAAAGACGACGATGATTTCGTCTTCGTTATTAGAGCGGATAAGGGGTTCTAATCGCGTGACCCAATATGTCAATGTATCCATGTCTGGCTCATTGGGCATTCGACTGTAGTGGCGGCGATCCTCTCTGGTCATCCATGCCATGGAAACAATGACAAGATTGGATTCGACTTCAAGTACATGAAAGGCGAACTCGAATGCGTGCCATGGTGTTTCAAATTTATAAGGACTAAGAAATGTAAATTAGCACACGACATATGACGGTGGAAGAGTACAGGTATGTTGAAGCTCAACACCTGCTGACTTACTTGATATCCATGCCTTGTAACACGCTGTTAGCAAAATGTTGCCTAGAATAGGAACGAAAGTTTGGTTGCGGACTCACAAATGCCAATAGAAGTATTGCCGAGTCCTGGAATATATCCATCGTAGAATCCACGATTCCCTTCTAACGCCCATGACTCATCTGTGTAGTAAAGGAAAGACTTTCGATAATTGGCGATTGTTTCGCCATCACCATTCACCACGATGGCCGAGTTGTAGTACTCGGGGCCGGTGGGCCACTTGGGAGACACATCGACTTTCTCTGGGTATCCAACAAGAACGGTGCAGTTGTACTTCAAGGCCATCGTCCGAGCCCATAGCGCAGTAATGCCTGAGCCTGAAGGCTCAAGAAATGGTGAGATGTCTTGCAGCGACTTGAAATTGTAGCCTAGCGGAAATCAGGTCATCTGCCAAACTCACTTGGTGTTTTGTCGCCGCAATATATGAGGTGAGAGCTCAGGGAGCAGACATAGAGTGATTCATACCAGAAAACGCCAGCTCGGGCAAGACAAGAAGGTCCAGATCCTCTGGATTTGCTTTGGAGAGCACTGCATCGGCACGGTTCAGGTTGTTGTCAACATCGCCCACCTGGGGTGCAAACTGCAGGCACCCGATTCTCATCTTCGTCGAAACGCCTCGGACCGCAAGACCAAGATAACCAAGCCAGCCTCTTCCCTTTCCCCTAGCCTCCTAATATCTGTGCGAGAGAGAGAAAAATTCCGTTTCAGGGTCCGTATTGTCAAGTTTCAGTAGATATTGAAGAATAGGAAGAGGCGGGCTAGAAGCGCATCGAGATGGATGTGAGGGGTGGATGTCTCTTAGTGTGAATGGGAGCCTCAAGATTATTTATCTCCCCTATTACGGCTGGGAAAAATCGAAGCAAGGGCTGTTAGTAAAAACATACTACAAGTACTGCTTATTGCGCCTTTTATGCCAAGTAAGGAGGTGGGAGGGTCAGGAAGCAGCGGAACTGTCGTAGCCCATCTGTCCTTGACAAGTTCGCTGTCGTTATGTATGTTGGTTGAACATCTGTAGCAGTGCGCATGTGGGTACCTGTAATAGCCAACGGTAGGCCAATATTAACCGCTCAGTGACAACCCCGCTGCATCCTGATCAACTGCTGTTGGCGCGGATTGGCTGCAGACTGGAAACACCTGCTGGGCGCGAACAGATGGTGGGAGTCTTAGCCTATTAGAGTAAACGAGGAATAACACTAGCCGGGGGTAATGGGCCCATTAGCATGTAATTTGAACCAACACTCGGTTGCATTGAAGAGAAATTCCTGTGACAGCTTACCAACCGAAGCATACTTCTCGTCGTCCAAAAATCATGCCCAAATCTTCACTTTACATGCGGACTCAGTAGAGAGTTTACTCGTGTGATAACAACACATACAGAAGTAAAGATATTGTTAGATACCTAGTATCTAGGTAGGCAGAAGATGGGTTCAATAGCACCAGGCATGTACGAAGTGCTGCGTGCGTCGTAAAGTAACTCGTTCCTCAATTAGTCAACGCGGCAAGTAGCTCTCCTATAATGATTTATTTAACCGTTTATTATTTAGCATGCGAAAGATTTCAATTCCACACTTTTCGTTCATTTCCAGCATACGTTCATTTCTTTTATCCATTCTAGTCATACGTCCAATATTTTGCTACAATTCATATAGGCACGTAAAGCTGCTGCTTTTGACTTATTGCGACAATAGGTACTTTGCTTATCTGAACACCACGCCCCCTTTTTAGAAAGGAAATTACTACGACACAGTATTTTCTTACCAAGTGCCAATACCTAATAGACAGCACGTAAGTACCTATGGAACTACCCAAGCAAAAACTGCCTACTAAATTGCAGGGCGGAGTTTTGACATTTCTCAACCTAAGCGAATACACATTGAGCGATGACGAAACGCAATGCCTATTCGGTAGTTTGCTCGAATAATGTATGGTCAGGAGGATTAGCCGCCAAGCCGTCGGCGGCAACGAAGCGTCAAATCACTAGCCGGAAAAACGAAGCAGACATCTGGATAGAAGGTAGGTACGGGATAGGTATAGGTTATGTTAACACCGTCTACCATTACCTCTTTTTTCTCTCCTTTGCAAATATGAAGCGGTGAAATAATAGAACGACAGCATGAACTACATTAATCTCTCTAAATATCATACGCCCTCATCCATCTCAAATATCCGAGAACGAGGTAAGTACTACCATTATTGTTGTAAGAGTGGGCGTGTATTGCAAGAGAACAGCGATAAAGGCTAGAGGATAATGAAATCCTTCAAATAATAGATTGTACATTTATCAGCTGCCCCTGGCAACATATTGCTATGAAAAGAAGATACATCTGAGGGTGATAGAAAAACACAGTGAGTATTTGACTCTCATTGAGAGAAAGGTCAGAAGAAAATGCACAAAGAGCGCAGATACAATGACGAAGTAGAAGACAAATGTCAAAGAAGAAAAAAAGAAGCAGATAAGTCATTTAAATGATAAAGAAACGAAAAAAAAAAAAAATTGCTGAAGAGCATAGAGACCATGGCTCTGTTGATGTGCACCAGTTCAGTTAGCTCTTCCCTTGTCCACTTCGCCGGTGTTTTGGCCGCCCTTTGGAGACATTCCATATGCTTCATTCCGGCACTCTTCCTGTAAATTTTCAACGCCATGAGATGTCGTAGAAGGGCGAGTAGGAGTGTCCACCGCAGCAGTTGGATATCGTTGCATCAATGGATACATGGTGAACACATCGGAATATGGTGCGGTGCTATAGTACGACTGTCCGAACGAGTTGTACATAAGAGGACCACCCTGTGGTGTCATGGAGTGAGCCATCAATGATTGGATCGGGTGAAATCCATAAGGCGAATAGGTATAAGGCTGAATGATTGGGTAGAAGCAAGATGCCGCTGACTCAATACTATACGCCGGAGAAGGCTCTGCAGTAGTCTTTATCGGAGACTTGGTTGGAGTTTCCAAAGTTTTTTGATCGTCATTTGTCGCGCTGTTCCCAAATTCGACGTCCTTGGAATCGCGGAGATGCTCATCTAACTTGCCTCGGTAACTGTCGTTGGAACAAAATTCTGGTTCGTGCGTGCTTTGGATAGCTTTTGGTCCTCTTTCTTCCTCTTTGACTTCGGCATTGTCAGTCAAATTCTCCTGTTGTATTTCATCTCTGCCCTTGGTGGTGCTGCGCTCTTCTACTTCTTCAAGCTCGGTCTCCTTGACATAGCTAATAACCGGTAGCTGGCTAGTGGAGCTATACTTCGGATTTATTGGGAGGCTAACAAAGGCAGCAGAGCTCTCATCGCTGATGGTAGGTCTGGTAATGGTGGAGTGGGTATAGCGTCCAGCATTTGTTTGAGGAAGAGGATGAGACCCATCTGCCTTTGTAGGAGAGACTTCATTATCCTCCTCGTTGTCGAGCACGGTTGGAAGATATGTTGCTGATAACCCTGCAGTTGGAGGAATGAAACTGTCAGCAGTCATAATACGGTTGCCACGACCATGGTGATTGCCCCCTTTGTTCCCATGCCAAGTAGATGGAGCGCCAACGAATGCTCCTCTTTGAGAGCCATTAGTGGCGTAAGAAGGCCCATTGAACATTCTCGTACGCTTCCTCTCAACTTTGATAATATGGCCATCAATAGGCTTGCGGTGCTATTAGAAGCGTTAGCGATAGCCGCATCAATGTGTAGGACCTCTGCCAAAAGACAGAGCCAACTTACATAATTCATGATAGCGTTGTCAATAGAATCGGGTCGGACAAACTCTACAAATCCAAAACATGTTGTAGTAGCTAAGTTCAATCGTTAGTCCGACTCATGAGCAAGCGTATAAAGGAACACTTACTCCTGTCACCAACTTGAGGAATTTCTTTTGTCGCAACCTCAACACAGAGCACTTTGCCGCACTGGCTTGCTAGAGACTTCAGAATATCCGCCGTCATATTCAAGGGTAAATTGCCAAAATATGCCGATCGACGGTCTTTCTCGTACTGTGCATAGCTCTGCTGGTCGCTTTTCTTGTGCTGCTGCCGAGTCTCAGCCTTGGGGTCGTATGCGTCAACGCGAAAAACCGGGTGGCCCTCAAAGGCCTATAATCGCGGAATCAGATGTTAGCTCGATTCTGATACAAATTAAGCTGGAAGAAGGAGGCGATAACCAGTCAGCATACATTACATACCTTTGTTACAGATCGCGAAGAGTCATAGCGTTTGTAATGAACGACAATAGCAGGCGGGAAATTCTCTGCCTTGTGGCCGTTGAGATCCAGAGGATATGCCTTGGCTATTGGTCCTAGGGCACCAAGAAGATCTATAGCTTCTTGTCTAGTCGTTTCAGCTCCAGAGAGCTTATAAACAAGAAAGCATGCTATGGAGGACTTTGGTTAGTTTGCCATCTTGAAACGACCGAAGAGGAGTGGTATAGCTACAATGAGCGGTGGCTTTTTCGACGCGACAAGGGCGACCGAGTATGACAGAGCCGTTTCCATGTTTTCCGGCGTTCTCGGCATCGGCATCACACTGTAATCGAGTTAGCAAATAACATGTGCTTGTTAAATCAGACGTACTATCTCTGCTTACTGTAAATTGACAAAAAGCAAATGGCATCTGGCGACTATCTCGACGAATCTTGACGAAAACGGTACCAAACTGCGAGAAGTACTTGGTAACTTCGATTTCCAGCTTTCGATCGTCAAAGGCTTGGGTTAGACTTGAAAGTGTTGGTTAGCAAACGCTTGAGGATGGGACTTTGGTGATATAACAGCAACTTACTTGGCGACAAATACGCAGGCTGACGATGGATAAATATTCTGAGCATCAACTTGAAGAGGGTCACGAGGAACCAGAGACCAGTTGCCGACGTCTGTTTGCAAAGCCTGTTCTTCGCTCCCGTTTGAGGCCTCCTCAGTGCTACGCTCATCTCCTTTCGAGGACGAGACTCTACACTCCGCTCCTGATACTGGTCGATCGGTAAATACATCATCATTGTTGGTATCTCCAACTTGAAAGGCAAGTGAGCTAGACAAACAAGTTTAGTATACAGCATGAGAAATCAAGGGCACAAGGCTGAGGGTAGAGGCATGAATACCTTTCATGCTCGGCACACTTGGCACTCTGGGCAATCAAGTTGCCGGACGAGGCAGGTCGCTTAGGACTTTGACACTGTTAGAACCCGAGGAATCCTTTTCTCTGAAGACAATACAAGCTTGGGAATGACTGACGTGTTATCCTGTTTTGGCAAGCTACGTGGGCCTTTGCAATTTTAGCGACCGAGAAGAAGGAAGCGAGAAGATATAGCATGCTACTTACCAGGGTTGAAAACATTCTCTTGATCAGACGAGAGCTGGCGGAGGATGTCGAAGGACGACGCTTTCATGAGTGTCATCTTCGGATGGCGAAGAGAAGAATGCGCTGGCATCTTTGCCTTTCTGAAAACATGTGTCAATGTTTGTGATTAAGGGAAAGAAGTAGAAGTTGGCAGTGAAGAGAGAAGAAATAATGTAATGTTAACAGATAAAAGAACAGCAGTGGAGAGATGGAAGGGAGGTGGAAGAGAAGTAAATTGTGGGAAAAGAGAGGAAAGTAAAGCGAGAGCGCAAAGAAGAAAGGGGAAAAGAAGGTAGAAGTAGAAAAAGAGAAGATGGATAGAGGCCGCGTGTATGTACGCAGGTTCAACCTACTTGCTTTCAAAAAGAGGGACTAGTAAAAGAAACTCTGCCTAATGCAATGAAAACTGGCCCAAAATCGGCCGCGATGGAGTTCAATGGACAAAACGCGACTGGGGTTCCCTCCAAGAAAGAGAGAAGAGTAAATATAGGGTAACGACTGAGAAACAGATGATTCTGAGAGCAGTTTTGGACTGCTTTGTAGTGGTGGAAGACTTGCAAATCCGGATGAGGTTTGGCCTTGAAAATGGCGGTTGATAGTGGACGATTTGAAAGTTGAGGATTGGAAGTGAAGTGGAGAGGGGGGGTAAACATCAAATGGATTGGAGATGGACTGATTGGTTGCCCGGAAACCCAATCACAGCAGTGCCAGCAGATGGCAAGAAATTGACAGTAAAACAGCCTACAGTTGGCACCACTTTTGGTAGCAGCCGTCAACTCCCTGAGGTTAGGGGAAAGGCCAAGTAAAGGCCAATAGCATTAGTGATAATTGTCCAAAGCAATATGCATCAAAATTGACTTGAAAATTGTAGAGTTGTTATCGTAGAATTCAAAACTCATCTAATGGAGATTGGAGATATAATCATGAAGGGACTCCAGCGTACGCAATCTTTCAAAGAATTTTGGGAGGCTATCTCGGCTTTTTACCAACTTTAGGGCATGTGAGAATCCTCATATCAAGAAGACAGCTGTTGAAACAGCTTTACCCATGGCATATCACTCATTTTATGAACACAGAAATTTCAAGACTACTTTTATGAAATATCACATTAATTAGAATAGTAATCATACCACAATGAGTTGCGTCGGCTACCATTCGAAACACTCTACCGAAACCCCCACAATTGAGTCCATTCAAGCTTCCTGTCAATCAGCAAATCGTGCACAAACTAATCGATTTGTATGCTACCTCATCAAGATATTCTAATATATTCCACTCTCCTACTGTAATTCTTGAGTACTACTAATACATTTACCGGTCCAGTTCCATTGTACTTTACATTTTCAAGTCTTTCTGCGTCAGCATCGTTACACGTCAAATGCCTGTGATACAGCATATAGTATCACATCCATTGATAGCATGGATTTATCTCGTTTGTTCTACCACCCAGAAACCGAGAAACCTAAGCAGCTACTTGGACGCAGGCTTCCATCCAGCTCGTCTCGCCTGCTCCTTGTCGATAGCTTCCTTCTCTTCCAGATATGCTTCCAAAGTTGTGGGAGATGTTGTGCCCCAAACTCTCCACGCGTCCGATTCGAATGTGACCGCATTGACCTGTCTGGAGAGCACCACATATTCCACCTTGTCTTGAATCTTAACGCTGCCAGGGATCGTCTCTCCTGTAGACGCATCATACCGAGACACCTGCTGGGTGGATGAAATGGCAACAACGGCTTGTTCTGTCATGAGGTTCTTGTCGTACATGTTGATCTGGTGGATCTGATGTGCTATTCGCTTGGGATAGAAGAGCGAGCTGTTGTACTTGGTAACCTTGAAGTGAACCCGCTCTCGAGGATTCCGGCGGTCTATTGCCGCAATGAGCTTCTTTGCAAAGTCATTGACGCAAATTCTTTCGAGTGTCGCTTTGTCTCCCGCAGCAAAAGCCTCTAGCACTTCCTGATATAGAGCCTTGGCCGTAGGCGCAATCTTGCCGCGGCGGGCTTTCCACTGAGGTCGAGTCGTCCAATTTGGCATGGATTTCAATTTGAAGTTGAGCAAAGAAACGGTTTCAATCACCCAATGTCTTAGCCTGCTCCATTGATATTGCGCGAAATCTGCAGGGTTTAGCGGCAGACGAAATAACGGGAGGGTTACAAATGTGCCTAGCGAGAGAGAGTTTTGTGTTAGCCAGAGTGCATTCAGCTACATCGCCTGTTATGGTAAAGGTATAAGACGCCAATTTCATCATGAGACATCATGAAAGCAAGGAGACAGATGGTTAGAGAATTGAGGACATGCGCGAACCTGGAAACAGCGGACCCCCTCCATCCTTGAAGTACTCTGCGTTTGCCATTTTCTGCAACTGCGAGATGCTCTGTTCTTTTGTCATCCTGCTTGAGCCAGCACGAGCCGCACGATCCATCTCTCTCATTGTTCTGCTCCTTGATGGCTGTGTCGCATATTGTCGAAGCATCTGCGCGGCCAATGGCCTTGCGGCGCATCTTGGAAGATTATTCGCAGTGCCATGGCGAAGTGCCGGTGCCGCGATTGAGCGCATTGCGGAGGCGGGAGACATGATCTTGATTAAATCGTACAAATGAGACAGTGGAAGAGACTTCTTCTGCCTTTTTTCAAAGGAATTATGCCCGATTCTCAGCATCCAAACATCGTCATCATCCCACCAAGACAATCTCTAAAAAGCCGGCCCAGGTGTTGAACTTCTGCGGTTGGATGAATTTGGTGGATTAATAATAATCCAGATGCCGACACACCCTGTGCGGGGTGTTAGAATGGTCAGGCTTCTCGCTAAGAGCCAAGATTCACACCACCTGCCACGTGCGAATCTCTAGCCTCTTCATGTTTGGTCTTTCTCTCAACACCAAACGGCTGCACATCGTCTCCCGCAATCAGATGTAAGGCTGAGAGATTTGTCTGCTGTGTAATTCACAACGCAGAATCTCTCATGTTACTCAACTTCAGGTGAGCCGATTGGCTCGTCCGCTGTTACTGTCGTCAATACGCTTGTTTGCCCATCATGAGAGCCACGCAGCCTCTTCTTGCAAAGAGCTTCCTTGCGCGGAGCTTTGACGAGCTCAAGAGGCGCTCCAGTATAGGTAACTAGCATCACGCCCTCTGATTGCATATACATGCCTTCGGATTCCTCAAATGCTCTCGAAGTCGCTAACATTCGCATCATCAGCCTGGAACCTCGACGCCGTCAAGGGTCCCTCAGGCCCCCGCGAGCTCTACGACTTCCACAGCGCCGATTCCGTGAGCAACTGCATTGTCATGTCCGACAAATTGATCGGCGGCTCCTCCACCAGCAGTCTCGACTTCATCCATTCTTCGACTTCCTCCTCCTCACCGTCTCACGCACGCTTCTACGGCCACATCTCGACCTCACTCCCACCAGATCGCTTGGCAATTCAGCGGACAGGCTATGCGGCGTTTCGGACACCAGACCAGCCGCCCACAGTCTTCGGTCGCTCTGTTTGGGATATAGACCCTTACATATATCTCGCATTGCGGATCAAATCCGATGGCAGAGCATATTACGTCAACGTACAGACAGAGAGTGTGGAGCCAACAGACCTCCATCAGCATCGGCTATTCACAAAGCGCCCTGGGCAATGGGAAACGATTCTCATTCGGTGGAATGACTTTGTGCGCACAAACCATGGCTTCGTCGTTGAGCCACAAACAGAGCTTTTAAGACAAAGAGTCTATAGTGTAGGCATCGGGCTGACGGATCGCGTGGAAGGGCCCTTTGAGCTCTGCATCGAGAGAGTGTGGGCAACAAATGGAGCTGAAGAGACACGCACGACGAAAGAAACACAGGAGGGGGAACTGAAGAACAGGAAGGGCGAAAAGATTCAGTGGTGAAATCGCAGCAGTAGCATGTTGGACTAATTCCATGCAAATGATTGATCCACCATGTATGAGCGAGAAGATTATCCGCTTCGTTGGCATACGAAACTACGAAGCTAGATGATATGATTGAGCAAGGCGACATTGTTCAACTTCGCCCACAATATATCTAGTTAACTGTGATCAATCTGAATGGCTTCATTCAACCAAGGTGGTCCAAGCTAAACAAGCTATTGTGGACCAAAACCTATTCACTTTTGGCAGGCTCTCTTGTTTACAGGAGACTTACTCATTCCCTTTCAAATACAGGATTCCCGATCTTGTTCCAGCAACGTTTTTTCAAGCAAGCAGATGTCCATGTTTCAACAGAGTATTCTCGATCGAGCAAGTTGTTATATACTTGTTTAGACAATGTTATTTTGGTCAGTCAATGTGGCCTCGGCTGAATGATCTCGTTGTCCAAAGGCAACGATCCAGCTTCGCTGAAGTACTCACGACCACCACCGCCTGTGAACTTCCACTATAGCTGACCGCAATCAACGGGCACGTAAACACTTTCGTAGAAATCAGACTCATAGTCTCATATGCATTCGACTATATGACGCATCCATCAAAAGTGTTTGAGTTGCGTTAGGTATCATTACATGCAATATCATATCGAAACCAGTCCCAGGGCTTGCTACCTTCACTCTCCTCCTAGTAAGCCTGCTTGCCATTCCCAAATAATTTCAGCTTCCTGTTTTCTCCGAAACCACAGTACAAGCTTATGGCAGTGTTGTCAAGTAAACGTGGCCAATGCTCCCCCTTCTTCGAATACACAACGTAATGGAATGCGGGCACCGTGCATGATATAACTTGGTCACCTAATTCAAAAGGTGCAATAGAATCCATTGTGTGGGTTATATTGGTTGTTAGGGGGTAAGCCGGCATCTTCTAAATATAAGCAAGATGTCGGGACATAAACTGCATGCGGAAACATACCTTTCTCGCCTTCGTTCTCCTGGTAGTCCGGCATCTTATCAATATCCCAAGGATTGCCGACATCGATCGTATCGCTCTCAGTCATCCTGAAATATCACATTTGCGGCATCTCAATCTGATATTGTTGTGCGGCAGTAGAAGATGCGTAAGTGTAATTGTAAAGCCGCGGTGTGTCTGGATATACGAACTGCAGCGGGAGGTGATTCAGTACATTGAGATCGTCGACTAAATGAGACTTGACCCCTAGGACTGGCACTCGTTTCTCTTCGTAGTGTGTACCTAGAAGCTCTTTGGCTGCTTGAAACGGGTCTGCTTCTATTACTTTAATGAAGTTTGGCCTTTTTGTTATTGAAAAGATGAAAAGAGAGCCAGGCGAGTTCTGATGCCACTGCTACCAGCTTCTTTTTCTTTTTATGTTATTCTACTACTATACTAGTAACAGTGTGACCATTTGCCCAAGAAATTGGTTCAGCGAAAATATGAGGTTACAGCAAGATAATTATGAATGCTGCGAGAAAAAGGTATCCCAGTCTCCGTCAGAGCCCTGTGTAGTGTTGGGAGTTACATGAGCCCAGTTCTGCTGCCAAGCACTCAGAAACATTGGAGTGTCTTGGGGTAATCCGAATTCAGTGTTAGGTATGGAAATCGAGGCGTTGCCTACAGCTGTGGGAAATAATTCATTGCTCAAAGGCCACTCAGTAGTTTCAGGAGCAAAACTATTTTGTGAAAGCTGTTGGTGATTAGGCATATTCAATCTTTGGCCGTGTTGGTAAAAATGAGATTGAGGAGCAAGTGTCGTTTCTTCGAATTGAATACTGGCTTGAGCTTGCGATTCAGATGGTGAAACAATGGTTGCTTCAGTGTTAAAGAGAAGATGCTCCTGGAGCGGTTGCTGGATTTGACCCGTCGAGTATGGTCGTAATGCGCTCTCCTCTTGTGATTGGTAGAGTATTGATGCTGCTCCTTGTGTATCTCTAAACTCTGTGGGAACTTCGTGCACGTTTTGGTGGTGATATTCGATCTCAGAAACTAAAAACTGTCAGATCCAGTTACCGAACTTGGAAGAGGAGCCATACCGTTGTCATTATATTCGTAGACAAAAGATGCGCAATGTTTCCGGATATCATCCTCATTATGGCAGTGACGCAGGGTATAGGTGATTGCCTCGGCGCCGTTATCCATCACATATGATAGAGAAGTGCTGTCCCCATCATGTCCGTTAACGGCCCATTGGCCATCGGGCCGTGGCTCTAGAGCTGTCAAAGCGGAAATTGGTGGAATTTTTGGAGATCTCATGATGGTATCGGTCGACTTGGTATGGTAATTGGCAATGCTAATTGGCAATGCTAATGGAGAAAAGAGGTTTTCAGGTAACGGGATCGGAAATCCTTCAGTGTTTATTTGAAGATTTAGGAGGATGTAAGAGGCGGGAGTATCAACTCAGGAGAGCGGGCAGCTGAAGTATTTCTCCTCAAGAGTGTTTGCCTTGCCTAAAATGTGTTTGTCTAGTAGTAAAAGTGAAAAGAAAGATCGAGAGCAGAAACTGAAGTCCATGGTTTCGCCTCACTTTTCACTCACTTGCATTTCAAGTACTGTGCAAGTACTGTGAATCTTTTCCTGAGGGGGGAGGCCCACGCCACCATTTATATACGTATTCCATGCGGATATCCGCTAAGCACGTCCGTTGTTTGTGTTGGTTCCTTGCCGGATTCGCCATTAGAATCTCCCAATATTCAAATTCATGTGCATATCATATAAAATGTAGCGTAGAGAAAAGTCATATTTCTGATCCAGGTCCTCTACATATGCTTTGGATTGCAGTCTCAGTAAAATTCTGGAAAAAAGCTCAGAAGTCCAATATAAGGGGGAAAGCCATTGTCGGCTGTTGGAATTTTTATTCTGGGCTATTATTTCTTGCCTCAGAAGTATTCGCAACCGTCTGCCAATCTGCATGAGTATTGTGGTTAATCCATATGCCCAGTATAGTAAATAAAAAGGCCAGCATAGAGTTTCTTCATTTTGCCATAGAACTAAATCCTCCTGCCGAGCGTAGTTGACTCTGCTTTCACAACTTGTATACACCATGCAGGAGGGTGCCATATAAATCTACGGCTGGGGTACCGGTAAAATTTTGGAGAAAAACGAGAAGTGGGACGGCTGAAGTTTAGCTCCAACACCTTTGTTTGTTAGCATATTGTTGGTCGAGGGAAAGCCAATTCCTTCCGCCACAGAAGTTGGAGAATGGTCCCAGAGGGAGTGAAAACTGAAGTGGAGGGCGCACTGACCTAGCACTAAATAAAGGGGGGCTGGTGGGTATTCAGATTAACTCACTTGGCAGCTCTCAATAGCCACTAATAAGTGAACTACCATGCAGATTCCAGGCTCACTTGTAGCTCACTATCACCCATAGCTTTTCAATTCTTCGTGGTACTGAACTTTGGAAATGTTTTATTTCTTCAATATTTCCCAATTATCACATCAAATCTATCAACTCTGAATCTACGACTACTCTTTTTTTCACGATACCTCTTCAAGCGCCTTTCGGATTTAGAGATTGGCGCCCCATCATCACCCGCGAATAATCATTCTGAGCCAGCCATCTCTACGTCATCATGGATATGTCACAGCAAATATCTTCTCCGAATCATGAAATTGCAGTTTATCTAGCCGCCATCTGGGATGGACTGAAAGACCAGATAACTCCCTTCCTCAGTGTCCTTTACATCGATGACACTATTTACCGAATGCTGGACAGCCATGGGAGGCGCTATATCGCCAGGAAATTCATGTGAGTCCAATAACAACAGCGAAGATGTTCGCAAGTATTAACCTTACTACAGGGAGCATACGAGAGAAGCCGTAATGTATTGTCGTGATGGTAACAGAGGAGACCGTCATTATCTCGGCCCACCGCGTTATTTTATTGCCAATGGCGGCGTGATACATTCTCCTGATGGCCTTGAGCCAATCTGGGCGATGAACGATGGCTTGAATACTCGCCTTGAAAGCGTCGCAGCTTGCCAACCTACGGTGCCACTTAAGCCAACCAAGATTCCACGCCCTCCCAATGCATACATTTTGTACCGCAAGGATCGGCACAATCTGGTTAAAGCTGCCAATCCTGGTATTACCAACAACGAAATCTGTAAGCTTTCCTCCATCTTTAGTGAGACTCCTCAGCTAATTACTTTTTACTACAGCTCAAATCTTAGGACGAGCTTGGAATCAAGAATCAAGAGACGTACGGCAAAAATATAAGCAGATGTCAGAAGAAATCAAAATCGCGCTACTGGAAAAGCATCCAGATTATCAGTACAAGCCTCGGAAATCGTCAGAGAAACGCCGTCGCACTCGCCGCAGCCAACAAGCGCATGCTATATTGGTCGATGCCAATCTTGCTGCTCCCGACGATGACGCAGTTGAAGGCCATTCTGTTACCTCGGTTTAGTGCCTCACACAATTAGATGCTGAGAAGATTCTGTGCGAACGCCTTCAGCTATGGGCTATCATTCTTGCCCTATGGTATGCGTGCAATAACTATAAATCACAAAGCTTGTAATCTGACGAGTTTCAGGATAAATTTGCAACTATGTTGGATATCCTAGGCGATGATGTGCGCGAAGCAAGTCGATTCCCTCGTTCTCACAATAGCTGGACCTTGTACTGCCAGGGTTGGTTGAGAGAATTTGCCAAATGTTAGCCGGCAATAGGTGCAGCAGTGCTTTGTAAGTGTGCATTTACATCAAATTACATTAGTATCTACATGTGCTAATGTATTGTTACAAACAGCAACTATCATCTTAACGAAGCAGAAGAGCGAGATACCGCATGAGAAGAAATCTTTCTTATAATTTGGTTGAACGGGAAAGACCCAATCACAAACGGAAATATCTAGTCTACAAGTGGAAGGTTAGGACACTCTAAGCGAACAAAAGGGAAGGGAGGCAAACTACGGGCATCACTGCATTTGAGACAGATTGATCACCACAAAGTCACGCATCCAGCTGGAGTACTTAGTAGTCTTAGCTCTACTTGAGATTCATTGCTGTTAATTTGCCATATAGAGCTGTTAGGTAGCAGGACAACAGACACCCAGATTCCACGATTCCTTCATCTCTATTCTACAAGATCATACACAGCAGTCTCCCAAAGCATCGCGTTCCAAATGTACTTCTTCAGGCATCGACATTAGATCTCCCAGGCCTACTCCTTCAGCAAATGCCAATACCAGATCCATTAGTTGCCTTCTTCTGACATAGACACTAAAGCTTTATACTTCTACTCTCTTCACATGAACGCCGCCGAACATCCCGTAGATTTTCGTAAAGGAATATTACGGATGCCACTTGGCATTTCAGGACACCATGAATACGAGTCCAATGCCGCCAAAACAGTTCCAGTGGCAAGCAGACTTCTGTGCTCTCATTGGAAAGAAAAATGCCGCGGACTCTGCAGCCCAGTACGCAGATGCATCCAAGCTCAAATGCAACCGGCGCTCTGCTACGATGGTGATCCGTTCCAGTCGCTACTCCAAATGAAAGTACCGCAACGCCACTCAGAGCCTCGTTCTTTTTCGCCAGAGGGGCCTAGTGGCCGGGCGCAGATATAGAATGACCGTCCTAGAACAAGCGTCAGCCACAAGCCTGTCTGAGCACGTGGTGAATATGATGGCGTCCAGGCAAACAAGAAGGGTGAGGGCGTGTCTCCATCATTGGATCTAGCAACCAACAACATCCGCTAAGAGAAGAGGTGTGGTGGTGAGAGCGAACGAGCCAACAACTGAAAGTCGCAAAAGCAAAAAGCAAAAGCATAAAGCATAAAAATAACTCGCCAAATGCTAGAGCCATGTTCGGAATAGTCATTGGACTCGGCTGAAAACATGGAGGTGGAGGAGGGGAAGAAGGAGGAAAAGCAGAAGGAAAAAGGAAAAGGGAAAGGAAACGGGAGAAAAAAAAAAAAAAAAAAAAGGACGTACCACAATTCACACCTGGTCTCTTCGTGGTGAGGCTGATACAGGGCTCATTATGCTCGCATCGGGGAAGCATCCGTCTTCCCAGAAGTTTCGACCAGGATTCCTTTGCTTGAATCGGGTCAAACACTCTGGCAGCAGCTTCCATCGACTGGGTGGAGGCTTCAGGAGCTGACTTGGCTGGAAACGCTGAATCCGGCAACCCTTCCGGCCAATTACCGCCGCTTGTCTCTAGTGGCAGATTGGCAACCGGGGAAGCTAGCTGGGCCTGGTGTGACGACAGGGGCTCAGAGGGCTGCGTTGTTGTTTGCTCGCCAGAAGATGGGGCGTTGGCATTGGCATTGGCGCTGGCGCTGGCGCTGGTACTTGTGGTCGTGTCGCTGTCCTTTCTCCCTAGCATCCGGTTAGCGGGCGAGGGCTGAAAAAAGCCCTGTAGAGTTTTTTGGCCTTTGATGCCAGCGCGAGAGCTTCTGGCATTCTTCCTTTCCGTGGCGCCCAGATTAGTGTTAGCACCAGTGTCAAGCACTTTGTTGCGCTTCGGAGAGGGTGGTTGAGCACGATCGACGGACCCCGCAGCACGTTTTGTGGATTGCGCCTCTGGCCCCGACCCAGTTGGCGATTTCGAATCTGCGGAGTGGCTAGCGCCGCTCAGTCCGAGCCTGTGATGAGCGTGGCTCGTCGTCGTCTTTGTCTGGCTGCCAGTCTGCTCCAAGCGTGCCAAGTCGGCCACTGGCTCTCCTTCTGGGGTAGACTCTGTGGCGCTGGAAGGCGCCAGTGACGAAGAATAGCTCGACGGCTTAGCGCCAGCTTTCTTCGTAAACATGTCCCGGATGCTCTGTCGCCGGTCGAACTCAGGAATCAGCTTGGCTGATAAAGGCAAGACGTCCTTGAGATGCCATTCACGGAGGCGTCGACCGTCCCTGTCAACCATGCCAGCTGGGTTGACAAGGTTCAGCAACGGCACCTTTTCGGTGCCAGTCGTAACGACATCAGCTAGCGTAGCAAAAACTGGGCAGTGATCAGATCCCATTAGGCCCTCCTGGATGTTGGCCTCTGTGAACCAGTCTTTCAGCCCATTGCTGCAAAGCACGTAGTCGATGCGGCTGCCGTTGTTGGCCGGCCGTGTGTTTCGTTTCGTATCCCAGCATGTGTTCATGCCCTCTCGTGCGGGGTGGAATTCTCTGCATAGATCCCACAGCGTAGGCTGCTCCCGCCCTTCATCCCGATCTCCTTGCACCGTGCCTCCGTAGACCAGATGATTGAAGAGGCGGCGTGAAGGTAGGTTCATCCACTCCTCTATGCTCAGACCTTCTTTTCGAAGGTTCTCGACAACGTTGGTGGAGTCGGGCACGGAGCGACTCACGTTCAAGTCCCCCACCAAAACCACCTCCTTGCCCTCAGCGACCAAGTTTCGCACCCTAGCATCGAGGGCCTGCAGAAACTCCATGCGAAATTCCACCCTTGACTCATCGCGGTTAGCCGGGCTGTAAACACCCAAGAGCACAAAGGCAGGAAATTCGAGAATGACGCATCTTCCTTCGGAGTCCAGTAGCAGTTCGTCGATGTTTCCTGGGAGCTGCCCTGGTCTTGGGTAGCCCCCAATCTGTTGGTCTTTGGGGAGGTTTCGGAACTGTGTCGATGATTTGGGAGGACAGAGCACACCCAATATGCCTTCTTCAGCCCTAATAGGTGCACAGGTGGCATTTCGTGTGTATATGGCAACGCCAGAGTACCCTTTGAAGCGTCATGTTAACTGCTGCCTGCTGCTCCTGTGGACACCACGACGGCGTTGACTTAAATGCACCTACCTTTCTTGTGCCTTGGTAGACTGAAGTATACGTCCCACCCAGGAACCAGAACCATATCATCCGTCAAGTCTTTCCGCTGAATCTTGGTCTCTTGCATCACAACAATGTCGGCTTCGAGAATATCGAACATCGCCTAGGTGGGAGATGACGTATTAGTAGCGAATCAACTCTGGTCAGGATACCTTACGAACCTGAAAAGTACGCTTTTCTCTCCATGGCTGATACCCAAATGGATTTCTGCAATTGTATAAGTCTATAGATTCGCTGCAGGCGTGCGAGAAATGGCGAGACAGACCTTATGCCGTTGACTTGAAATTTGTCAGCGTCGTGGTTATTGTCAACGGATATTTTCGAAGTTCTTACCGTTCCACGTCGTAATACGAAAGCCCATCTTACCTAGAACTATTCCTTCACTCTTGAACACTATCGCAATCTGGCCACTCTTCCACCGCGTGTCGCAACGAGAACATCCCGCTTCACTGGGCCGAATGGGATGAGGAGAATCGATGACGGGAGAATGTGGTTGAGCGGGAGGAGATCCGTGCGCATTAAACGACTGATGGCGCTCAGAAACAATCACATTGAGAGGATTGGCAGTTATAACAGAGTCGCAGAGGCTCACATGCGCCGCCAAGGCACTACATAACAATTCATAGAGAAGACAGGCGGATGAAGCTGCCCCACGCATCGCGAGAGCTTCCCAGCTTCTGTGCGCGAATACGTCACGAGATCACGTGATGGTATCACATTGATGGTGGCCTGGAGATTGAGGCATCCATGGCATGGTCTAGCCGAGCTCCATCGAATATGACCTGATCTCACAATCTGCACTTTATAGACTCAAACATCGACGAATTCGAATCGCCCACGATGTTTGCCGCCCGACAGGTTACCCGCAACGCCCCGCGCTTCGCTGCGCAGCTGCGCGCTCCCATGCAGCGCCGCTTTGCCAGCACCGCCGAGAACGAGTTCATCGCTGAGCGCCAGCACATCAAGGAACACGCCAAGGGCACCACTGGTGAGTGTTCAAGGTCCCGGTCGCACCAATTGGGTTTGAGGGAAGCTTCTAACTGTGTGTCTAGAGCTCTGGAAGAAGATTTCCATCTAGTACGTTCACCGCCGGCTCTCGATTGAGCGAATTTCTACGCCGCCCAGCGATGAATGAGGGGAAAAGCTCTTTGAATGCGCCGATACGTTTGGATCAAGACAAAGAAGGCTGACAAGGTCAAAGCGCCGTCGTTCCTGCGCTGGCTATCGCCGGTGCCAATGCTTACTGGCTGTGGACTGAGCACTGGGAGCACTGGAGCCATCTTCCTCCTCTGCCCGAGCGCACCGAGTACCCCTACCAGAACATCCGCACCAAGAACTACCAGTGGGGTGATGGTGACAAGGTGAGTCGTCGTCTTGCCGTAAATTCTGTGATCTGAATGCTAACTAGTATCACAGACTATCTTGTAAGTTCTTTTGTTGCTCGTCCTCAAGAGCAAGGTTTTACTGCGATCGCCGTCCCACCTTTGGCAAAATACTATGACGAAATGCGTGTGCTAACCATGTTGGAAAAAAGCTGGAACGAGAACGTCAACTACCACAACAAGGACAAGACCAAATAAGCTGGAATAATGGCTCCCGGAGGAAAACTGCTAGTATTTGTAGATTACCCTTTTTGGGACCGCTCTGTATATTTCCCTTGGAGCTTCAATCGATTACACTGTGGCTGAGGAGAGAGAGTTCCATGTTGTGTTTGTGACATGGCGACTGAGCTTGAACCTTTTTTCAATGTACATTATTCCCCTGTGTCCCTACCTAGTACTAACCTACTGCGTACGTCCAACGCTTCTGAATGGCCTCCATTTATACTCCAGCCCCGTAGCAGAAAGCCAGCTCCCACCTGCTATTGCTACATTGTTCTACTGATCACATACTTTTACCGCCGCTAGGTATATTTGTAATTGAGATTTTATAATGCAGAAGGAGTTGTACAATAGTTGGCCATGATTCTCCGAGAAAATCCCGGCATCATGCACGAAATGTTGCTTCCTCCCGATCTGGTATGTACTGCCACCCACGATCTGAGAAAGGTCATATCTGGATTACGTAAGCTGTTTTTGAACCTCCAAGATACCTCAGTAGCGCTTTACTCCCTCCAACGCGTCCAGCTACCTGGTACCTTATTCAAGGTACAACTAATTCTTCATATCACGTCAAGTATACTTGGCTTCCCAAACATGAAAGCGTCAATAAGAAATTGACCAGAGGCGCTGTTTGATCTATTTTTCTCTGATTTGCTCTCTTGCATCGTTCACGCAAAGTCTCAACGCTAAGCTGCCAGCTAGCTGTAAT
Organism: Trichoderma breve; assembly: GCF_028502605.1. Lineage (NCBI taxonomy): Eukaryota > Fungi > Ascomycota > Sordariomycetes > Hypocreales > Hypocreaceae > Trichoderma > Trichoderma breve. Next base: position 5,571,327 of record NC_079232.1, read on the forward strand.
ATGGAGAAGCATTGAGCTTTCCGGGCTGGGCTTTACAATCACGATTCCACCTGCTGGTAGTCGTGGGATTCCCAATATTCTATTCCAGACCGGGTGTCTCAACATTCACCATGTCGCGATATCTCACGCCGGCCAAGGTTGGCCTTCTTGTCCTCATTGAGCTTTACGTTGAAGAGGCGATCCCCAGCGATGCAGTCGTGCCTGTCCTGTCATTCATTGCGTCTCATATGATAGGCTACGATCCCAACGGCCCTTCTACAAGCCAAGCGACGAGATGGACAAAGGCTGAACGCGCCGTCAGTCTAGTGGTCTCGATTAAAGACTTTGAAAAGCTTCTCAGCAGCTATCCATTGTTGATGGGCTTACCCGGGAAGAGACTATGGGACCAATTTCTCAATAATCTGTGGGGGATTGATTCGCTTCACGCACTTGAAGATTTCTTCGCAAATCTTTCGTCAATATTTCCCAAATCAAAGGAGGAGCTTCGAAAAGAAGGTCTGGACCCTGAAGAGCCTGAGCTGGGCGTCAAGCTCTCCCACAACTCTCCTCTTGGTGCTTTCGTCCGCAGAGCTCGCCTTGAATACCAACGTCTTCAGTTTCATGACTGTGCCGAGCTATGGAAGGACTTTGTTCGCTATCGACAGCCGACATCTCACTACCAGAAACGGAAGAACCCGGACTTTAGCAGATACAGCTTCGACAATGTGTTGCTGCGTGGCGAGCTGGAGGATTGGGATGTCGACAAGGTTGCGGGCTTGGCATCAGTAGCATATGGCGACATGTTGGCGGGTGATCGCACCGGGACACTTCCCGTCAGCTTAGATGACGTTGAAAATCTACTAGACTTTCAAATTGAGCAGATGCAGAGTAAGGCTGCCAACAACATGGAGACCAATTCTCCTGATCTATCGCCATATGTTTTTGCTGACGGTTTAATACGCAGAGTACGGTAACAGGATACCTTTGGAGATTCGGCACCAGTTTCACGACCTCCTTAACGATACCTTCCTGATCCCAAGTCTTACACACTATATCACGTAAGCCTGTGCTCTGTCTATTTGCTCTTTGTCTTCTGATGGCGTGCTAAAATACGTGTTCAGCTTCCTTGATGCTTGGAGAGCTGGAGATTATCCAACTGCATTCGAATTCCTGCACCGGTATTTCGACTACACAATGCAGCATCGTGATCGTCTCTTTTACCAGTACGCTCTGATGAATTTGGCTGTTTTGCAAGCCGACTTTGGCTGTTATAAGGAAGCCATGACGGCGATGCTTGAGACAGTAACCGTGGCGAGGGAAAACCGCGATATGACATGCCTCAACTTCTCCTTAAATTGGTTATTTCACTTTGGACAGGCACATCCAGAGCTCATCCGTGGTCTACAATCAGATAACCTGCTCGGTACGGGAAAAGAAACGCTGGCCTTCCTCCGAGTCAAGGCCAGAGAATCTGGGATGTGGACTCTCTGGAGTTCTGTGCTGCTAAGCGAGGCAAAACTCTGCCTTATCAACGGCGACAGCATCGCGACCGCCCTTGAACACATGGTAAGAAGCTCGCAGATTATCGTGGAAAAGAATATGAAAGGCATGTTTGGGGCGCACCTCAGCTTGTACTCGTCGCTCTGGGGTAGGCTCGGCCTAGGCCATCTAGCCGCCGTCTCGTGTGAGATCTTTTTACGTTGTCACACCTACCATTCCATGTTCGATGACGAGCTCAAGATACTCAGCCGGTTTTGTCTAGCGCTTCTCGACCAGGGGAAATATCGCGAGGCCATGGAAGTTCTCGACAACGTCGACGAAAACTCGTTGCGCTCATGGAAGCCTAGCCAGTATTGGTATAAATACAGGGGGATTATACGACTCAAAAGAGACTTACACCACAATAACTTGGATGGAGCAGAGCAGCTCTTGGATCAGTTTCTCCAATCCAAGGGCGACGACTTCGAACCCGACCTGGCCTTTGTGATTGACACCGCACATATAGACTACTTGACACGCCGTGGAGACCTATCATCAGCCTCTGAAAAAGTAGACAAGATGATATCGGAGCTTCAAGATGAGAATAGGGATATATGCCTGCGTGTCAAGGCACTTCTTGTCAAAGTTTCGCTTCTAGATCGATGTGGACGGCCTCAGCGTGCATTTTCGGTTGCTCTCCGAGCGGCAAACTTGTGTTTACGGGCGAGGCTGATGTCTCTGCTCTGGGCGTCAATCGGCGCAATAGCTAATATACTGGTATCGATGGGGGAATTCGAAGCCGCCACACAGCTTCTCACTGCTGCATTACCGCGCAGTCTAGAATGCGAATCTCCAGCCCTCGCAGCGAAACTATATGCATACCTCGCTGATGCTAATATGGGACTAGCAGGCCAGTCCCAAGACGAAACCAGAGCTGGTGAAGATGGAGAGACCCCAAAACGGGACCGGGAAAGCAGGGGAAGTGAAGCAACGAAAGCAGCTATCCAACGACGCGATGAATATTTAAATAGGGCGGCGATGGCGGTCCAAAGGGCATTTGACGAGTACTCCAGCATTGAAGATATCAGCAGCCAATGTGAGATGATGGCGAAGAAGGCCGTAATCATGAAAGTATTAGGGGATATGGCCTTGGCTGCAGATTACGCCGCAGCATATGTTGGGCTGAAGAAGAAGGCTGAGTCACTGAGTTTACAGAGAGGGGAAACTGGATAACATCCTGAAGAGCGGAACGGAGGTCAACTGGCCATGCGCGAGGGAAACTGTAGCATGTGCATCAAGACACCTTGTCACCAAATAATCTTACCCTGAGGATACAATCTGAGCATGGGAAAAGTGAACCATTAATAGGACGCATCTTCTATGGATAAAAATATGACGAAATACACAGTAATATCACCAAAATGACTAGACCGTGAAAGCAACGATGAGGATATCAGGACTACATTGGTTAAAGTTGTTTTGTTCGAGAAGCTCGCAGACAGAAAAAAAAAAGCAGCCTTCTACTCCTCTTGGTAGGAAATCTTCCGCATTTCGCCGAGACGGTGTCTTGCTGAAGCAAGCGCGTTTTCCAGTTGTAAAATCTCCACCTGTGATGGTAAAAGTGAAAAGTCACTCCGGTTAGCTCATGTTCATCAGTGTTTAGGGATAGAAACAATTGTCGGCTTACCTGTTGCTCCATCTCGCGAACCTTGAACTCATGTGCTCCAAGCTTGGAGTAGTCTACCTGGTCCTCCTCTTGGCTTCGCTCACGAATCATGCTCTGAACTTGGCGCACCAGCGATCGGCAAGCTGCTCCAACAGCCTTGCTAGCTTGCTCCAGATGATCCTGGCTCTTGGACATGAAGCCGGCCTTGACTCGGCTAGCTGCCACCAACTGCGCCGTAGACGCTGCGACGTCGTTGGATGCGACAATCAGCTGCTCTGGGCTGTTGCGGTTGGACAGGACTCCGTCCGCTGTCTCAATGAGCGTATTGGTTGACGAAGCTACTGCCTTCGCCGCCGAGATGAGACCCTCGGTCCATCTGTTGTTCTTCTTGTAAAAGGCTGTTCGCGATGATGAGCCTCGTCCAGCCTGCACAATCTCCTGCTGTGTCGCCGTTGCCGCGCGAATGAGCTCCGCGATGGCCGTTGTGATGGCTGTAGCAGCATCCAAGATTGAGTCGTGCACCTTGACCTCGTACGAAGTGTATCCATCACGAGGCTTGTTCTTCAGCTTAGCAAGGCGAGCCGCCGCCGCCGCAATGGCGTCAGCCGCTTTGCTCAACTCGGAGTCGACCAGGTCTCCCAAGTCTCCCTTGTTGTTCATCAACTTTCCAAAACCAGGAGCGAGGCCCTCGACTAGCTTGTTGAGCTTCTGCAGTTTCATCTGCACATCATTGTTGCTGTTGATGACAACGTCTGTCTTTTGCAATGGCTCCATTCCTTCCAGGCGGAAGCTCTGTAGGCCCCTGAAAAACTGCACGGTAGATTGGGCCGATTGCCTTGCGCCTTGCATCAGCGCGTCGGTCTTTTTGTCATCCGTCGCCAGGCGCACCACACCCTTTGTATTGCTGCAGACATCGGCAACAGCTCCGGAGAAGACATTGATGGCCTTGATCAACTCTGAGTGTGTGCTATTAGGTCCATCAGCGATGAAGTTGTTGAAAGCAGTGGCAAACTCCATTGCGCTTCCAGATGCCTTCTCAATCTGAGAGAGGACATATGTTGGCGACGCATTCTGATTACCGGCTTGCATGGACGAATCCAACTCGTAAAGAGCGTCATCCACTCGCGCGACACCGGCCTGCAGCACCGAATCAATAATATCGTTAATCTTATCCAAGTTGGACAAGATCAGTGCGTCGATTTGTCCGTCCAAAGCATGATCTGTCTCTCCCTGGTTCTGCTTCAGCTCGTTCAACTCAATGAGTGTCTGATCCATTCCTGCCTTGTACACCTCAAGCTCTTCTTCTTTGTCGCGCAGGAGCTGTTCGAGATCGGAATCGCCATCTCGGATTTTGCTCTGAGCCTCCTCCAAGGCCCGGGACTTAATCCGCAGTGCCTCTTCCAAGTCACTCATCTCACGGTTGTACTTGGAGAGCATTGTGGATAGCTCGTTGCCCTTGCTACGCTCAAGATTGTCGGCCCGATCTTGCGCCAAGCGGAGCTCTCGTTTGAGCTTCTCTACCTCATCCTTGCTGCTTCCGCTAGCCCGATCCTTGTCGTGAAGAGCTCGGTCACGCTCTCGGATCATATCAGCTAGCTCAAGATTCTTCGTCTTGATCTCTCGCTCCAACTTTTCGCGCTTCTCAATGGCTTCCTGGGCGCTTGCGGCCTTGAGCTGTACTGCCTTGAACTTTTGCAGGAGATCCAGGTGCTCATGTCGAAGCTGAGAGTATAGCTTCGCGAGGGACTCATACTTTGATCTCCAAGTGTTGACTTGCTCTTGCAGCGCTTTGATCTGGTCATCCTTGCTACTCATCTGGTGACCATAGCTGTTTTGAATTTGCATCAGCTCGCCTTCCAGAGCCTTGACACGTTGATCGTATTGCTGTAGCATCAGCTGGTCACGCTCGTATTGCGCCCGTGCGTTAAGGTTCTCCCGCTCGAGTTCGGCCAGGCGACCTTGCGTCTGCCATTGCGCTTGTTGCGCAAGAAGCGCCTCCTGTTCTCGCTGCTGCTGTTCCATCAAACGCCGCTGTTGCTCTTCGAACTCGCGCTGGGCCTGCTGCTGGGCCTGTTGTTGCGCCAAAAGAGCAGCCCTCTGTCGCTCTTCAAGAACTCGCTGTTGCTCTTCGTATTCACGGTTTTGACGGTCCAGTTCACCCTTCCAAAATTCGGAAATCTCATCTGGCTCCTCCGACTTGGGGGCTGGCGCAGGAGATGGCTGGCGCTCGATTTCTTGCTTTGGTCTAGCGGGCAAGGCCGGGGCATCATCATCGGTAGCAAGGAGGTTCGGCGGATCTTGCGGCAGTTTGGGGATTGTGATAAGACTTGTCAGGTATCGAAGGTTGGAACATTCGTAGTAGAATTTGACCAAGCGATAATGCTGAGCGTCGTATCGCTGACGAAGGGGCTGCAGTGCATCATCGTCACCAGTGACTATTACGGCTCAGGTCAGTACTCATTCTCTACAGGTGGGAGTCTTGACTCACTGGAGTGCATGGCGCGCAGCATGCTAGTAATGAACTTGTAAATGCCGTAGCTCTCCTGAACCAGGGGCACCAGAGCTGCAATTCGACACTCATTGTTTCCAACATTTCTAAAATGCGAAAAGATCAATTTCTGAAACTGCTCTATCTTGTCTTGCAGCACCATCAAGTCAGAAATGGTCTCATATCCCTCGTTCGGGTCGTTGATGGCCTTAAGACTGAGGTATTCCTCATACTCAAAAGTGCCGTTGAACTCTGGGTGCTGTTGGTGAAAAGACAGCTTCGCAAGGAGGTAGTATACGTATTCGCGAATCAATGGTCCGTATCCTCGAACTCCTTCTCCGCTCATTCCGCGGTTCAGGGAATCAATCCACGAACGGTTGGCCATTGCTTCCTTCAAAGCCGAAGGGTGGCCTTCCTGCAGAACTTTGTGGACAGTGATCAGAGCTTTGAATGTCTGGACTTCGTCGGCAAGAATGGGTTGGCTGCATGGACATGGGGCGTCGTAATCAGCACAAGCTACTGCAAACCAAGGGCGTCTCGAGCCAACTTACACCTTCATGGCTGCCCAGAAGGGCTGCGAGGTCCGGTGATCCCATGTATAGACGATACATGCTCGCACATGTTTGCGCTTGGGAGAGATTTCATCGGGGTTGGTAGCCTTCTTGATGCTAACGGCAAGCTCCTGGTCGGTCCTAGTTGGTGCAACAGACACAAATAAGCAAGTGTCGTCTTGAACAGGTAAATACAAATCTAGGGGAACGGGCTTGACAAACTTGGTATGCTCGGTGGTGCGTATGGAGGCCATGGTGGGCGTAATACAGCTCAAAGAGCTCGGCGGCGGAGCTTGGATAGGAGGCACACGATGGAGCAGTCGCAAGAGCTCGCACCCAAGGCGCTGGAGGTTAAAGAACAGGGACCGGTGAGGCTGTAATTTGCAGTGCTTCCGGAGAGCCGAACTGCCCCTGATCAAAAAGATTATGGCCCAATCTGCAGCACACAGAAAGGCAGAACGATGGCCAGTTCGGAATGGAGGGAAGACGAATGCGATTGAAGCTGCGGACAGGCGAGCATCGTCACCATGTGGGGCTTAGCGGGCCATTAATTACCTGGGCGACGCGGTCTTAATATTAATCCGATTTCTTTCAAGAAGCATCAGGAGGTTGAGCCTTTGTGCTGCAAAATTACATAATCTTGTCATGAGATTATATTTGTTTTATTCCTCCAGGGTAATTAATTACCTGAGTACCGAGTAGTATCATGGATCAGATGAGCATGTGAGCTGATCATCAGAGGAGGGGGATCTGTAGGTTGGACGGAGGCAACAGATTTGTAGTTCAATGCGGGACTAAAGTGCGTGTGACAAACGTTGTGGAATTTAAAGTCCCGTATATAGAACGGCGATGGTGGTAAGGGATTACATAGTATCAAATATATATCCTTCAGCTCGCTTATGACAACACTGCTACTGGAACAATACAGCCCCCAATTGGCACACCTCATGAATGGTTATGATGGCTTTGAACAAGTTTCCATTGCGAACTCGCGGATCCAGCTGTTCACCCAGGGAACAAATCAAAATACTCATAATTGAGTCGGCAAAGAGTGATTGCTCGGATGAGTAAACGTCATGCTTTACTTAGGCAGCCAGCGTCGAGCCCACTGTTATCCCGAGTTCACAATTCGAGCTTGAGAGATATTAAATTGCCATATGATCACCATGTCTATTAGGTTGTGTCTTCAAAATCAGTTCCCAATGCATCCAAAAACCAGCCAGTCACCACGGAATGAACGGGAGACACTGCACAATCTGTACAAGGTATTTGGATACTCGACTCTTCCAAGAGGAGTATTCACGGAGAATGAATGCACTCTTTGTCGATGTCATATTGTCTCATTTGCTATGAACATCAAATAAAAAAAATGCAGACCTTGGTCACATGCTGAGTTCTTTTTCCATCCGAACGCAACACCCTAAGAAAAACCGAAGCAAGCACCACGCCGACCCTTCCTTTAAATAGTGGTTTCGTATGCCAGAGGGACAACAGTCTCAGGAGGGTTGTCAGTCAGAGAGACTGTGACGGCATCCCGGGGGAGAGCAGGCTGTCGCTTAACCTGGACGGTAACGCCATCGGCTCTGGCCTGCTTCTTGGCGGCCGCGTTCGCCTTGACTCGCTTGATGAAGTCCTCACGGGATCGAGAGGGCTGGATGTGCTCGATTCGGACGTTGATGCGCTTCTCGATGTAGCGGTGCTTGACCTTCTTGTAGATGATGATGCCGACGGCGCTCTTGGTGACGTTGTAGATAACGCCAGTCTTGCCGTGGTAGACCTTGTAGGGCATACTGCCAAGTGTGTTAGTTTCCTCTTGAATTTCGCAATGTCCAGACTCCCAAGCACAAGGTTTCCTTACCCCTTCTGGACAGCACCGTTGGCCTTGATGTCGACAATGTCACCGACGCTGGGCAATTGTTAGCTGGATTGATTTCGTGCGCCAGAGATTTCTCGGACTGCACTCACTGATACACCTTCAGGTAGGTGTTCAGGGCGATCATGCCCTTTTGGCGGAAGTCCCTGCTGAAGGCATACTGCAAACCCGTTAGCAACAGCGTCTTCTTCAACATCACCACTCCATCACAGATGGGATAGACCAACTCGGGTGCCCGCTCGCTTTCCGTAAGAGTGACCCATCGCGCCTGATTGCCGTCGATATTTCGTTCGAGGATTGACGAGGATGGAGTTGAAGCTTTGCTAATTTGGCGTGGTGAAATTACGCACGGCGTGTGGAAGCGAATATGCTTAGATAATCCACTTAATTTTTTTTTTCCGCCGTGGTGATAGGGCAGGCTTGTGCGATTTGGTGGAAATGGCACATGTAGTCCGGCTTAGGGCTCGCTGCGGGCGGTCACGTGGGTGAATTTCGGCGCCAAATTTCCTATCCACACAACCTAGATGATTTTCGAGATCACCTGCGCAAAAGTTCACCAGCAGCCACCAACTCCAGGAAGCAAGTCAAGTGAGTCTTGAGAAATCTCAATTCTGACGATCCAAGTCATAATCTCTGACCATTATACAGAATGGCCCCTCGTGCGCATTCCAAGACCTCGCGTGTCCCTCGTCGACCCTTCGAGTCTGCTCGTCTGTCAGTATTCACCGGCCACTGAACTTAGAGCATGGCTCTGTTCAAGTCGATTGTGACAAGGAAACTGACATGTTTTCATCAGGGACTCGGAGCTGAAGCTCGTCGGTGAATATGGCCTGCGCAACAAGCGTGAGGTCTGGCGAGTCGGTTTGACTCTGTCCAAGATCCGTCGTGCTGCCCGGTAAGTTTTTGTTGCCGTAGCCACCTCGAAGCGGTTTTCAAACTAATGGTCAATTCCTTGCAGTCAGCTTCTTACCCTCGACGAGAAGGACCCCAAGCGACTTTTCGAAGGCAATGCCCTGATTCGCCGTCTCGTCCGTGTCGGTGTCCTCGACGAGTCTCGCATGAAGCTCGATTACGTGCTCGCCCTGAAGATTGAGGATTTCTTGGAGCGCCGCCTGCAGACCTGCGTCTACAAGCTCGGCCTTGCCAAGTCCATCCACCACGCCCGTGTTCTGATCCGCCAGCGCCACATCCGCGTCGGCAAGCAGATCGTCAATGTTCCCTCTTTCATTGTCCGTCTCGACTCCCAGAAGCACATTGACTTCGCCTTGACCTCACCATTCGGCAGCGGCCGTGCTGGTCGTGTCCGCAGAAAGAAGGCCAAGGCCGCCGAGAAGGGCGAGGATGGCGAGGAGGAGGAGGATGACGAGTAAATGCATCACATATTGTGCTAATGACTCTCCTACATAAGAAGCTGGTGGTGACTGAAGGATATCACAAGCAGGGGAAAAAAGGTTTCTCTTCCTAGCTTTCGGCGTTGGCCAAAGGATACAATGGAATGATTTAAAAAAAAAAAAACATGAAAACGTAATTTCCACAGGGATTTGACATGCCGTTCGTGAAAATGGAATCCCACGTCAGCTGTGAATAAAGTACATTTTGATGTCCGTAAAATGTCTGGCGAGGGTATTGGTTATGTAAAGAAATATGTATATGCAAAAAGATCGCTAACAATGGCGATTAGGTTTATATACAAAGTGATGTCCTTCAGCTTAAGAGCTCGTCTGTGCCTAGCAATTTTGCCATCGGATCCTGGGCAACGGTTCTCTTTCGGCGGTACTCATCCATTTCGGCTTCCGAGACCCCATTCATCATCTCTGCCTGAGTACGCTTTTTGGTCTTGGCGCTTTCGTTCGTTGATTCTGGTTCAGGCTCTTCTTTCTCCGTAGGCACCGGTTCAGCCTCCTGATCCAATGCAGGAGCACCAAATCGCTGACGCTCGGCAGCCTCCCATGCTTCTTTGCCTTCTTCGCCAGTACAATAACTGTTCTTGATGAACGAGTGACAGCATGCATAGCCCCATTTGAAATTTGACCACCAGCTGCCCCAGACAGATGTATGGTTGTTGATCAGGGTATCCTCCACGTATTTTGATTTTGCGCTCCTGAGAGGGGCTCCCTTGATAAGACCTGCCTCATCGTACTCAACAAACGTTTCAGATTCCGCAATGGCCATATTGCGCAGTGCGGCCGGCATTGCTTTATGCCCATCGCTCCCGTACTTGTCCAAGAGTTTTTGTTCTCGCTCCATGCGCTTCTGCTCTGCCTCTTCCGCTTGCTTCTTACGGTAGAAGGCACCGGCCGTTGGATTGGCTTGCAAGTGTTGTGATGTATCACCGCTTTTCTCTTGTGCTTCCCACGCATACCTTTGCGCCTTTTCGAAGTCACCAGCATCACCAGAGGATCTCATGAAGCCTTCTTCTGCAAATAAATCGGCTGCTTTGTCTGCCGTTGCGCCTGAATTGACGAGTGCTCTGGTTTTGGGGTCATACTTTGCAGATTCCAAGTCAAGATTGAGGAGATACTTGGCAGTGTCTTCTCGTATTCTAAGTTGTCTGGTTGCCGTGCTTTGATGCTTGCTCATGTCGTTTTCTTCAGCATATTTATCGCCGTCATCCTTCTCGTCGTCATCGTCGCCATCGGTGGTTTTTTTGGCTTGTTTTCGTAGATCCTCCATTTGGTTGTAGTCGTCGATTACTTTGCGGTATTCTCTAGCATCGTACCCGTTCCAGCGATCTCGCTTTGCATCCCACCCAAGGTTGACATCTTGAATAATTTCGTCTGCCTGAATATCCTTGCCCGTCCACTTGGCACCCTTTGCTCGTGGTCGGCTCAGACAGTCTTTGGCTTTATGTGTCATTGAACCGCAGTTTTCGCAGGCACCTTTCCGGTACTTTGTCGCGGCTGGTCCAGCCTTCTTCCCACGATCGTACCATTGCGACTTTTCATTCTTCTCTTCGCGACGCTGATGCTTGAGGTAATCATTGTCATCACCTTCTTCGCCAGCATAAAATGGCCGTTTGCTAATGAAAGATGGGATGTAAATGTTCTCCTCCTTGGAGGCGGCGCCTGTTTCCGATTTTCGAGGCGGCGGCGGCGGCGGCATGGTTCTTGAGAGAGCGGGATGATATGAAGGTAAAGCCGATTCTTTTTTGCAAGATCCAAGGTGCAACGGAAGGGAGCGGGATGATATGTGTGATGTATCGACTTTGTGAAGAAACGGGACAAGCTCAGAAAGGTTGAGATCTTGGTCGCGAAACAAGCATCTCGAATGTCAGTAAAGCGGATTGATAGGCCATTATCAGCACGTGATCACGCGCTTGAGAAACCCCACCAATGACGCGAGTTGACACGCCTCTTTCTTGAGCTTGTGATAATCGCGAAGCAATGCAATCGTCCACTCTCCGGCTGTTCTCGAGTCAAGCGTAGTCCTATGGATCTGTTCGCTGAGAAGAATGGGCTTGTTCCGCCTCCGTCTGAATTGTATTGATCATTACCAAGCGCTACCAAGTAGGCATGATCCGCCACTTCGCAATGACACCCAGGAAGCCCCGCCCTTGAATGCCACCAGAGTTCCCGTTATTCGGATATTTGGTTCAACCGAGTTCGGCCAGAAGGTTTGCGCTCATGTGCATGGGGTATTTCCTTATCTATATGTGGAATACGATGGCGACTTGGATCAAGATGCAGGTGAGCTGTGCATTGTAGCGCCCGCCTACCTTGTTGCTAAAAGATGCCGTCTATAGTTGGGGCGTTTATATACCGCCTACACCTCTCCATAGATCATGCGCTGGGCATAAGTTACCGACGCGATCAATATGGAGACAAGGTGAAGTATGTTGCGCGGATCACACTGGTGAAAGGAATACCATTCTATGGGTACTCTGTCGGCTATAAGCCCTTCCTCAAGATCTACATGTTCAATCCTCTTGTGATGACACGGTTGGCGGATCTACTTCAGCAAGGCGTTATCTTGAAGCGAAAGTTTCAGCCCTATGAAGCACATCTCCAGTATCTCCTCCAGTTCATGGTCGACTACAACCTATATGGATGTGATTATATCGAATCGTCGCAAACGTATTTCAGATTTCCAGTTCCTGCACACGATGCGAATAGTCCCACGTCTTCACATTCCTGGAATGAGCACACTGTTCCGGCTGCGTTCGTCACGAATGAACTCACACTCCCGCGAGAAAGTTATTGTTCGATTGAAGTCGATATCGCTGCCCAAAGTATCGCCAACAGAGGAAAGGTCCAGGAGCGACGACTTCACCATGACTTTACCGAGTTTATAAACCCCCCAGCCGGGGATTTAAAGCTTGTCTCTAGTATGGCTGGACTTTGGAAGGCCGAGGCTCGAAGGCGCCAACGTCAAATTCCATCCGACAAGACGCTTACCCAGCATTCCGGATCTTCTTTTCCACGAGAGGCCCTAGTGTCGATGTCGGCGGCGGACTCTCGATTATCCCAACTGCAGGCTTGGATGCATGAAGAAGAGTATCGCCAAAAGGTAGAATTCTTGATTTCCAAAGAAAGAGAGCAATGCTACGAGTCAGAGTTAAGCCTAGATACCTTTTTGAAACCGTTACTCCAGGAAAGCTCCATTAAAACAGCGTTACAGTCTGTTGAAGATCTCTACCCTTATAATATATTGCCTATACTTGGGCTCTCTCCCAATGCAGCACAGCCAAACAAGGATCCTAGTAGCAGTATCGAGGTCGATGAAGCGAAACTTCAGCTATCTCAGCTAGATGAAGATGACCTTCTCGCAGCGGATTCGGATGCATCCGATTTAGAACAATTAGAACAAGAGATTGGAAAGGAGCATGGGGATGAACCAATGAAAATTATCGATCACTTGTCACTTAACCCCAGGAGGGTGGAATTCAACAAAAAGTCCGAAACTGTGGGATTCAACATGCGGATCCTAGGGGTTGTTGAAAGCGGTTTTTCAATTGGCCAGATCCCACGAATCCCGTTACCATCTAGGCTTGTTGAAGCAGCGCAGCGCAACCACCTTACCCATAAACGTGGTGGAAGGGCTGTGACGAGTCAAGGGATCAAAGCAGTCAACAAACGGACGGCATCGTGGCCACCGAACGACGACAACTTTACCAAAAAGGCTAAACATAGTGCTGCATCCGCGGAGAAATCCTCGTCCCTCTTAGGAGGCGCAGATGAACCAAGCTTTCTTTACCAACCACAACCTTTGTCTCAATCTACCAGCATTCCCCGGTTATCGCAGCGCAATTTCAAGGAGGAGGGATCCAAAGCTTTTGGCCACGTTGTGACTTATGCTATCCCTCCACCCTCTGCTGCCGATGTTACCTGGAATAGCGAACATGACCTACCAGAAGTCATATACCAGGATGCCTTCTATAGCAATGAGAAAGACCTTTCATTGCGACGGCGGGAATATGCCGGTAAGGAGTTTCAGCTCATCAGTGATACCCTACCATTCCTACCCGAGTTTGACCCAACCGGCAATTCTTCACAAGTCTGGAGCCAAAATGCCGAGACAGGGCTCTCCCAGAAAGTTCGCATGAGGCACGCAGACCAGCGACTGAAGAAGCTCTGCTCGTGGAGAAGCTGGGAGATTGCGCAACCCCCTCCTTCATACGAAGAAGTTGCCGGGTGGTTGGTTCGGAATGATGCTGCCGCCGTCACAACACCCAAACCAAAATTGAGCCGCCCATGGCTCTCTCAAATAGACGGGCCAACGCCAAAGTCCAAGTATGACTTTAAGTATAGCCAAAAACAACCTTCATCGGCTGTACCGCATGAGGCTCAATACATGAGCACGATGAGCCTCGAAATTCATGTAAACACAAGAGGGAACTTCGTCCCCAATCCTGAGGAGGACGAGATACAGTGCATTTTTTGGCACTGGAAAGACGACGAGGCAATGGGTAACGCTGCACGTGAATTGCCAGGATCATCCAAGTCTGGGATCCTTGTTCTCTCCCACGACGATGTTCTAGCTAGCCAAGTGAGAAACGTGGTTCCCGACGAAGTCTTTCAAGAGTCATCAGAGTTGGATCTACTTAATCGAATGGTTGAGATTGTCAGATTTTATGACCCAGATATACTAACTGGTTACGAAGTCCACGGGGGCTCATGGGGCTACCTAATTGAACGGGGAAGGCTAAAGTATGATTACGACCTTTGCAATGAATTTTCCAGGATGAAGGCACAATCAAAAGGCCGTTTTGGAAAGGATAGCGATCAATGGGGCTTCAATACGACCTCGACGATTCGGGTAACGGGAAGGCACATGATCAATATATGGAGAGCCATGCGTGGTGAAGTAAATCTTCTCCAGTATACCATGGAAAATGTGGTATGGCATCTTTTGCAGCGTCGAATACCACATTATTCGTGGAAGTCTCTCACGTCCTGGTATCGCAGCGGCAAAGTGCAGGACTTGACCAGGCTTCTGAAATACTATCGGACACGGACTAGACTGGACCTGGAGATTCTTGAATCCAACGAACTAATCTCGAGGACTAGCGAGCAGGCAAGGCTTCTTGGCGTCGACTTCTTCTCCGTGTTCTCCCGTGGCTCGCAGTTCAAGGTTGAATCTATCATGTTTAGGATTGCAAAGCCAGAGAACTTCATCCTAGTCTCTCCGAGTCGAAAGCAAGTTGGCCAACAGAATGCTCTCGAGTGCTTGCCATTGGTAATGGAGCCTCAGAGTGCCTTTTACAGCAGCCCTCTGCTTGTGCTTGATTTCCAAAGTCTGTACCCTAGCGTTATGATTGCGTATAATTATTGCTACTCGACTTTCTTGGGGCGCATCACGGATTGGCGCGGTAAGAGTAAGATGGGTTTTGCCGAGTATAAAAGACAAGATGGCCTATTGAGCTTGTTGGAAGATCACATCAATATCGCTCCAAATGGGATGATGTTTGTGAAACCCGAGGTTCGGAGATCTCTGCTCGCCAAGATGTTAACGGAAATCTTGGAGACGAGAATAATGGTCAAGAGCGGGATGAAGCAAGACAAAGATGATAAAGCTCTACAGCAGCTGTTGAACAACAGGCAGCTTGCCTTGAAGTTGCTCGCTAATGTCACCTATGGCTACACGTCGGCCTCGTTCTCGGGTCGGATGCCGTGCTCGGAAATTGCGGACAGCATTGTACAAACTGGCCGCGAGACGCTGGAGAGAGCTACTGCTTATATTCATTCGGTGGAGCGATGGGGCGCCGAGGTGGTGTATGGAGATACTGACAGTCTTTTCATCTACCTCAAAGGGCGATCAAGAGATGAAGCTTTTGTAATCGGACAAGAGATTGCCCAGGCCATCACAGAAAGGAACCCGAAACCAATCAAGCTCAAATTCGAAAAGGTCTACCACCCTTGCGTACTACTTGCCAAAAAACGCTATGTTGGGTACAAGTACGAGAGCAAGGATCAGGCAAAGCCCGAGTTTGACGCCAAAGGGATAGAAACTGTCCGCCGTGACGGGACTCCGGCGGAGCAGAAAATCGAGGAGAGGGCCTTGAGGCTCCTCTTTGAGACGTCAGACCTGAGCCAAGTCAAGGATTACTTTCAGAAGCAATGCGAAAAGATGATGCGTGGCAAAGTATCAATTCAAGACTTTTGCTTTGCCAAAGAAGTCCGTCTCGGTTCCTACGCTGAGAATGGCCTACCACCTGCAGGAGCAATGATTAGTGCAAGGAAGATGTTGCAAGATGCCAGAGCAGAGCCGCAGTATGGCGAACGAGTCCCGTATGTGGTAATCACTGGAGCGCCAGGTGCTCGGCTCATCGATCGATGTGTCTCGCCAGAGGAGCTTCTCCGCAACCCTCACTGGCAGCTGGATGCAGATTACTACATCTCCAAAAACCTGATACCTCCGCTGGAGCGCATATTTAACCTTGTTGGCGCCAACGTGAGGCAGTGGTACGACACGATGCCAAAGATACGGCGCATTCACCGGACCCAAGGGGCGGGACATAAGAAGCGGACGTTAGAGGCATACATGCAGTCGGTAAACTGCATGGTCTGCGGAAGGAAAATCGCCGGCACCACGGAGTCATCGCTGTGCCGCTTCTGCCTTGCCGGGATACCTGCCTCGCTGCTGGCGCTGCAATCGAGACTCACAGAAGCGGAGCGCAAATACGACGAGACACTACGTGTATGCCAAAGCTGTGAAGGGATCAGCCCTCTGCAAGAGGTCACATGTGATAGCCATGACTGCCCCGTGTTCTGGACTCGCACGAAGCTGAAGACCAAGATGCTTCACGAGCAAGCGGTGACGACACCCATGATCAACGAGTTGAATACCAAGATGGGAGGCGTTTCGCTGAATTGGTAGCATAGTCGCCCAAGAACCCGAAGGATAATACACATATGCTGGTTCACTAACAGAAGCTGGCATGCCACTAGATGAATGGGCAATTTGTCTATACTATTGATGCTTCCCCTGCCTAAACGCCAGCGCTAATTACAAAAAACTAAATCATCCTACTTAGGTAGCCTAAGATTTGCTCTGCGCGCTTTCAACCTATGTAGTTCCCTTTCCGTTCTATCCGTCTTGTACAAGTATATCTATAATAATAATAAAAAGAGAGGAAGATGAAAATGCTCGGCATTAAAAGCTTGAGTGTTGAAGATAACCAGGAATAGACGCAACCTGCCAGATTCTAGTCATCCACCATCCATGCGGAATAATCGTCATCGTCATTCGGTTCTGGCAGAGCTGATGGACTTGGTGGAATGGGCCGGCTAGCGGGATGAGAAGTCCCTGCTTCCAGGCCGTTAATTGCGTCGCCCGCGGAAACGAGAGGTGTAGATTTGATGCCACTGGTACCGGTATCGTCCTGTTGCTCCATGTCTGGGAAGTCTCTATTCCAAAGTGCAGTTTGGTGTGCCTCGTCGTCGACCGCGGGAGTGTTAGGCTGTGAGTCGTCTGGCGCAGCAACAATGAGGATATTCGGGCTATCTTCTTCTTCCTCTTGATGGCTATCCTGTCTCCTTCTCCGGGGCGGGGAAGGGCGTCTCCCCGGCGAAGGCATAGCACCATGGTCATCTTCAGCCACAAGGGCAAGCGGATCCTCCAAGATGATAGGAGGGGATCTTCGCTTTGACGTGGGAACGGGCCCTATCTTGGTGCCTCCATTTGTTGGCATCGGAAGTGGCGTCCCTGGCGGTGGAAGGGGCTGCCCTCGGCCCATGGGCTGGCTCAAGTCGACAGGAGTATTCTTGTCATTGTTCCTCATGGCTTCTCGTTGCCTTTGGAGAGCATTCCACCCCCATTGCCTTGCTTGCGCGGCTGCATTTGTGACAGCTGCCAAGGTATTCCTCTTTTGTGCTGTCACCTCACCATCGAGAGAGGTTGCGGCATGGGGAGGTTCCCGCTTTTGGAACAGGTTACGGCTAAATGAGCCTGCCTGGGATTTCAGTGAGCTGGCGGTAGACGTCCGAGAGAGATCTGGCTCAGAACCCATTGTCGGTCCAGAGATTGACGCCGCATATTGTTGCAGTGGTTGGGGCGCGAGCTTGTGGTCGGCATTCATATCATCGTCCGTGTTAGAGTTGAGGTGCAGTTCTTTTGAAGAAGAGGATGACCGCCTAGAGACTAGAGTGGACTGTGACGCCTTTTTGGTTATCGGTAGCGGTCCTGGTGAGGCATCTTGGGATCTGGAGCGCAATGCCGCCATATGGTTCATGGCATAGTCTGGTGGAGATGTCGAGGGTTTGAACAGATCAGCATGGGCTATTTCTGTTCCGACAATGGGCTCAGTAGAGGTTTTGACGATCCTAGGAGAATGGACCGGGGCTGGGGGTGCAAGATCCACGCTGGTTGATGACGCCAGACCCGACAAAGGAGTCCCTAGCCTGTCTGCCTTCTTCTCAAGAGGGCTGGGCGCTGGCTCTAGAGGGTCAATTACTGTCATCCCTTGGCTCTTCTCTATGGATTGAGCATCGTCAGAGGGTTGGACAACGCCGGCATCGACAACATCTGGTATTTCACCATCGCCAGCTTGGGCCAAGGGTTCGGTAGGCTGTGAAGAGAAGGACTTGACTGCGTCGTCCCCTTCAAATATTCCACCTCTCAAATGCTTGTGTTCCGTGTTAAAGAAGGGAACGTCATCCCAGAAAGGCTGAACTAACGTCTCAGCAAAGACTTCCTTGATGCGATTTTCTATCTGACGCGTGATGACGGTATAGGTGATTTGTCTCGAGCTGACAATGGGCTCGATGGTCATTTCCAACTTTGGCATCGTCTGGAAGGAGAACCATATTCTGTTGCTGGGGGGCGGTTTGATTTTAAACAGAACATGGCCTTCCAGCCTGCGAAGAACCACGGCCAGAATCAGGTTTACTTCTCGAACTTTGAACCTCGCCCCCAAATCGATCCTCGCTGTAGCAGCAACCTCAATCCGAAAGCTCCCGGTGTATCTCAGGTCAGCCTCTACAACACATTCACCCTCGACGTTGAGATCTTTGAGTTTCAGATTGGCGAGGTATGGCGCAGCATCTCCGGTGTCTATTTGTTGGATCTTGATGTTGGTGAGGAACGAAGGTGTTTTGACGCGCGAGATCTTTTTGGTGATTTTTTCGTGGATAAATGATTCCAGGTCTCGGGTCTTGTACACGCCCAGGAAAATCCTACCAATGAGTGCGTTAATCCAGCGAAAGTGCGACTGGTCTTCCGACGAATGTAGCTTCTGTACGAGCGAAATGATGGATTTGAGGTCAAAGTGTTTGGGGACTGGCGCAATTTGTTCGACACCGAATGTATGCTGTTGGTTTTTCAGCATGGCAAAGTAGAAATCCTCCTTGGCCGAGCAATTTTCGGAAAACAAGTAGAACGGCTTAGATCCCTGATTGTCCGGCGTATGATCGGGTTCGTTGGCTTTTCGCGTCAGAGAGATTGCGTTTCGTTTGATGAAGAGTTCGCCTTCGGGTGTAACATCGCCTCCCGAATATATTCCTATTCTGTGGTGTGCTAGAGAAATCACATGTCGCACTTCGAGCTGCTCCTCGTCGTCGAATAACATTAGATGCCCGTGTCTGCGGTTGGTCAATACGAGGAAGGTGTTTGGTGAAGGATAAGATGTGTGGAAAAGCGTACCTGAGCACCACGTAAAAGACATTGCCCGCCTTCTTGGGCCGTTGGCTAACGCTGCTGTTATTTTCCATGGAATTTGCGGCAGCCTTGCGATCGAAGATACTCCTGTACATTGTCTGGTAGACGCTTGGACTGGTTGGAGTCACGGTGGCCGAGCCGATGGGTGTTGAGCGCTCCACGGGCTTTGCGTTGATGCCCATGGGAATGTATTCACGGCAGACTGCAAAGTATCCGGCGGCGACATCGATATCGGTGTTTGCTCTCTTGGATTCGCTGTTATTCCTCTCCCTCCTAGCTTCGTCAAGTGCAGTTGTGTCATCGCCGGGATGGACAATATCGCCCTCATCTTGGTCATCTTGGATGCCGAGGACGCGCTGGTAGGGTAGATTATAGTATCCCAAGAACAAAATCGAAGCAACCAGCAAAGGGACAAAGGTCACGCCGCCAACAAGGTAGGCTACTAGAATCGTGGTCCAGGCAGCCATGGCGAGAGAATGGACGGACAGGCAGCTATAGATCCCACAAGGGACGATAGCGGCCCGCTACAGACGATCAAGGCGAAAACAACGCGAGGTGGGAAGAAACGATCATTATGCTGCGCTGGGGAAGAAGTCGGTCAAACGATGATAATCAAGCTGTTGCATAGCTTGAAGGTGAGCTGGCCAGAATGATGCTTGACTTGAGGCTGACCTACGTCATGTGATGCTGGGAACCGGTTAGGTAATGCCGACCCGGGCCGTGTACCCTTCCGACTCATGTACCGAGCTGCTCAGCGCGATTATGCACTTGAAACAGGTAGTCTCATCAAAGTGGTACTTATTTGTCGCACTTTGCACGGGTACTGCAGCTAGGAGGTTAGCAGCATTACCCGAAGGCTTAGCACTTGCCTGTACAGGTAGCAGCTGTCAACAAAGACGTTTGAATGAAGTATCCGTGCTGTTCAAGTATAGCTTCAAAAGCAATCCTTTTACCTGTAACATCGAGTAAAGCACTGTAGCTAGCCATCTAGTACTTGCTTCAAAGCACAGTCCAGACGTATGACGCAGACGCTATGAGCCATTTATAATGAAAGGGCATAGACGAAACTGCCCGTAACGCACATGTCATTGAAGATCCCAGCCATAGGCCGTTGTAGTCTAGTCTAGTGAGTAGCTGCAATGAGCTACCAAAGTCAGTGGTGGCAACATCCATGGATAAAAGAACTCACCGAAAATATGCTCGTATTCGATTCACTTTATACCTGGGTAAACATTACCTTCCGTTTCGGTAACATTTCCACTAAAATATCGGAAACTATCAATTTCGAAAGATTTGATCCAGGTCAGGATCTGTGATGCAGCCTTCTCCGTCTACATGTATGTCCAGTTCTGCCTACCTTTGTTGTTACCCTGTAGTTCTTGGGAAGATTTCAGTGACCGAAAGCAAATGCATACCTACCTAAGTATTTACAACCCTGGGCAGATATCAAATCAACAAATACCTACTAGGTACTGACTTAGTATGTAAAAACCATGACAAGGTTCTCTCACACCTATGCCTAGACTTTCCCTCTAGATAGGCGTTTACAGCCAAGAAGGGGCAACATCAATAATGATCCATGAACAATACATGCTAGCCTTGGCTGCTTTCTGCTTATCTAGAAAGGCAACGGCGCTATGACATCTGCCGCCAAAAAGCGCGAGAAACCTGGTGATGGGCTCCCCCACTAAGCTAAAGATCCATGGGCTGACTGGGAACTAGACCGGCCTGTAAAAGCACGCAAAACTTTTCCTCGTGCTCTTATTCCCTGGCGCGGTCCTAGACTATTTAGTATTTTCTTCTGTCGCTCAACAATTCCCACGGCCTTCTCAACTTTAATTCGACATAAACCAGCTGAATCGTTTTGTCTGGCAAATCGCGAGCGCTCTTTGAACAACCAAGTCGTTGAACAACCTTTGGCCGCTCAAACATGGGTCAACCATCTTTTGCGGCGTCAAACGCCATCATCTATGTGACTTATGGCTTCTTCCTGTGCGTAAACTCAGTCTCAAACTTGCACACGCCCTTCGTCTTTGTCTACCGCTCTGAAGCGGAGGGACAAAGAGAGAGAGATGAATAAGAAGAAAAAGAAGAAGAAACCCATTTACTTGAAGCTAACATGAATGGATATGCAGCGTCTTGGGCACGGGCATTGCCTGGAGAATGAGAAAGCAACCCAACACGGAGTTTCTCTCCGGCAACAGGACACAGACTGGTCAGAACACGCAAGAATATGACGCCCTTTTTTCTCCGGCGCTCATTTTATTCAACTCATTACCCCCCCAATCCCCCGAGTCCTGAAGCTAACTTGTCCGTGTTAATTGCAGCTTGGCCTCTGGCCTTCAACTTCATCGCCTCTGGTGAGTCGCGAGCGAGGGCAATTTTCTTTGCTCCGTGAAATTTTTGTCGCAGACAGAGACATGTCTACGGAGCGGTAGCAGCAACGTCAACTACAGCGCCTTGATCGCACTCAATGAAATTTGAACGGAACTTCGCCTTCATTTTCTCGAAAACGAGTCGAAAACATCAGCAACTTGCGGAAAAGATGCCCTTATCTAGGAGGCTGAATAGGTTCGTAACCCACAAAAGCAATCTTCGTCTTCTCCCCTCTCTCCCCTGCGATGCGTCTCTCTCATTCTACTACTAATCAGAGGAAATTCTGGGGGCTTCACTTCCCTTGCCTTTATAGGCACTGGGAAGGAGGAGAAGATTAAGAGATCAAGATGTCCATCGTTGGAACAAAGAGGGGGGAGAGGATGCGGCTCACTACGGGCGCCGAGTTGAAGCAGCTTTGCGAGATCCAACCCCGGGTAGATGTAACATGACTTACTTTCTGCCTGCGGGAGATGTTGCAGCTGCATCAACGAAGCTGAGATTGTACCGTGAATACTCGATCAAGTTAATGCTTGCGTGGGAAACGTGCTGCCGCTCCAGATCCCCTTCCTTGTACCCTTTCCCGTTATTTGTGTCATGCTGACTGTCGCAGCCTTGGGATCTGGTATCCTGTTCTCGTACCCGGAACTCGCAACTATTGCCGGTGTTCAGGGTGTCGTCGTTTACGCATTGGCGTCGGCGTTGCCCCTGCTTATTTTCGCTCTTCTTGGCCCCATGATCCGTCGCAAGTGTCCTGATGGATTCGTTTTGACGGAGTGGACGCGTAACCGATATGGTACGGTTGCTATGCTGTACTTGAGCTTCATGACGCTTGTTACCTTGTTCCTTTACATGGTTGCCGAGCTGTCCGCCGTCGGACAAGTCGTCAACGCTCTTACCGGTCTTGATGGGCTCCCGGTCATCATTGTGGAATGCGTGGTTACAACCATTTATACCTGTAAGTGCCCGCATATGAGTGGAGTATGATGCGAGGCTCTAGGCTAACATCTATACGCGTACAAGCTCTGGGTGGATTCAGAATCTCGTTCCTCACAGATGTCATTCAAGGAGCCATGGTGGTTGGGCTCATCATCATCGCCACCATTACCATTGGCGTCAAGGCCGAGATTGACCGCGATCTCATCGACTCCTCAGGCCTCACCAAGGCCAGTCTCGTGGGATGGCAACTGGTGTACATTCTCCCCGTTGCCGTGCTGACAAACGACTTCTTCCTCTCCAACTTTTGGCTGCGCACCTTTTCATCCAAGACAGACAAGGACTTGTGGGTTGGCATCTCTGTTGCGACGGTGGCAGTCTTGTGTATCCTCACCCTGGTTGGTGCTACCGGTCTTATTGCTGCATGGACGGGCGCTTGGCCTGGAGATGACGACATTGACGGATCTCTTGCCTTCTTTGCTCTGCTAGAGCAGCTGCCGAGCTGGGTCGTGGGCATTGTGCTAGTCATGGTTGTCAGTCTGAGTGTCTCTGCCTTTGACTCTCTGCAGTCGGCCATGATCTCGTCGGCGTCCAACGATCTGTTCCGCAACAAGCTGAACATCTGGATCATCCGAGTGCTTGTCGTGCTTGTCATCATCCCCACTGTGGTGATTGCGCTCAAGGCTCCGTCCATCTTGCAAATCTTCCTCATCAGCGATCTCGCGTCGGCGGCTACGATCCCTGTGCTCTGCATTGGATTGATCGACTCGTTTTACTGGTGGCGCGGATTTGAGGTCGTCGTAGGAGGACTGGGCGGTATTTTGACCGTCTTCATCTACGGCGCCATCTACTATGGCGATGCAAAGAGCGGCGGCGAGCTGATTCTGCTCGAGCAGGGCCTCTATGCGGGCGACTGGGGTGCTTTTGGAGCTTTCGTAGCTGCCCCTGTGGGAGGCATCATCTGGGGCTTCATTGCTTTAGCGCTGAGGCTAGCGGTCCAGTTCACTCTAGCCAAGAGTCGAGGCGAGCGTTTCGATGCTCTTGATCGCCCAGTAGCTACGAGTGAAGAGGAGGAGGATGACACCCAGCTCGTGACTGAGATTTCGACCACTGTTGCCGGCAAGTTTTTTTGAACTGTTGACTAGACGGGTGAAGTCATGATGTTGGGAGCAGACGGTATTCCTCTTTTCTTGGATACGTCTAAGAGGAAGAATACGATGATGTGATTAGTGGCAGGATTGGATAAGAAAGTTAAATGGTGGTGGTGATGGTGGTTGTAATAGTGTGGCAGTAGTGAGTGGTAGTAGTACCTCTCACAGAGCAATCTGGTGGCCACGACAGTAATATCGTGGCTGTAGGTGGTTGTAGGAGGTAATGGTAATCATATACTCGAAATGGTCATAATGGAGATTGTACCTGCGCATTGAATTATTCCCCTTTTGACGGCACATGACCTCGTCTCCATGTCGCCCTGCCCATGTTGTGCTGCAAACTCGGGAAGGAATGAGGTTCAGCGTGATGTAACCTGGATTCGATTGGCTGTCCAGTGTCAGAAGTGAGGAGTAAGATGGAAGGGAAGGCGGAAGCAGCCGCACTGGCCTAACCCAAACTCAAAGCCCGCTAAAGAACCCCTCCAAGCAGCACCCAATTGGGGAGGCTAGCTCCCTAACCCGTGAAAATCTACAGGCGACGCTGACGCTACAGCCTTCCCCTAATCGATCAGACGGATGGATCTGTGGGAGCTGCCACCTCTTCATAACAAACCAGATATACTGCATTAGCCGCACTTGCATCATCGAGCCGAGCCGAGCGCAGAACCCAGAACCCGCACAGCAACAACATACACTCCTCCTCGAGCTTCTGATCTTTTGATCTTAATCTTTACACTTCAAGGTTGCATTTCTTTGCTGAATACTCTACTCAACTAGGCTGAACTCAACTCAACTCAACTCACCAAGCTTCCATATCCTCGCTACTCAAAAGAGCTCAGCCTTACCACTTCCTCCTCCTCCAAGCTCATGGCATAAACGACACACCTCTCTCTCTCTCCGATTGGTGATGGCAAAGGCGACAACGCCGCCTCCAAGCTACGAGGCCGTGTCCGCCGCTCCTCCTCATCCTCCACATCCTCCACATCCTTCACAACACCCTCATCCTCCTCCGCCTCCCATCTCCGTCGCGACGCCGGGCCTCTCCAAACGCCGTCCCGCCTCGTCTCCCTCGTCCCCGACCTCGTCCAGATCCTGGCCATCGTCGTCCAACCCCTGGTCATCGCCCACCAAGTCTTGGTCATCATCATCATGCCCACCTCCGCCCGCGCCTGTCCTGCGACGTAACGTCTCGTCTTCTAGCCTCTCGTCCGGACGGCCTTCCGAACTGACGCCTCTGACCACCAATGGTCCCCTGACCTCGACCTCATCCTCCTCTACTGCTCGCATGCGCTCCGCCTCCCTCTCCGTCGCCAGAACCGAAAAGCCTCCCATACCGTCTATGCTGCAGCCCCGCGTCGCCGTCGTGCTCAACGTGCCTCAACCATGGCATCCCTGGCTCTTCGCCTTGCGACTTTGCTCGATCCTGCCGGCTCTGTGGTGGGGGTTACCCTCGCTACTACGCTTGCTGCTTCACTTCTTGCCAGGCCCGCCTGATCAGTTCATGCTAGTCAAACAAATTGCCATCTCGGGCAGCAATATGGATGCTCTCCAGACATCTCTCTTGTCCTCGTGCACGCGCGAGGAAGGTGAAGCAGCAGCGGCGGCGGCGGCGGCAGTCTTGGCGGCACCCTACCCCATTACCGAGACAGCCTTGGCTACAATATGGGTGCGTGCTACATGATTTTGTTGTGATACTCTCCAGCTACGAACCGTCCGAAACTAACTGGACATCTGGGCGTTCTAGTGCTTTGCCTGCGGCTACCTCGCTTTTTTCTTCACCGACTGCCTCATGTCTCGATGGTACAATCTCTCTCTCTTCCCGTCCAATTTCCTTCCAAAACTGACACTCAGCTTCCTTGCTCTAGGCTCATCAATTATACCCCTCATGCCACCTTGGTTCGCCTTGCATCTATCAACGCCGTCAATGCCTACCTTACCCTCACCGTGCTATCCCTTACGGGGGGATTTCAAGATCCGCGACTGCTCCTCCCCGGCTGGGTCAGCATAGCAACTGTACGGATTAGTCTCGTCTCCCTACACCTCGAAAGATTGCATGGCTAACAAGCTCCGTCTGCATAGTCCCTCACCATTTGCTACCACGTCACGCATTCCAAAATCAACATTCGAAAAGAAACAATCACCTCGGTCAACGTCTTCTCCATAGCTAGCTACATCACTATGGTTGTGTTGTTAGCTCACATGCAGTGGTACAAGCCCGACTACCCCACCATGCCCATTGTATCGAAGGGCAGCCGCCTCTGGCAAAACGGCAAACGCCTCTTGGCCAACGTCAAGGCGCTGATTAACGAACACGCCCAACAGTAAACAAAAACCGACAAACGTATCATATGAACAGAAGCGGGGTGGGAGCAAGGGTGTTGCAATTCAACAAGCAAAAGAGCGGGAGAAAGAAGAAAGAAAGGAGAGCATGAGGAGGAAGGAGACGAGGAAAGAAAAAAGCGAAAGTGTTTGTGTTTGGACAGAGTCGGATATACCAGCGTCTTTCCATGTTTCTCTTTGCGACGACGTCAAAGTTTGAGAGTATTGTTTGGGGTTTTCCTTTTTCCTCTTTGATTTTTTTTTTACCGTCTCCCCAGTCTTGGTTCATTCTGGCAATACAGGCGTTGGTGTGTTGGACAAGGGCAGCTTTCTTATTCAATCTTGATTATTTCTCTTTTGCATTACCAATATTTTATCTGCTGTACCGATAGAGGTACTTTGCCTTGCCAATATTTGCAGTTTGGTTTTACGTGGCGTTGGTTTACACGATGGGCAAGGCAGTTTTCCATAATTTCTTCCCGCATTGTCATGTTGTTTAGTTGCCAACATTGTGGGAGAGCTGATTCGCTGGTTCTCTATTTCTCACCACACACATTCTTTTTCTCTTGAAAAGTCCATTGGAGACATTCACGCACAATCACACTGAATCAAGTCACAATGTACATATCGCGGCATTCGTCGCACCACACTTTCTTGGCATTATTTCTATTTGCCCTAGACTACGGCTAGGCCCGTCGGACACTTAGACTCGAATGCAGGGGGAATGATGAAATGGCCAGGTTGCAGAATAGTGACCGACTGACAGAACCAGTTTCCTTGGCCCATAGCCTAGACCCTTTGGTCAAAACGTTAAAAAAAAAAGAAAAAATGGTGCTAACTTGAACCTACTGTGCTGCAGCGCAGCATAAGTAGGTGCGTAGTTAAGCCAATAATATAGCCGCCTCTCTATCCCGTCCTCTGTATGGCGTCCGGCCGGCCAGACCTTCAAACAACGCTATTACGCGCACGCCGGTGGATTGTACCGGAGAGGGCCTCTCATCGCACGAGACTGCTTGCAGCCCCCAGCAGAGGAAGGATGGGCGTACAGCAGTTTCGACTAGACGACGGAGGTTGCGGTAGGCGTCTGTGTGAGGTTCACAGGTTGCTCGAGCAGCCCATTCCGACACGCTCATCACCAGCATGCTGTGAAGCCAAGTCGCTGGAAGGGCGGGCCGGGGCGGCGGCGCGAAAAGAGGACGATTTAGGCACCGTGAACGGTGATGTTGTCGGGGTTGAGACCGAGACCGTTCTTCTTGTCAACGAGGAAATCCATGACCTTCTTGCGTTGGTCGCCCTGGAGTTGGATCACCTCGCCGGCCTTTTCATCATTGACCTTGTTGCCATTGCAAGCTGGGGCAGGTCAGTATGGAGATTGCCAGATTGGGGCGCGATAGAAGAGAAGTGACATACCGAATTCCTTCCTGAAGAAGGTGAGAATCTTGCCGGGGTCAAATTTAGCAGGAAGACCAGTAACCGTGGTCAGAGACTTGCGACCATTGCGCTCTGTGGCAAGATATTAGCAGCTGTTTTGGGGGAGATGGTGGATGATCGTAAATTGGCCATCGATATCGCAGGCGCGACTAAACACAGACCCTGCTCAACGGATAGGGTGAAGGGGGGGAGAACGTACGTTGAATGCGAATATGGATGTGGTTCTCGACCTTTTTGATATCACCGGTGTCGTCGTCGGCTTCGGCGAAGGGGTCTGTAGCAAGCGAGCGTCGGTCAGCAAGATGAACAAAGTAGATGAATGGATGTGATTGTGGCATTCAGAAGCAGCGTCTAGGGAGGTGCAAGACTTGTCGACATGCATGAGCGCGCGTTGCGACACATCGCGCACATTGCACACGACAAACAACCAATGCAGCCCAACCCAAAACAGATGCGAGAGGGGGGCGAAAGAAGCCCAGAGGGAAAAGAGAGAGGAAAACAGCAAGGCAAACGTACCGAAGGACTTGAGATTTTCGATGGACATAAACTCGGATGTTCCGGGGTTTCTCGTGGGAAAAAGGAAAGTTGAGGGAGGCGAGGTTGATGAACCGGCGGCTGCGAAAGGCGACGGTCTCTGAGGTGTTTTGGTTTTTGGTGATGCGGGACAGAGAAAAAAGGGTCGGCGGGGAGAGGGGCTGAGCGCCTTTTGTGTGTTTTTTATGCGGTGACTCGACGAGCTTTTTAAATGCGCTGGCGCAAATGTAGAGGTTGGGCTGGCGACTGGTGATGTGATGACAAGAAGTTTGTGTCAGGTGAGCAACAAATCGAGAAGAAGTTTGAAGAGGCAAAAGGGGGAGAAACGATGGGAAAAGATTGGTTGAGATTTGATGCACAAAGAAGGTGGGCGAAAGGTGGGGGAGAAGGGAGGGAAGGAGAAGCCAAGGGAGAATGTTCGAAGCTTGGGGCAGGTGGGCGGTACCTGGCCGTTTGCGGGCAGCCAGGGCGCAGGGCAAGGTACCCGGTACCTTTGAGTTGTTACGTGGTGGTGACTCTTTAGGGCGGCAGGTGGCCAAGAGAGAGGAGAGAGAGGCTGCTTGGGCTGACCCTGGGCTCCACAGGCAGGCGGTGGGCGGAAAAGCCTTGGAAACGAGGCGAGGAGCGGGCTCCAGTGCGGAGAGTCTAGTGGACAGACAGGGTACGAAGTGGCTGAAGACGGCACTGGCGAGCCCTACGAGAAGCAGCATCAGCAGCAGCAACTCCATACAGTGCATCGGGAGTTGCATTGACTTGACGATGCTGCTGTTGCTGTTTGATGCCAATGTGTTGAAGCCAATACTGTTGTCGGTATTTCTGAACAAGAACAGCCCGCTGCAATCACTGCTCTGTACAACATGAATCCTTTTTACTGCCGGGCAGAATCCATGATAACTGTCACACACACTGTTGCACAGCGCAATAAGCACCCTAAACCGGCGCCACGCCACACAAACTCAGACTTGACACAAGCCCGCGCAAATGTGCACACCGCCATGTCGCACTGTCTTGTCTCAGCCATGTTACGCAGTATTACGAGCATTGCCACCAAAGGTGAATTGGGCTCAATTTGGTTGGGTCGGGCTGGGCCTTGGCTGAGCCGTTGTCGGGCCTCCCGCGAAGTTGGCATGTCTCTCTGTCTGTCACTGGGCTGGGCCGATAGAAGTAAAAGAAAAAGGAGTAGCTGAAATGTAGTAATGCGTCCCAAAGTAAGCACTTCATTCGCCCTGCAGATGAATTAGTTTTTGCATCTGCTCCGTACATACGGCTTTGTTGCGTCAACAGGAATGCAGACAGTACAAGACGCAACTCTCGAGTGACTTCATTTCGCTGCTCCGATAAAACACATCCACACACACACACACACAAGTGCCGTTGCCCAGTCTCGGGACATGAATATTCCGACTGCTTATCGCTGCATTTGCGCGTTATGTAATAAACTGAGAGCACTGCGCACAAGCCAAGACGTCGTAGCTGCACGGACTCGGAGTGTGAGTAATAGCTGGCGGGACGACACTGGCAGTCAGTTTGTTCGTTTTTGTTAGTTTTGGCGCATGTTTTTAATTCTCACTCAGCAAACCAGCACAGCTTCGTCGTGTTATTCATCCAACCACACAGCACCGCTTATTATTGCTCCCGACTTATCGCTGCGCTTGCAATGACAAGTCACATATGCATGGCGACACCGCCCAGAAACCGCATCGTCACTGGATAAATGCGCCAATAAAGGAGAAAGAAAAAGGGGCCGTTTCAATGTAGTATGTTCGTACAGGGTAGCCAGCCTGAGACAAAAAAGTGACATGGCTCTTGCTGGGTTTTCGCACCAATGCACTTTGTAGCTACCTCCTCTTGGGCTTGTAAAGCAAATTATCGTGTCCAAGCGCACTTGGTAATGCGACAAGACGAGTTTCGTGGACTCCATTATCGTCGGAATAAGTCGGTTCGATGGTTACACAAAGAACATTGAGAGATAAGCATATCAATGATGCCATAACTGGTACCTAAGTTGTTCTCAGGTACTTGGTAGATACCTACCTTCGTGGAGGATTTTTGGCAGCGGTTGAACCCGTAGAGTATTAGAGCAGCTTTGTCGCGCGCCACGAGGCTCTGTCTGGGTCAAAACACGGCCAATACACGTGGCGTCTCGCCTTATCGGAGGGCATTTTGAGGTTCCTCGCAACCCCACAGCGGAAGCAACAGCGGAAGCCATCTCGAGGCAGCTCCCGAAAGATAGAAGTTTGAGCAGCGCCAAGTGGGATGTGGGAGAGTGTAAATGTAAATTTCTACAGCTTGAAACTCGAGCGCGCAGCCTGGCTACGAGCTTAATATATGTGGAATGGAACCCGTAGAATAATCGTATTAAACAGCGCTTCTCAACGGACACAATCTCAAACCGTAACTGGCTTACCTTTCTTCATTCCCCATTTCACCCACCATCTTTCATCTCTCATTCGTCTTTTTCACGTTACACAAAGCAACAGGCATCATGCTCCCAAACCCATTCTCTTGCATTTTCTTCATACCGGCATCTTCCCCGACTGGCAGATCATCTCGCCAAAGTGTTCCATTCGCATCGTCTTGCATGGCCAAGCGAGAAAAAACCACCACCGGAAGCCGATCCGACTGGTAAAAATGAATCAAACCCCGGCATGCAAATCGACTGGCATCACGCCGCGGAAGCAGATCCGGTTGGCAGTCGTCGATGAAATCCCTTCACCGGGGAAGCGTTCCAGAGGCATGGATATCGTCGAATCCTTGAAATTCTCATGCACCGGCTTTGGATCCGATAGGTAACTTTTGGGGAGGGGATCTCAGGTGTGGTTGTTCGGTTGCAGGTGTTGTGCATCCGCGATGCATCTTCACCTCCATCCGCGTGTTTTCTTTTTTCTCATGCACCGGAAGCACTTCCGATTGGGAAAAATCGTTTGACGATGGAGCCATTATCAGGGATTCGATGCGGACGATCGTCACCGGGGAAGTTCACCCTTGTATCCGGAGCGTGACCAGTTGCCCTTCGGTGTTCGTACGCAGTATGGCTGTCAAGGCTGTGTAGAGTCGCAGCGGCGTTGAAGGAGTGGGCTAAAGCGAAAGCCATTCAATAGCGCCGAACTCGTACGAGAACTGTAAGAGTCTGGCCCCAGCCCACTGGGACACTCTAACAAATCATATTGATTGAGCATCGACGCAAGCAGAGTGACAGAGTCGCGATAGTCTCAAGTCAAGAGCTTCCCAATGTAGAGCCTCGACTGTAGAAATAGAACAAGAAACTCCTTTAATAGCTGGGCTACGTCATTTCCCATTCTGGTGGGTTCAAGACACGCCCCAAGTTGCCAGTTTCGGACCCCCATTTTTTCTCTTGTTATCGATTAAGAAAAATCAACAAAGTCCACTCAAATTAGAAGCAGAACAAGCTCAAAGCCAATCTGGCAATCCACTAGATCTGCGATACCTCCTGTCCAGACACACAACCTAAAAAAGGGGGAAACCAGATCGACTCCCGATCCAGTCTTGCCCAAACGAGGTGCAGTGCAGATTGAGGGGCTCACCAGACCCTTTGGAGGGGTCGCTGAAGAAAAAAAAAAACTCCCGAACCTTGACTGATCCGTCCCATGCAGCCAACGGACATCAGCCCTAAGCTTACCCTTGCCGTTCACAGTCACTCCTGATAATCCTTTCCGAGGTCCCGGCAAGCAAGTCATCTTCAGTCCCAATCGAGGTTAGATACACACATTCAGATACTGTACAGCTACAGAATAGACTCGTCATTTATCTGCCATGAAGTTTCAGCCGCGAGAGCTTCCGCTGGGGTCACCGCCCTTCTTTGAAGATGAGGCCAACCGCACGTGGGTGCCCCTGTACAGCCATGCCTGCTCCTTTGGGCCGGACATCTTTGTGGACAAGATGATGAATCTCATCAAGAATCCCAATCTCAACTCGAGCTGGCTGTTTCGAGCTGACATTCTGTACGACGAGGCCAAGACAACTGGCAACACCAACAGCATCGGCAGCAGCAGCAGTGCCACGAATGCTGATAGTCTTACTGGCAACACTGCCGCTAGTAGTAATACTAAGCCTGCTCCTGTAGATGCCGGTGTCGGTGCCGTTGCCGATGCTAATGCTCATGCTAGCCCAGATGCTACCGTTGAGGATGAAGCACCCAAGCATCACGAGACCCAGCCGCCATCCCGGACGGACTCCGAGGTTCGCCCCGTCACCGTTGAGATACGCGGCATGACCCTTGGGCGCACCCTCGTCCGCAGACTCATCCCCAGGAACGAGCGGAGAGACAAGCCCCTGGAGCAGACATGCGCCTTTTTCACGACCACCAAGCCGGCACAGGATGGACATGACATCAGTTCCACGGCACTTGCGTCTGGATCTGGAACTAGATCTGAATCTGGATCGAGATCCGAATCTCCATCTCCATCCACACTCGTCATATATATGCCCCATTCGTCCTCCGCAGACAGTCTCCCCTTTTATCACCCCAAAGTCCAAGGTATCGCGCATCTGCACCAGTGGGACGAAGCAGGCAAAGGCACAATATCCATTCACTTCCTCCCCTATCCAGATCACCCTTTGAGCGACGCGAGGCTACAACGGACAGCCTACCACCTTCTCGAGATCATCGACAAACACGGCCACGGTGCCGCCGAGGGCTATGTCAAGAGAGTCAATCACGATTTGGTCATCCCCCAGGGCAGATTTCAGAACCGGTACGCACTTCTCAAGAGCAAGTATGCTCGTCAGCTGGTCGATTCTTGGGCTGAAAAGACGGACCCGTCGAAACACGTCTTTGAAGACTTGGGGATAGCCGCCTTTCTCATCGAGCTATGGAGCGACATGTATCCCAAGGAGACTGCTACCTTCCCAGGCTTTGTTGACATTGGCTGCGGAAACGGGCTGCTGGTCTACCTGCTGACACAGGAGGGCTACTCTGGATGGGGCTTCGACGCGAGAGAGCGCAAGTCGTGGGCTCAGTACCGGACGGGGGGCCAGGCTTCCCCCTCTGGCTCGTCTCTCGAGGAGCGGCTGCTGCTCCCAGCCATGGTCTCGAGAAGCGGTCAAGACCAGGCCAATGCCGACGCCAACAATGAGTCAAGTGACCTATCCGATGGCGTCGTACATGACGGCGTCTTCCCGCCGGGCACATTCATCATTTCCAACCACGCCGACGAGCTGACCCCCTGGACGCCAATTCTTGCCGCCTGCTCGAGGTGTCCCTTTATCATGATCCCCTGTTGCAGCCACAACCTCACCGGGGACAAGTTCCGCGCACCCCCTCCCCAGGACAAGACCAAGGCCAAGTCGACGTATGCGTCGCTAGTCGACTGGGTTTCCAGGATTGCGGAAGATTGCGGCTGGAAGGTCGAGACCGAGATGCTGCGAATCCCCAGCACCAGGAACACTTGTTTGCTGGGGAGGACCCGCACGCGAGAGGTGCCAGAGGCGGACATCGTCGCTCTCATCGCAAAGTACGGCGGCACGGGGGGCTACTACGAAAACGTGGCCAAGCTGATCAAGTCTGGCCCGAGAGGTCATTAATGGTTTGATGGCAGATGGTGAATTTTCCATCTCCCTGGGGTTGGATTCACTACGATTCAAGGGCGTTTTGCTGTTAAAACTTCCCTATAAGGTTTATAAAGTTTTTGGAATACAGGCGCTCCGTATGGGAGTGCTGAGCGAGAAGACAAACAGGAACAAAATGGCTTGAGTGACAATGGCAAATTGGACCTTTTGCTAATTAATCCAATTTTGCTAATTAATCCAAATCAGGCACCGGCAAGTGGTCGATGAGCTTCGTCTTCAGTCCCAGCCTCTCCATGGCTTCCATGGCGTTCTTGTCTCGCAGCTTCTCAGTCTCCTCTGTGCTCGCCAGCACAAACTTGTGCCTAAGAAGTAAGGCTCCCACGGGGACGCCGTACTTGGCCGCCGTCTCCTCATCAACCTTGCCCAAATCTATGATGAGACTCGATTTGACGCCAAAGACGACGTCGGATGTCTCATACTTGTCTCCGCGGATAAAGAGCGTCCTGTAATAACACGGCACGATATCAGTTCAGCTCTCGGTCAAAGTCCAGCCACTCACGTCTTGCTGCTATTCTTATGCGTTATGCTTAGATGGTGGGCAGGGGGGAGGGGAGCTAGGGACAAGGGTAGGCTTGAGATGTGAACCCGGGGCGCGGATTCAAATTCAAGTACAGGTACAAGGACATGTATCCGGAGGGGGTGGGAGTACGAGTAATACGTACGTGATGAGAGGATCCAGTCCTTGCTTCTCAAACATGAAATGCATGTGAGATGGCCTCCAGCAGTGGCGGTTGAGCAGCTGCAGCAGCTTGCCCACCGGACCATCATCCGGGATGGGGTAACTGACGGGCTTGATGGCCTTGAACCAGAAGCCGCCGTCCACGTCGCTCGTCATGACGCACCGCTCGCTCGGCGACTCTCGACTTGCGTACTGCACGTCGTAGTGGCCTGAGGAATCCGTCTCCCAGATGTCCACCTTGACGCCAGAGATTGGCCGACCAGACGAGTCGGAGACGGTGCATAATGCGAGCATGGGCTCACCCGCAGCGTCAGTGCTCATGGACGAGCCTATGGGGAGGTGCGGCGCATCACCGGTGTGGAAAGGTCCGAGTACGGAGCCTTCCGTGCAATTTGGTGGCTTGGGATGGTCGATGGAGTCGACCAGCATCGAGAGGCCAAGGATATCGGAGAGAAGGATGAATTCCTGCCCGGAGATGTCAGTCGGGCAAGCCACAACTTGAGAAAAAAGAAAGACACGCTTATGAGACCCAATTACGCGTCACTCAAAGCAACGTGATAAGACTACTATTGTCATGGACCTGGTACATGGTATTTTGGGGGCCAAGAGCGGCTCAGAGCCAAGGGTGGCAGCGGAATGTAAGAGAAAGGCTCCCCGAAAGCAGGGAGAGAGAGTTTAGAATGGAAAAAGGAAACGAAACAAGACCAGGCTATCGAGGTGCGGCAACCAGAATAGATGCCGGCTGGCTCCGCGGCTAGCCGACCAGAGACGAAGGATGCACTTGTTTTAATTATATCAAATGAAAGAAAGAGATAACACACCTGACGGACATCGGTGCACATCTGGCCAGTCTTGGTGAGGAACTCAATGGTGGCCATCCACTCATGCGTGCTGAGGCGTGTTTCCCGTGCAAAGTCGTGAACATGGGTCACCAGCCGCTCCATGAGGTAGTTGAGCCGTGCATTGCTGCTCTGCGAATTGATTCGCACCACGTTCTCGGTGATATTATCGATGGTGAGGTCGAGTAGCGGAGGGGTGTGGCTAGTTGTGGATGCCATGACCGAGTTGGTTGTTGGGTGAATTGATTGAGATGGGGGGACGATTGCAAGTTGAAACCGGGGAAGATGCTAGAGTTACGAGGAGTGTGGTATTGCCGTCTTGTTGTCTCTCTCGTGCATGTACAGAGCACAGTATAAGCCGTATTTCACTGGTCTCTACGACAAATGGTGTGATGGTGATGGTGCCCAAGGTGATTGCAGCTCCAGTCCGTCGTCCCTCAGCGCTGTTTAAATAACTCTGGAATTACTCGCGTGTTTCCCATCCCCAGACGTCCCGTACGTAGTTGCCGGCCTCGTCAACAGAGTTCTTAATAAGAGTTTCCTTACTCGTAAGCATTAGCCCAGAATTAAATAATAATGCTCACCACCAGCCAGAGGCAAATGGCCAGAGACCCCAAAAGCCAAAAGCCAAAAGCCCGCTGGTTTGTCAGTTCGGCGTCAGCAGCCCAACCCCCACTAATACAACCTCGCCTTCTCCTCACTGCCGTCCTCTGATCTCGCGGCCGAGGCTCCAGGCTCAGCATCGCCCCATCTGGGGTATCAGTCCGCTAGCAAGGAGATCGGGGTCCGGCAAAAGGAGGAAGGAAAAAAAGAAGATCTCTCATCAGGGGTGTGTGGACCGAGAAGGATTGCCGCTACGACTGATGGGGTCTGAATTCGTGCAGCTCGCATATGCCATGGGTTGCTGCGCGGCGCTGCACTTTCCAAGCAGGAATCACATATTTTTCTTTCTTTTTCTTTCTTCCTCTCGCATGTCTCGCCTTTTGATTTGCCTTTGCCCATGCATCCCTGCCTGTCTCGCGACTTCGGGGCCACACCAGCTGGAGAAATCGCGTCGAAGGGGGGAGGAAATCTGGATTAAGCTCGTGAGTCGAATCGCCGCTCTCTACCAAAAAAAGAGCTTTGATGACGGCCTCACTTTGCCATGGCTAGTACCTGCTGTAGCCCAGCATTAGTACGACCAGATACCCGTAATTGGAATCTCCCTTTCCCACCGAGTGGGCTCTTGACAGTAGCTCCCGGCAGATCGCCTGCTCCCAAGTTTTCCGCTACCGCTTCGTGCCATGGGCCCCCCTGTCCGTGTGGCTGCAGCGCACGAGCGTGATAGAAAGCTTCCCGGTTCCAAATCACATCGAGCCCACCCAAAAGTGAGGCGGACAGGTTCGCAAATCGGCGAATGAGACGCGTGCTTTCTCTCAGTTGTGGTGGGGAATCTGTGTTCATTCCCATGCGCCTTTGCAGTCACCGAGATGGGACCATGCATCAAGAGAGCCTGTCTTTGGAAAAGAGGCGTTTGGAGGCTTGAAACCTCTCTTCTGATGGGCTCCAAAAGAGATGAGAGACACAGGCCAAGAGAGAGGTAATAAACAAGGAAAATCATGTGAGCGGCCAGCGGCATAGAGGCGGTATGTACTGCGTAAAGTGGTTTGAGGTGAGAAGAAAGGCGGATGACGGACAGATTGGCACTCCCCAGAATTGTCGTCTCTGTTTCTGAATACGGATTCTCTTTCTCTCTCTCTCTTCTCTCTGTGCATGTATCTCACCATCTCTTTCGAGACACACGTATAAAGAGTCGGTTTCCTCGTACAACAATACTGAGCAAAAGCCTCCATATTCAGCAGAACAGATCTTCGCTGTCTCTGTTCACCTTGTTATCAGCAGCATCAGTACAAGTCCGACCTTTGTACCTACCTGTATCTTTCCAGTCATACAGCCCTCTTCTCTTCTGCCCTTTTGCATTATATCTTTTTTTTTTTTTCAATTAAACGATGCGGATAAAGATAAACAGCCTGCTTGTCGATCCTCTGGAAGACAACATGTCTCCAGATCGTCCTCGAGATCGTCCTCTAGCATTTTATGCACCTCGAGTTACCGGCAATAGCAAGCTACTTGCCGAATTCGAGCACACATGTCGTGTCTGCAACAACTTCAAACACTGCGAAGACTTTGAACGAGTACACGCGTTAGAGGCCCGTCGTACTCCGCGAACTCGAATCCGCGGTGACCCTGAATTCTACATCATCGAGATTTTCACGAATCACCTTCTCCGTGATGGCAAGGATGGTGATGACGGCCTGGGTGGCAAGATAATCGATGATGCCGACAGGCTCCGTGATTGCCCGTACTGCCGATTACTATTCGATTCTCTCAATCATTTCTTCAAAGATAGCACCGTGAACTGGAGAGAGGATGCCCGAGAGAATCCCACCCTCATTGTCCAAGTCAAGGTTCGGCCTGGTCAGCCCCTGATTCTGAACTGCGCCACGGCCTTCATTGTTCACCACGAATTCACTCTTATTCGAGCCGATCTTGAAGTCTTCATTATGGATCGGCGTTCCTTGACCGATTCTGACTTTCCTCGCGCGGAGCTGACAACCCCGGAAGATGATGACTCGCATAGGCACCGTGCAAGTGAAGGCTTTTTTCGATACTGGTTCCGAGGCTGCTCTCGTTATAAGGACGCTACCGATCAATGCTATAACACCCCTAACCGATTGTTGTATATTGACTACGACAACGATGAAGTCGTATTGTGGGAATGTCTCTCCAACCCGACCGGGTTTCCAGACGTCCCGGATCCGATAGAGTACGCGACATTGAGCCATACTTGGCTCAACACTGACCCAGAGGCTCCTAAGCTCCTCACCTCCAATATGGACGAGTGGAAAGAGGGTCAGACGATTTCCGGCTTGCCAGCAGCCATTAGAGACGCTGCCAGAGTTGCCCACCTCAATGATATTCATTTCCTCTTCATAGACTCCATGTGCATCATCCAGGATAGCCATGAGGATCTGAGAGTGCAAAATCCCATGATAAGCAACTACTTTCGGGATTCCATCCTGACCATTGTCGCGGCATCCGCTGTTACACCAAATGACGGGTTTCTTCATCCTCCAAAGAAGGACTGGATCACCAAGAAGCTTCAATTTGTAGCTCCAAGCGGCGCCGAAGCTACCCTGACACTGCGCAGGAAGTATTCCCGCCCAGAGACTTCCTTCGATACCCTCGACAAGGCGTCACATATTGTCACTGTTGCTCCCGGATCGTTTCGACGAACCGGCCCGCTCTATGGGCGACATTGGTGCCTTACCGAAGGCCTCTTGGGCACTCGTGTGATTCACTTCACTTCGGGAGGCATCATGTGCCAGTGCAGACGCCATGACTGTACTCGCGAAGGAGTGAAGGAATATGACAGATCTGATTGGTCTCGAGGGATGCCCGAGCGATACGGGGCACGCGATGCGTCGGAACTGTGGTTTCATGCTGTCGAGTTCCATACCTCGTGCAAAAAGCTCCGCGGAGAAGATAGGCTCGCAAAGTTATCTACCTTGGCCTCCATGTCCGACATGGGCATTCAAGACCGGTATGTCGCAGGCCTTTGGTGGAAGAGCATGACCACGGGTCTGCTATGGGAAGTGAGCTTGCGCCGATCACAAACTAACACGAACGTGACCAAGATAACTCTGCCATTCACCACACAAAAGGCGCCATCCTTTTCCTGGGCCTCTGTTGACGCTCCGGTTGTGTGGCGAGACAATTACTGGACTTCCAGGGCTGAGGCAAGAGTAGTTGGATGTGGCAGCATCCCAAAGGATACCGATGACCCTTGTGGCAGCGTTAATGGTGCTTGGATTCGTATGGAAGGTTTCATGTTCAAATGTGAAATCAGCCAGACGCTCGAGGGTGCTGGTGGAGATCGCTTCCAGTACGCCTACTTTCGTGGCAAGGACGATAACAGGGTCAAGGCATATCCGTTTGTTGGAGATGGTGCGCTTGTCACGGTCAAGGCCAAAGGTGCCTTGGACCGGCTGCGCAAAAGACATGTTTCCAAGATTTCACGGCGCTTGCGCAAAAAGGGGCTTCTGAAAGAAGGAGAAATCAATCCTCTCCATACGCGTGCATTCTTGACGCGGAACCATGACGAGTTCAAGCCGAATAGGCTGGGACGCAAGACGACTAGGGGAGTGGCGTTTATACTCTGCATCAGACAAAGAGGAGATTATGACGAGGATCGTGAAGGAATCGTGTTCGATAGGTGGGATGGGTTGGTGTTGACCCGGTCAATGAGGTATCCTGGAGCCTTTGAGCGGATCGGTTGCATTAGAGATGTGCCGAGCACGTTACTTGATTTGAAGGATCAGTTTTATGGCGCCACAATAGTGTAGAAGTGTCTAGGTGCAAAAGATAGGTCTCAGTTTTCCTAAGAGTTTGTTAGTGTCTTGGTTGGCCAGCTTTGAATGAAGAATTCATGTCAAGTCGGATTTTTTTTAGTGTATCTTGTCATTCTTTCGCTTCATTGGGAGTTGATTGGCCTGAGAGGTATAGTGACGGAAGGGAAAAGGAGGAAGGAATAGAAGGAAAGGAGCCAGAGAGAGAGACAGGGGCATCTGGGAACATGGAAGAGGTGCTGGGAGAATTGAATACGAAGAGCGAGCGAAGGGGAATGGGAGTGGAATATTTTTCATCTCCGTTCTGATTCATCTCTCTTTCATCTTTGGAAGCGCAGGAGGAGGTTGAAGGAAGAAGCAGAGAGAAAAGATCCAGGGGCCCCTTATTCTTCCGGAATGATGGACAGTTCGTTTGTTTCTTTCTGCTTTCCGTCTTTGCTCTCCTCTTGCGGTTTCAATTTGCTCTTTTCATCCCCCATCTCTGAGAGAGAACGTGAGATGAGAGAGATGAGAGGGCGGGGGAAACGTGGGCCGGCTGTTGTCGCGGTGAGCAGTGGCCGGCTCGTCTTTTTCTCTGGCTTGCATCCCTCTTATCTTACGTTTTCTTTTGCCAATTTCCCTTTTGTTGCCAGTTTCCCTTTGCCGCCATGACAGGTCATGGGTTCTTTTCTTTTTCTTTTTATCCCTTGTCACTAATGTTTAATACCCTCTTTTGGTTTAGATAGGTAGATAGTTTTGTCGAATTTGAGCGTCATCCCTGGACATTTGTTGCCTCTGTAGGCTGTAGGTGGCGTGGAATCTGAGTGTGAAGAGTGTCATATCCGAGCGGTGGATGATGATCTAGAGAAGAAATCGGAACGATCAGTACATTGACTTGATATTCATTTCAGGCATCGTCAATACTACTCACTGGGTAGACGAAGAAGCCGATATATCGAATGAGGAGAGAAGAAGAGAGTAAAAGAGAAGGGGAAAAGAGGAGAAGAAGAGATGGAGATTGTTGGGGGCGAAGAATGTGAGAGGTTCCTTCCGATCGAGATGTTGCACGGCATTCTGCAAGACAACATGACGTCGTGTTCGCCCAATCGAGAAGGGACCTGGCCATCGGTACATGAGAAGGAAGGAACAGTGATCGTAGACTTGCAGAGATTTCGATCAATTATTTTTCATTCAAAGTGTAGGTATTTACAGTGAGATATACCTACAATGCTTTTGCGCAAATCACAAATCACATGCTGTCATGATACGCTATAAGTCATGAAGCAGAAGACACTTCTATTCTTTCATCTCATGTACATTTCTTCGTCATTTTATATACAACCATGCCTTTTTCTTATACCTGGCAGTTATATACTCTCCCCAAATACCAACATCATCTTATTTTTCATCTTCGGTTCCAAAGTCTACGAGTTCGATGTAGGAAGCACTCCAGTCAGGCCACCGCCGAGATACAGCGATCCAATGTCCGTCAGCCGTCCCGCATTGTTCAAAAACGTCGCATTGGGTCCGACATTGCTAACGTTGGACCGGAAGGCGCCGAAGTAGCTGTATCGCTCCAAATTGCTCAGGCCGTCCATGTAGCTGGCGCTGGTGTTGAAGAACTGCTGCGTCGCGG
The DNA here is from genome assembly GCF_028502605.1 of Trichoderma breve. NCBI lineage: Eukaryota > Fungi > Ascomycota > Sordariomycetes > Hypocreales > Hypocreaceae > Trichoderma > Trichoderma breve. The sequence continues at coordinate 5,612,311 of NC_079232.1, forward strand.
CCAGGGGCTGGTTGGCATAGGCGTATTCCGTCACCCAGAGCTTCTTACCGGGGAATCTATATCATTTTAATCATTTTAGTTTCATTTTCTCCCCATTACTGGTGTTTCAGAGCATCCGAGAAAACTTACGCTGCGGTGTAGTCGCTAATGTGGGCCTTCAACCCATCAAAGTTGTCATACCAATGCAACGACACAAAGTCATACGGGCAATCCCTGCCGATGAGCTGAGTGCAGTTTCCAAAGAACTGATGAAGCCAATCAAGCCCTGAAGGTGCCCCAGTTGTGGCAGGAGCTCCTATCTTGATGCCACGTTGTTGTAAAGGAATGAAATTGGCGATCCAAGCAAGAGCAGCGTTGTGTGGTGTCACATCGCTGCCACCCCACGAAGACGGAGCATCAGGCTCATTGAAGCTCATGACGTGAGTAATATTGGTACCACTGTTGATAAGATTGATAACACTGTCATGGAAAGCAAAGTCCTGCGAAGGGTTCGGTCCAACTCCCCACATCATGGGCACAAACTCGAATCTCGACTGAGGTATGGAGGCGTAGTCGGAGCTGGGCAGGTTGCCATAGTTGTAGTACCACGTCAGGTCGGAGCCCGTCTGCACCCAGATGGAGTTGTCTTGCAGGGTCGTCGAGTTGGGAATGAAGATGAGGCCGCGCTTTGCTGACGGAGCGGCGGCCGCGAGGAGAGGCGAGAGCAGCACGCCGGCGGTGGCGAGGAAGCGCATGGCCATTGTTGCGAGAGACTCGAAGATCCTGATAGCAGGATAGAGAATGAATAGAGGGGAGGACTAAAGAAAATCAGATTACGAATGTAAGTAACGGTATAAGTGAAGGAGAAGAAGGCTCTACTGACTCGAGAGTAAGAAACCTCAGATGATGTAGTCTCCCTGTGTCCTCTCTGCCCTGGGCATTCTAACCGTCTCCATGTCCAGGTTTATATACTCGAAATGTCATCGAGTACTATTGAGATTGCTGACCAAGAAGAACAAGAATAGCCCTAGTTGTCTTTGCTGAACCCAGTCCCAATCCCCTGTCCATCTTGCGTGGACTCCTTCCGGGTTCATGAGCAAGTGAGCATGCCATCGTGCCAGGGGCTCTCTGTGGCCATAGCAAAAGAATTCGAAACTTCTCAACAAACTCCTATGTCAACGCGAACTAACCAACAGCTTACCCGCAGACCCCCGTTCATGGGACACGGCACATCTCGCACTATCGGACCGAGCAATCGGGAATTGACTCCTCTCTCATCCTAATATAATACGACTACTCAATACGCCTTTCTCTCTCTTTCCCGCCTCTGCTTCTTCTTGTTTTTGAAGTATGGCGCCCGAGACTCCCCGAGAGAGTTCGTGTGTCTCCCGCATCGTGATCTGCTTCTCACGATGGAGGGGTTTTTAGGGCCGAAAGAAAAAGGAGAGGACGGAAGACAAAATAGAAACCAACTGTGCATATGGATTCGGCCCTTAACCGCGCAATTAGACCCGATGGGCCTCACCAGCGTGTTTTCAAGCTTCCTGCTCAAGGTTAGCATGGCTTCAATGACACGACCGGGGTATGAACGACCCATGTGGGTGTGATGGGTGTACTGTTATGATCCGTTGGATCTCACTCCGGACCTAACAGCGACCAAGGAGAGGAATGAATGATATGATGCTCGACGCATAACAAAATTACAGCAAATAACCACGATGCCTCCTATTCATGACATTCCATCCAATAATACTAGGGTACCAACACACGCGGAACACGACACCGCCAAATGAATGCTACTCTTACTCTACCCCGTTACCTACTTGATCCTGCTCGGTTCGATCCACGGCGCAATAACGCACTACCGGCTGCCTCCCCCGCATTCTCCGGCACATGTACCTTGGCCAAAGCCGCAAGACGAGCCCGGGGTGCGTCAAAAAGATGCACCTCGCTCCTCTTTTTAGGGTCTTTTAGGGTCTATTTCAACACACGTTGTGCATCTGTTGGAGCGCTTCTTTTGCCTTTGATCGGGGAGATGCAAAACACGGAATCGCAAGACAAGCTTATGAGCGGCCGGCCCGATGCTAGAGAAAAGGAAAAAAAGAACGAGGCCAGGGCGGGTAGTATTAGTGCTTTGGTTTGGACCGGGTAAGCACGCAACCTTACTTGAAACATGAATTTCTCTAAAAGGGTTCTACGGAGGTTCCCTGCCAAGCTCATTCCATCTTAGGTAGTTGCATGGTCAGGCTTTTTTCTCTTCTCTCTCTCTTTTTCTTTTTGCATTTTCAACTTAGAAATACAGTAGGGCCACCCAAGGAAATGAGCATAAGAAATAAGAACAAGAGACAAAGGAAAAGAGCGAGGAAAAGATGGAAGAATATAATCGCGTCCAGAATTTGTTCATAAAAATAACCATTTGTCAAAAAGGCGTAAATAGCCAAAAAGCAGAGAAAGGAAAGTGATGATGGTGAATCAAAGTACAAGAATGAGACAATCGACGAATGAGAAGAAGAAAACAAGAAAGAGAAAAAAGGAAAACAAGACAGAAAAAAAGAGAAGGAAAAAAAGACCACCTGGAACCGCATGACTGGGAGCATCATTTTCAAGTCTATCCAAGATTGCATGCTCTACATATCCCGGAGCCCAAAAACCAAGACAAGACAAGGTAAGGTAAGTAGTGGTAGTAGTAGTCGTAACTATCGGCCTCTAATGGCCGACTCGATCTCTCCTGCGAGATCCTATGTACATACATGAGAAAAAATAATTTGAGCAAGCAGGCAGCAGTAATAAAATGCTTTCTAGAGGTGCTCGCTCTTTCAAACAGGTACTCCCTTTCAAGCAGCCAAGACAACGATAAAAGGTTCAGCCCTTCTTATATAAACGCCCTTTACACGCATCGCATCGCATCCATCGCCGTAACAGAGTCAACCCGCCCGCTCCTTTTCTGCCACACATTGACGAATTGCTCTCCAAAATATCGACGGCAGCTGGCACACATATACACACTTGGCTGCTGCTGTGATATACACGCGCATCAGGTTGACCATCAATCTCCCTCGTGAGATTCGCGCGATCAATTATAACTAGACAAATCAAATTCAACAATAAAAGAAAAAATGTTGCGTCACTGTAGGTAAATGAGACAGCCAGGATGGAGCTTATTTAGTCGTAACCAGCGCCACGCTGCCAGGGGCTATAGACACACGCCAGTTAGTTTAGAACCACAAAGCCATCGATATTCATGTCAAGACATACCTTGCGTTGTTTTGTGATCGGTAGCCGCCAGGGCTCGTGTTGCTGCCATACGAGGGAGTACGTCCGATTGGCGACGGTGATTGGCCGTGGCCCAACGATGAGTGAGAAAGTTGATCGTTGGCAGGGAAGAGTGGCACGGATGGGTTGACTGGAGATACTGATCGAGCCGGCTGGTAGAAAGGCTGGCTCGTCATGGACTGGGGAGCATAAGTCATGGCTGTCGTGTCCGTGGGGTGGCGCACTTCGTTGGACGTAATAGATGCTTCCTCGTCATCGAGCTTATAGCCGGCCTTGTCGCCTCTGGCGGTGACTGCCAGGGCATCCAGCTCGGTGGCGGCGCCGCTGTTCAGCTGCGTCTGCGACTTCATAAAGGATGCTCGGTCATCCGCCATGAACTGGTACCGGGCGTCGGGGTTCTTGCGGATGATGGAATAGACGGTTGAGGCAATGACCATGAGCAAGAGGACCAGTGAGAAGATGGCGTTGAGAACAAACAGGATGACGCCAACAACACCAATGGCCAACAAGGGCGCACCGAAAACGTTGGTGAAGATGAGCAGGAAAATGGAGTTGAGGAAGTTAATGACGTAGATGGCAATGTTGAACGAGTTTGTCTTCTTGTCCATCCAGGGGCGCAGAACCGACGTGGTAATAAGCATGCCGACCTCGAGGATAATAAAGCCAATGGCCTGGGCAACGTTTGTCTTTTGCGCAAAAGCCACAAACATAGCCTTAACAAGGGTGTAGACCAAGATGGGTCCGATGAAATAGTACGCGGAAGCACGGAATTGCACATAGAGGAAACCCCATTTGTTGAGAGCCTGGGGATCGGAGAAGAGGATATAGGCTGGGTTTCCGTGCATGTTGATCGACCGGCGCGCGATTTGAATCACCTTGCTAGCACCCCAGCAGAGGGCAATGAGTGGGCAGAAGAAATAGAAGACGGCAAGGACGACCTCGGCGGCGGAATCGACCTGTGTAAACTCCCAGAAGCACAGGATGGAAAGCTGGGGGAGACCAATGAGGGCAATACGGTACAAGATGCCCTTGAGAACGGTGCGCCAGCCATTTCGGAACTCGAGGAACTTGTCCGCCTTCATCACGCCCTGCTTGGCGAGGAGTTCGCAGAGACCCTTGAACAGAGTAACGCTGAGCATGGTGAAGATGGCAAAGAGCCAGAAAAAGGTCAGACCCGTAATGAAGAGGTTGGTCGTTTCGATCTTGGCCTGGAATGCCACACGCTGAATTCCGTATACGACATAGCCTCCGGATGGAGACAAAATGTTACCGCTTCGCTTCATGACGTTGACGGCGGCCTCGGGCATCATGGCAATACCACGTCTGACGAGGTCCTTGCCCATTTCGATGCCAGCATCCAGACCACGCTTCTCGACAGCGACGGAAACAGAGCCCAGGGAGCTGAAGAGGGTAGCGGGCGTGCCGCCGGTGGCTCGCTGATACCAGGTGAAGATGGTTTGCATGAAGTTGACGTGAATGATACCCATAGACCACTGGAAGTTCTGGGTCCACGCTTGAACAATGGGGGGCAGGCTAACGCCGGTCAAGCCGATCATGGCTTGAGCCTGGAAGTAACCAAACAGTGACAGCGAGAGAGCAGCGACGTGGGCAGCCGTGTTAGAGTGACCGAGTCCATTGAAGATGGCGGAAGAAACTAAAGCAATACCAGCAATGATGGCGGTAGCCCACTTGACACCGGTCAAGTTGACCGTCTTGCCGTTGGAGATGGCGGCCTCGACGCAAGCAATACTCTCTCCGGTGCTGGTAAGGTTGATACGCACTCGGACGTTGGCATCGAGATCGGGGACGGAATAGGCGATGGAAGGGATGTTGGAGGCTGCGGAGGCGCTGACGGGGATGTTGAAGGGGATGTTGAACTTGGCAGCGGCCGTCATTGGGCACATACCAGCGAGCTTGATATCACACGGGTCGAGGGTCGTCTTGAGAAAGGTGTAGCCATAGGCAGAGGCCTCAATGTCGAACTTGACGTAGCCTTGAACGGAGGATGTAGCCACCAGGTGGATCGTGGCGGAATTGTTGTTCGGGGTGTAGACGACGTTGAAGAAGCTGGCCTGGAGACCCGAGTTGTCCTGACAGGTGTTGAGAGAGGTGGACACGAGCATGTTTTCGGCAAGGACTGGCGATAGCAAGGTTGCCATTGCGCCCAAGAGGAGCGAGCCGCTCCTTGAGAACCACATTGTGCCGGTTGACTTTGACTATTGCTCGTGATTTATTTGTACGGTTTATTGCTCTGGGTGAGAGCAGAGAGTTGACCTAGGATGAGGTTGAATTTGTCGGATTGAAGAATAGATGCGCAATCAAAGAGCCGTTTTCGTCCCGCGGAACGTCTCGTATGGTTTAGAAGGTCAACGGAGGAGGGCGAAAGGGGTGTTTGCGCCGACGAGGATTTGAAGACGATGGTCCGGCCAAAAGGAGTCTTTTTTTCCAAACTGTATCGAGAGGAGTCAAATGTCGCGACGCAGCGACTGACGAAGCTTTGGCTTTTCGATTGAGTTGTTTTCGCGAACCAAGTCGTCGTTTGTCGAGGGTTGTCGAGGCGGATGTGGTTGTAGTAGTGGGAGCGATTGGAAGCGCCGTGCCAGCGAAAAGGTCACAGGGCGGCAAGAAAGGAGAAACGAAGGGCGAAAAAGAAGAAATCTAAGATGTTTAAAACGAGAGAAGGAAGCGAGCGACCATGTTTATCGTGAAGGTAAACGGATGGATGGATCTGTCGCCAAATAATCCATCCACACACGATGGAAAAATCTGGGGGAAAGAGAAGAACAAGAACAAGAACGAGAAAAGCGACAGAGTTCCAGCAGTTGTGGGAAACGAGTGAATGAATGGATGGAGACTGAGAGCGGTACGAAGAGGGAAAACGAGCGAGAGTGTGCGTGTGGTTGCAGATTGTTACGAGTACGCGTCCATGGGTGGTGGCTGAGTCCCCCGAAGGCGCCGTTTCAGGGCCGTATGAAAGTAGGATCCGCTCGCAGATCGTGCAAAGCAGGTGAAGGCCAGGCGCTTCGTATGGCTGGCAGCGGTTGATACGAGAGGCCGTGTTATTACTCGTTACTCCGTGCTCCGTACTCCGTACTAGCAGATTAAAATAAAATACGGGGCCCTGGGCGTCTCCTGAAAAGAGTAGCGAATTGCACGCTCATTCGACGAGGCGAAACGAGAACTGGGGGGGACCCCTGGCCGGGCCATTTTTTTCTGTCTTCTTCCTGTTCTTGATGTCAGCAAGCGTTGTTTACTATCGACTAGGTAGTAGTAGTTTGCGGGCTCAGGGGGGGGCTGCTGCGGCCCATTTGCGATACTCCATACTGTGCGTGTGTGCCGCAACCCGTCTCGCATTTAAAATCGCGGATCGTCCACCAGTTCTTGGCCATCTTGGCTTTTTTTGCGGGAGGGATTTTGGGCGTTTGTGGTTGACAGAGAGAGTAGCTGTATTTGGTTGAAGGAGGAGGAGAAGATGTGAAGAGAAGAGGGAAAGGATGAAAGATGAAAGATGAAAGAATTCTTACCATGAGCTCTTTCCAATCGCTCTGCTTCTGGCTTGTGCACACACACACACACACACACACACACACGGCAGTCGAACCTGGAAGACAAAATAACGAGGCAATTTGCATTGCGCCTGCCCTCTTTGCATTGTGCAGCATTTGCTTGCCCTTGCTCTCAGAGGTACCGGTACTGTACAGGTACGGGCTCTGGACCAATCACAGCCTCGGAGTCTGCTATTGGTCTCCACTTGCGCCCATTCATGCATCGCCTCAACGGCTCAAATTTTAGTGACGTGACATGCCAAATGCATCGCCTCTCTTCAAATACGGGAGTGAGAATGTTCGTATCTGCACGTGTTTGTCTGCACTGTACATGTGCCGCATCGTATTGCAATAGTACTGTACTCGTACATGGAAAACTCGTACATACAATGTCACGATGGACTTTAAGCGGCATTAATGCTCCAAAATCGGGTAACAAGTATAACATGAAAGTGTTGCTGATGCGATAATTTTAGGTCATCTTAGATTGGAAATGTCTTTTTATTTCTTTTCTTTTATTTAGTATCACCTGTTCTTTTCCGTCTCAGCCATTTCCCCCAAATTCTCATCCTCATTTGGACTTTGGCGCAGGTAAAGTTCAACAGCCGCAAGCCCCAAAACCAGTGGCGCGCAGATCAAAAATAGAGCCAGATAGTACCTGTCTGACAGGCTGAGGAAGCTATTCCTTGACTAGAAATTGGTTGGACATTTTAGCATTTGATCTGTAGATACACGTATCAGGGTAGGGAGCTCGGGGATCGGACAAGTAAGTATACTCACGCCATGAACGTAGCTGGTGTAAGGCTCAAGCTGTGCCCTCGCATGATGAAAGTGCTCTGAGACATTTGCCACGAGGGCATCCTGAACATTTGGGAGATTTAGAGAGAAAATCATATTTCCTGAGGCCATTGCAGAGAAAATTGGAGGCGAAAATGTGCCTGAAAATTTAGATAAAAAGAGTGTTTGGTGTGGTGATCGTAAGTGGTGGTGGATGTTGACGATGGTCCAACGATGCCTGAGTGAAGATTAACAGGCAATGTTCTTTTTCTTCTTCTCCAAAAAGTACTGATGCGATTTGTCAACCACCACTCGGCTTAGACGAGTTCTAGGGATAGCATTCGCAACTTATTCTAACATCTAGTCATCGATACGTCGCCAAGAGAGGCCATTTCCCCCCAATATCAACCACACGTCTCCCAAGATGCCTAGAGGGTTATCTATCCAATTGTCGGGGATGAAATTACTTAGTAGGTTAGGTAGCAGTAAGAAAACATGCGTGTTTACATAGAAAGCGGCATATCTGCCCAATCCGTGGTTACCCGGTCATACTGCATGATAAGCACACACGGATCGGAGCCCTGTGATTGATGGGGTAATTCTGCTGCCCGAGTGTGACAAACTATCTATTTACTTACTAAAGCATTTGGCGATCCAATTCAAACTGGGAACTGTTAATTCTGGCGATGCTACTGCAATAGGTAGCACTGCGACATGCCAAGCGACCATGATTACTGTCATCCGGTAGCTCTGCTTGGAATGCAAAATACTCCATGCAACCACTCCGTAGACACAGAGTATCCTTTATTATTAATATGTATAGAACTGCCTATTCGTTACTCAATTTAAATATTACAATACACAAATATTGACCCATGATGTAACCCCAACCATCACACATGCCCGCAAATTTTCGTTGTCTCGGCTTGAGCACGGCAAGTTATAGTCCCGAGTCCGTGAGTGAGTGACACGGACATTCATGAGATTCAGACGGTCTCAGGCCGTACACTTTGACACGCAAAAAAACAAGGAAACAAGGCAAGGCCAGAGCCCGAAACTTTTCGGATTCTCAGCATTGCGAGAAAGAAAAGAAAGTTGCCAGAAAAATCCACCTGACTATTGTCTGCCTTGGATTGAGACACGCGCTCAAGGCGTTCGAACATGAGAAACACGATGCTTCGCCACCGACCGAAACCTGGAGTTTGTGCTGCTTACCGCCGATCACACGAGACATATGCGGGCGACAATTTTCGGATTTCCTTACAATGACGACCGATTTCGCCCAATATTTGACGGAAACCGTACCCTTCCCGGCAGCTTGCCGCCGGCCTTATGAGACATGGGGGGCCGACATTTTTCGGTGTTCCGGCCTTGGCCAATGGCAACGCTTCATATATGGCCCTTCAAAGAAAACATCCTCACATTGACTGGGACATGCACAAAGAGCTGATCCTTCTCATCACATCAATCATATAGATTTGCACGGCTCACCACTGACCTCACGAGACATGGGGGGCCGATATTCTTTGGATTTCTTGTCATGGCGAATGGCATGGCTTCATGTTACGGCTCGCAACTGAGACACGCATCTGTCAAACTCGAGATCTTTCTCAGCAAAGAAATGCGGTGCTTACCTCATGAGACATATGCGGCTGAAATTCTTCGAGATCGTCCTATTGACCAGTAGAATCGCTTCGGGTTTGAACAAGTGTAGGCCTTTGGGCTGTCCGAAAGATTTCGGGGTGGAGGAGGCTTGTCTCATGTTCATTTATGTGGCATCACCTGTTAAATATTGGCAGAAGACTATTGCTTTTGTACGCCGGAAAGTGACGGCATCTGTCTCACCGACCGATCACCGGGCAATAATTCATTGATTCTTCTCCACCCCGAAAAAAAGATCGGCCTCGCGGCTCGCTCCACGAAATCACAAAGGCGAGAAATGAGACATGCCTCCACCCCGAGATATTTCGGACTGCGAATCATTCTACTGTTGCTCACGAGGGGAAGAGACGAGCCTCCCCTCCCCTCCCCACTCCGAAGACTTTGGGCCTCACATCTCACTTTGTGATATCAGAGACACGGCTCCACCCCGAAATCTTTCCGCCTCGGACTACGCAAAGGTTGATCGCAAGACATTGTCACCCCACCCCGAAATATATCGGACGGCCTAGAATGCGCTCTTCTTTACAACGGAAACATGAGACACCGAGACAATGCCTCTCCACCCCGAAGCATTTCGGACTCCTAATATGGCCTTGCTGCTTGGAAAAGGCAACATGAGACAATGAGGTAATGCCAATCGACTCCGAAAAGATTTCGGTCTGCGAAGATGGATCTTTTACAAGTCACAAGACATGGACTTGCTTCCCCACCCCGAAATCTCGGACCTCGAAAGATGCACAGAAAGCAATACTATGAGACATGGATTAAGACTGAACCTCTGTTCCGAAGTGGTTCGAGTTGCCTAAAAGTACTGTAAACAGATGCTCTTGTTCACAAGACAATGGCTCCGCACCCCGAAATCTTTCGGACTGCTTAAAGCGCTGTAGTAATATCATAGAAGTGAGTATGAGACATCCATTGATACTCCGTACTTAACTCCGAGATGTTTTGGACTTCTAAAAATACCTGTCTCGGCACGCCGGCCTTGATTGACCCTGTTCGGCCTGCCGCCGCCCATGAGACCAAAGGTCCGCCCCGAATATCTTCGGACAGCGAGCTGAGGTAAAAATTCTCGATGACAAGAAAAGAAAAACAATTCTCGGCATTTTGCTTCCCGTCCACCATGAAATTGTACAACATGCTCCGGAGCCATTCCTCTAGATCGTGGGGAAGCCATTGGCTGCGGGGCGTTTGAAGCCGTAAACAGCCGCTGTTTTACGTTCGTTCCGTAAATGCACCTCCGTGTTCCTCGCTCCCCGCGCAAGAACTTGAGCTACGAAAACATATTAATTGTAATATATAATATATTAATGAGAGATGCTGTCAAATTTAAGTGACTTTGGCAGATACAATGACTTGAATTTCTTAGGTACTAGGTAGTATAGTAGAAGAGAGCGGTGTGCTATTTGCCCGATATGGAGTATTGCCTTGACACTGAATGCTTGAAAGTTAACATCAACTCTTTGATCCCAAAGTGCAGGTCCCATTTCAACACACCGAGGCTCAGTATTTTACCCATTACTCCGTACTATTCGAGAATACACCTGTCATAATCATACACTTTACCAAAGCCTCACTGTTGTAATCCAGACAGTCACTCCACACCATCCCATCCCATCTCATTCTCCTCGAAACGCCATCTTCTCTACCCTAGAATCTATTATTGATGCAATTTCTCATGCAAGTGCACGCCCAGCATTTTCGGTAAACATCGTGTAAAAGCCCAATGACACCCAAGCGCAAGGCAGCCTATCAAGACACCCATTTCCTCCTTATCACCTTGAAGCCGCAGTAAAGTCCGGTTTGGCCCCCTTCTAAATGCACCACCTGCATGCCTCGATATTGGATAGCCCCCAATATGATGCATCACCATCACCGCTCGCAATATTGTTCCCTACCTGAGCCGCCAGACAGGCAGCAGCCTCAAGCAACATCACAGACATCTACTCTCATGCCAGTTTTTTCTTTTCTTTTCTTTGCTTTTTCTTCCCCGAGCCTCATGCAATCCGGATAGATTGGTAAGCCGAGACAACGCAGAGGCAGCTCACATCTTATGCCGCCTCAATCCATGCACTCTTCTCCCTTACATATATTCCCCCACCTAGTATGCCTCACTGCGTCGCGTTCTTTCTTTCTTTTTCTTTCAGCTTCGCCTCCCAACGCGTCCCCTTAATATCTGGACGAGCGCTGATACGCTCGCCATCTGCCGCGTGAGGCTGGGATCCTAGCCGCGATACCGGGACTCTGGCCAATAGATCCGAGACCCGTCTCAGGTCTCCTATCTCGTACATGATTAGATCGCTTTTGCCGGGTCGATGGTCCCCGGGATGAGTCTATCGCGGCGATCGAGCCTCCAGACTTACGATAGATTCTAGTCGTTCTCACGTACGACAGAGCTCGATCGGCGTCAGCCGCCGGGTCTCGGCTGATCGGCTGGCAAGGTTCGCGGGGTTCATCCAAGCAATGCCGTGGCAGCCCCTGGTCAGAGCTGAAGCCATCATGTAAGTGAGCCTGCAAGTGACCCTGTAGCCTGGAATGTACCTGTAAGAAAGTGTGTGCTTGTAGTAAGTCAACCGACAGGCCGGTAAGAGAGAGTGCTCAGACGGATGGGCATTCCATCTTGAATCTCAGAGTGAAAATCATCTATATAAACCCATCTTCCCTCCATCCTCAGATCAACTTTTCTCTCTCTCACCACCACCACCATTAGAAGCACTTCATCACTCTCCTTCAACTTCCCCTCTCCCCTCTCCCCTCCCCCCCTCCCCCAAAGGGGCACCCTCATCCTCACTCTGGGCGTTGTCAGAAACGCTTCTTCCTTGCGTCGGTCCGTCAGAAATGTCGTCTCCTTCTCAAGGGAGCAAGACGCTCAGAGTACCAGAGATCCAGTCACTCCTTATACATCTCCAACTTTCTCTGGTCGAGGCACTGCAGGGTGCCCCTGTCCACCCCGGAACTTCGGTCTTGGTCAAGTATGTAATCGAGTAAGAACCTCATGCCCCGATATCAATGAGATGGCTAACACTTTGTTCAAACCAGTCCCGCTTCTCTACAGATACATGCCCAAGAAAATCCAATAAACCACACACAAAAAAAAAAAAAAAACGCTCCAATAATTGGGTATGTTGGAAAAAGAAAAGAACAAAAAAAGCTTCCACAGAAACAAAAATCCAAAAAAAAAAAAAAAGCATCTACCATCAACAAGAACATTGGAAGACATGCTCTGCTCAACAATGTCGGACCTATTGGCCCAGTCACTGTATCAACTTTAGCAAGCATGTAACATAGTTGCAAGTATTCGTTTGGACTTTTGTCCGACGCAAAGCCCCTCTCAGGAGAATCCACGCCCTGTCAACCTTCATCTCGTGCTCCTGGAAGGGGCCAGAGCATATAACGAAAGCTTTGTCCCAAGGGTTGAGACATTTCTCCCCTGTTTTGGACGAGTTATCGACATGCCTGATTTGCAACTTGGGGATTTCTTATTTGGACCTCATGGGTATTATAACGCCGTTGTTTCAGAATACTGCTGCCCGCATTGATCTGTGTGCGCAACTCTGTTAGGTTGGGCGTTATAAAGATGGACTGGTTCGTCATTCCGATGACTGAAACTTCCATCGATAACCCGCCGTGACTGGGTGAAGGAGTCCAGCACGATAGAATGGAGGAGAGAATTTGGGAATGGGAATGGGAATGGGAAACCAGAGTATATAGAGGGACTTTTGAGATTGGAGGAATGGGAACTGGGAAACACTGTGGAGGACTCAAGGCTGGAACGGGAGGAGGAATTGGGACCGGGACTTGTTATAGAGCGGAGGATCAAGGTAGGGACGTGTGGGGGAAATGGTGGAGGAGTTCCATGGAAAACCCTTCCCGCTTCGCGTGGGAAAAACTTTGGGGCCGCATAACATCAGATAAACCTGTCAAAGGGTTGGGCAAGATCATGGTATGCGGCCCCTCCCAAAAAAAAAATTTGGCCCTCGGGGGCCCTCTTGCGGGGTGGAGGAATTACCATGGCACAAAGGATGGATTGGATATTGGGCCGGGTCAGGATGGATGGATTGGATGGCATCGGGATTGGGACTGGGTTCGGGATTGGGATAGGTCTGGGTAATGGGTAATGGGCTTGGGAACTGGGAGGGAGAAAGAGTTGGAATTTGGGACGGATAGAGGCGGATTGGGATTTGTACATAGAGATGGAATTGGATGGGAATTGGGATGGAGACTGGGATGGAAACTCGATGGATGGACGGGATGGAAGGGTTATTAGAATCGCAGCCATGGTACAGGAGGGCCCCTTGAGAGACTCTGAAATGGATATTTCCATTTCAACAATTTTCATGTGTGTCTGTGACAAGTGATGCGAGCAGCCAGTAATCTTCCATCAATCTTCTTCCGCAGTGGGAGATTTGTAGCACAAAGCGACAATACTTCTGGATGATCTTAGGCATCTTTGGGCAGTGGAACGAAAGTGCTGCTGCTTGTTGGCAGAGAGCCTGAGTTAGCGAACGACGAAGAAGATGATGGATAAGGAGAGCGAGAAAGGTTGGACACATGTACATGTAGGTTGGAATCGGTACAAAAGGAATGGACTGCCCTTTCATCGTCGAGGTTGCTGCTCGAAAAATCCTCCAACGCGGTGGATATGGAGAGGAAATACACCACATTCCAACTGGAAAGGCCAAGGCTAAGGAGCATGGCATATTCCAGAAAAGCAGAAGATGATGAACATGAAGAGGAGAAAATGAAGGAAGAAAAAGAAATTGAAAGTAAATTGCTCGAGACGTCACGATGGCTCAGGGAGCTGCAGCACAAGGAAGGAGCAACTTCTTATCGGTGATATCATGTACTTCAGAGGAGGAACAAAAATCATCATTTCATCATCATAATCAATTGTCACATGCATGGAACCAGACATATACAGCTTAAAAATAGGAGAATAGCATGTTGTTTCACAGACGATCCCAGGTGTTCTATACGGAGACGTTTGTGGAAGTGTGTCCGCATCAATTGTCTCTTGCAATCCTCATCCCACCCGAACTCAAGCTATGGCTGCTTTCTAATGCGGTATCACCAGATATCGAATCTGTGTAACTGAAGATAATAGAGCTTCAAGGGACTATCATCACTCACAGATGGTCCCTTGCATCAAAGATCGATCACCATCTTGAGTAACCACCACCTCCTCCATGCTTATAACAGGAACCCGGCCTAGTCCAGGGCAAAATACCCATCCTCTATTCTCTACTAGACTTCAACAGCCATCCACGCGGCAGATGCATCTCATCAAAAGCTTCACGACTCATGAAGCACACTCATCTTCGAGCTACCCGCATCAACGATCTGTCACTCTAAAACCTTGGCGCCGACATCTACATCGAAAATCCATGCAAATCACCAAAAATGCCACGTGGACAGCATCTGCTCGAGCCTCCCTCCAAAACAAAGTCCAGTTGCAGCAGCCAAAAGGACACACGCAGAGACAGAGTTGAAGCTTTTCTGTAGCCTCAGCGCCACACACCAAACCAAACGGCGTATCGCGCCCTCTCTCTCCGCATGAACCGCATCCAACAAGAGCTCAAAGTTGCGGTTTCACACCCCCTCCTCAAGAAAACGGCAGGCTGAACAACGAGTTGAAGAGCGACTCGTCAAAGGAAACTCAGATGCCATCAACTAGCAGCGTGTTCTGCCATGTGGTTTTGGCCACCAACGCCCCCTCCAAAACTTCGGATTTGCTCCCGCCCTGATCTTCAGCATCTTCACATTCTCCAAGCGCTGATCAAACCGAGCTAGGCAAGTCCAAACTCGAACCAAGCCCAACTTCATCTTCTCCGCACGCCAAGCCAACCGCCAAAAACTCACTAAAACTTCTCCAACTTTGATGTTCAGAAGGGGTGGGCGTGTCTCCATCTCCCAAGCCTCAGATGTCGCTAGAGACCCTGTAAATCGCCCTCCAGCCACGCCGCCAAGTGGAGATGAAGAGGTACATCAGAGAGAAGTATCGTCGAGCATCAGCGTTGAAACAGGATGCCATCTCCAGACCCTCTAAATAAAGGGCAATTTGTGTGCTGATAGCGCGTGCTCTAGTGTAATGGAAATCTAGAGCCGCCCCATCCGTCAAGCCCTCAACTGTCTGATGGCATCTTGTCCCATCAGTGACATCTCGACTATTTTGGGCATCAACTCTGTTGGTTCCTCTTCATGCCTCGAACCCATTAGCGAACTTGATACTGCGCCCAGCCACAGCTGAGTTGCGTGGCATCGTGGCATGTCACTGCAAGATATCACTTGACATCTTGTGGCAGAAACGGTGGTGATGCCCCCTCCTCTGTGGCTGGGTTTCTCGAACAATAGAATGTTCTCCTCGCTTGCCGCTTCTGGATAGTAGATTCATGTGCCTCGATCTAGATTGCCGTCATGTCGTTTGTGTATGTATGCTGTATTTGCCTGTGTATTGAAAGATGTATCGGCGTCCAATGGCAATCCGTGATGCATACGAAGAGGCACCATGATCGGACAATCATCTCACGAATTGTCTCGCAATCATCTACCCCCACACAAACTCTCTCTGGCTGACAATAATGCCGGCAAGACGACGTTCCGAACATCCCCGTCTTGGCACCCATCGTATCTCCAAGATGTGAATCCCTTCACTTCCGGACTTGCAAGGCCCGAATCGGGTCAAAGACTGCCGGCATACGCCTTACACTTGACCAATTCATGAGGCTTGCAAAACTCCGAACCCCTGGTCGTTTTGGTGCGGCGCTTGTGCTTTCTCTCACACAAGATAGTTGTTATTGTGGCGCAGATCTCCTCTATTGTCCAAGATGCAGGCAACGGCACTAGTTTCCACAGATCGAGAGAGATAAACTCAAAAGGCCTTTCAGCTTGAGCAAAAGTGGCTGAACTTCACCACGTGGGATTGACGGCCCTCCCGAGGACTGGTCTGTTGATAGCAGCGAACCATCATCGCCCGGTCGAGGAGTTGGTGTGATGATCATGATTTACGCCCTAAACGTCCAATCTCCAAAAGATCTCTGTGCCAAGGGTGCCCCCTAAGAGGTGAGGCGTGCAATCGACGAAAACGTGGTGGCTTGAGCGATGAAAAGGCTAGATGAATCTCCAAGCTAATATAGCACAAAACGCTGTTCTCAGACTGACCAACAGCACACCACAACCAGAGAGAATGCCTCTTCTTGTAAGAGCACGCCCTCTTGGCGTGGGCAGCAGAAAGCAGCAGTCTGAACGCCACAGAAGCCCATCCAAGGACCTATTTTAGAACGACGACAAGTAGTGGCATTTTCGAAGCTTAGACTCTGCCTCATGAGTGCCATCCAATCAAAAAGTCCTTGGCAAAAAGCATCACAATCATTCGTCCTATCACAGACCAGAAAAGAAAAACACCCCAGCCGTGGAGAGGGAACAACCTGGGGTCTTCTCCAAAAGATAAACCACAAACGCTTGTCTGTGGCTTCATGCAGCCACCATTCCTCGAGGACAGCCAGGCCGGCTCTCGTCGATAGAGGGCAAGAGGTGTGCAGCTTATATTTCTAAAATAGGACAAATCACAGACCAACGTTGCATCCTCTAGCTTGCTGGGCTGAAACATTAGTGTTGTGGCGGGTAAGGGGAGCAGAAGATTGAGGCAAGATTATGCGATGTAAGATGCTGTAAACGAGCTCGATACTCAACTATAGTTGAGAAATAACATGATGCTAGGCCGGATTCTCTGCCATGGCTCATGCTTACAGCAGAGAGAGGAGGTTTGCTGATATCATGCGACGTAGGATGCTGTAAACGATATTCAACTATAGACGAGAATGACATGGCGCTAGATCAGATTTCTTGTCATGGTTCATGCCTCTAGCAGAGAGAAGGGATTTGCTGATATTAGCTGTCCTCACTTCATGCAAAGATGACGAGGAATTTGTGTGTGTGCAGCGGATAGTGCTCTATTCGCACAGTCCCAGTCTATTTTGTCAAGAGCAGTCGCACATTTGGGCGCTCTGCACATCAAGTGCTATGGTATATGGTCTTAAGGTAATCCATCTTATGGTGGATGTAATAAAGGTGGATGTAATAAAGCGTGGCTTGCAGAGACGGACAGTGCATGAAAGCAGCAATATAGCATGCAAGTCGTAGTCAAGCAGACTCTGCTCACGACCGCCTCTCTTCATTGCAAATGCTTGACTGCGAGATCTCTATGCCCTTGCTTCCTCGCAAAGACGAGCATCCCCCCGGTCTCAATCAGCTGCTCTTCCCTATGAGCCCTTCATTCCAGTATTCATCCCGCTCTCTCAAAAATCGGTAAACGTCAGTGTCAAGTTCCTGAATGGTATCAAGGCTCCAATCACCGCCGGCACGTAATATGCAGACCGTTTGATCAAATCCCCAGTCAACAGTCCGATAGATCCGGAATGCGCTCTCGAGTTCTCGCTTCCAAAGACCTGGTCGCCCGCCGGTCCTAACTCCATACCTCCGCGGACCAGTCTTGCTACCTCTTCTGGCTGGAAGAATGCAGCTGTTCGCGCTCTCCCCATGCGTTCCGTCTTGGTAGCGCTTGTTGAACTGCTGGTCGACTCATTATGTGATGCTGATGAGTCTGATCCCGGTGTGTCTGCCCTGCCCAGCACAACGACCCAGGCAAAAGTCTCCATGGCATCCCCGCTGTCGTCAACGCCGCCCTCAATGCCAACCCAGTAATCGGCCTGGGGCTCTGCGTCGCGGGCGTTGCGAGCTCGGTTTCGTGCGCCCTGCAGGGTTTCTGCATCCGTCATGGGCTGGTCAGCAACGCCGGATGGCACGTTGAGACCGGTGAAGGAGAATTCTGCAGACGGAAACATGCCACCAAAGGCCTCCCTTGCGGCTGAGATCTTGACATTGTTGCGTGAGGCCACAATGACTCGGGTGACACGGGTAGCCGCCTGGTCTGTCATTTCAAAGCCTTGCGTAACACTCGCTTTCCTGCGTTGCTTGTTTTGATCTTTGCACTATCACTCTTTCTGTCCGCCTTGTTTGATATGCGCGCAGGTGAAATAAACACAGTAAATTGTATTTCAAGAACGCTTGTAAATCAAAACAGGTAGAATTGCAGCCTTTGCGTGAATGCGCTCGTCAATTTCGTCGTGCTTTGAGTATCGGAGAGTGAATTCGCGATGTCCTTGACGGGGTTTTAACTGGCAAAAAGGGCGTAGCGTCGCTCGGAAGCCGAGTGAGTCTTACGCCGGCTGAAGATCCCTGCTAGTTCCGACCCGACAGCACCTGTAATGGACCGCCCCTGATTATTACCTGTAAATGCAGATGCATTCACGTCTTGGCGGAAATGATGTCTGGAGAAAGACAAGGTGATGAAGTGAGAAAAAAATGTCAAGCTCTTTGCTCTTCAACAAAGGATGGGCTTTAGGTGTGATTTTGTCAACTCTTCTCTTGAACATGAAACAAAAAACTATGGCGGCGGTGCGGCATCATTGTCCGGATTCGCCAGCGACAGATAATCCACACCCATCGCACCCTCATCGACATTGTAGCTGCCAGCATCGTTGTCCTCTTCTAACAGGGGAATCTGCTGTCCCCAGACCAGCCCGTCCATGTCCATGTTCCATGGCCAGTCCTGGTCCAGCATGTTAACAATGTCTCCAGTACTGTAGCTGGTCGAGGCGAGTGCATCGGCTCCCTGGTCTCCCCAGAATCCAGCCGCCTCATCGCTTGGTCCCCCCTTTTGTAGGCCGGGATCTTGCAGGCCGCTGCGTTGTCTTGCGTTTGAAATTTGAGAAGTGGCCTCCAACAGGCGGCTCACCACATCCCGACTGCGGCGTGCCGTGAGGGACCAATCCTTCATGGCTGTAAACAGCTCGAGAGTCGTCTCGATCTGGGCCTGCCATTGGGCGACAGACGGATTATCAGGCTGCCACAGAATGCTTACCAGAGGTATCATGGCCGCTTGGTACAAGAACCACACAGCATTCCATCCAGACATTTGCTGGCGCATCCATCCCTTGGAAACGCTGTCGACCGTCTCTCGAGCAGCGCCCTGGCAAATCTCCACAGAAGCAATGTCATGCTCTGATATGGGCAATTCAGCCTTGCTGGCAAGAGTAAGAAGGACTGGGCGGTGTAGCAGCATTCGTAGATTCCAATATCGCCATGTCATGATGCATCGTGAAAGATGCAGTGGCTCTACACAGGGCTCTGTAGAGCGTAGAAGCCAGGGGAGGTTGTTGAACCAGTCGACAAGAAGGCCGTCCAAATGACTTCGATCTTCCGCGTTTAAGAGAGGAGTGACTGCAAGCATGTCTTGAATCTTGGTGGCAATCTTGCAGAATTTAATGTTTTCGAGCAGAGGCATGATGCCCGCGTATTGTGCAGAGTCATGTTCCTCCTAGAATGAAGAAAAAGAATCAGAAGCTGCCGATTAAAGTATAGAGAAGTTGTGTCCATGACAACACAGAGAAAGGAGAGAAAAATCAAAGGGGGTTTTTTTTTTTTCAAGGGAGCATACCTGCTCTGGAACAAGTTTAGGAGGTTGGATGTTGATGGCAGGTCCCCATCGGCCGAATGAAGGGCGCCCAAGAGTTGTGGTTCCCCAAGTGTCGAGACAGAATATCGTCCACCAGGTGCGTCGCCGCGACTCGAGAACTGCAGGGTCGGATTGCGGCTCCTCGGGCGACGGTTCTCGATGCAGCCCGAGGGCAGTGGCCATTCTGTGAATTGCACCGATAATGGCATTGGCCATGTTTGGGCGGTTGATATAATGGAGGTAGTAGCCTCCCAGCAACGCCAAGGCATGGATGGTTTCGATGTTGCTGCTCCCAAACGCACTGAGATGGATGTGCTCTATGGCTTGATTATAATACTTGATGTGACTCAGGTTGCTTGATGGCGTGGACATGATACTGCTGGTGGCGAAGACCATGTTGACGAGGGAGAGCCAAGGAGCATCGCATCTTCGGCCTTCGCTGTAATGTTTCCGAAACGAGGCCTCGTCCAGTATGGGCGTGAGGACGTGGACACGTTTGAAGTAGGCATCGACAAGCGCTTGCCCCTTGTATGTCCATGGAATAGGGGAGTGTACCTTGGATTTAGTAACTGCGCGGAAGAGAGGAATGCTGCTGCGTGCATTGTCATCGCTAGAAGCATCAGGGGATGACTGTGCTGCAAGCAACACTTGTAACTGAGGCTGGATCTGAAGCATAACCGTCAAAGCCACCTTGACCGATGAAGCGCCGAGATATGAAGCTGCCTGTTTGTCCATGTTGAGAGACAGGGCGTTTACATCGTCAGCTTCCGCCGGCAATGCTTCCTTTTCTCTGCGCTCCTCATCCCATTGTGAGTTCTGAGCGGGCATCTGCTCAAGCTCTTTTGGATGATGCTGCTGTTGCCGTTGCTCCAAGTCATCAGGAGAGGGAGGAGCCGGTGAGATTTCGGCCGTTTCTTGCTGGACCGGCTGATCTAGGAGATCACGGAGCTCCTGGCGGGACAATGCCAGCAGATGGGAAACTTCATGGTTGGGATAAAGACGCCGTAGCACGGAGCGGCACTCTTCAAGACTCCGTGATAGCTCCTCTAGTGATCTAACGGGCGAGCGGGTGGGGGTTAGCCAAGTAAAAAGGGGAGAAGAAGACGAAGAAGTAGAAGAAACCAAGAAACATTGAGACATACTTTCTTGACGGAACAAGACGCTGGCGATGTTGCTCATACACGCATCGCCTCCGGGAGCGACTAGACTGGCAGCGGTTACACGGCTGCTTGCCGTCGCAGCGAATCTTGCGGCGCTGGCACTCGAGACAGGCGTGGAGGCTCTTTGCGGCTCTGCTGCCAGCCGTGTCTTGAGAGCGATTGCCGTCCGAGGACGATTGGGGGGAACGATCCACGGCTTTTCCCTGGACCCCCTGGACTAATGAAGCCGTTCTCTCTAGTTAGCCAAGATGCTACAAGGCCGGAGACAACTTGTGCGTGAGAGAGGACT
This sequence comes from Trichoderma breve, assembly GCF_028502605.1. Taxonomy (NCBI): domain Eukaryota; kingdom Fungi; phylum Ascomycota; class Sordariomycetes; order Hypocreales; family Hypocreaceae; genus Trichoderma; species Trichoderma breve. Next base: position 5,633,509 of record NC_079232.1, read on the forward strand.
CGGGAGAGAGACTCGGGATAACAATAGGGGGGTGGTTTGTGCATAGATAGACTCCACCCACAGGTGTAGAACATTCCGTCCAGATAGATGGTGATGCTAGTATTACCAATTCACCGTAGCAATCGCAGTCGCAAGTGAGTCGGGATTCGAGGAGACTAAGAGCCAATAGGAAGGCCAAACATATAGTACCTCTGTTGGCCAGAGTGAAAGACGAGGTTTCGGCGTGTATATATCAGGGAGCAAAAGGAGGAACAGATGCCCCGATCACGGGAAACGACTGATGTGAGATGAGATGAGGTGAGGTGATGGAAGGACAAGGTAACACCGACACTGTGGTATTGGTATTACCTAAAGCGAGCTGAGGCCGGAGAAAGAGGGGGGCGATTCCTGCTTGGAGTTTGCCGACAGTATAAAAAAAAATTCGAAAGTATCATTAATCAATCCAGCGTAATTAACAAAACACTCAATGCCGCCCAGCCATGTTTGAAAAAAATGAATAAAAAATGTAATAAAAATAAAAATAAAGTAGAATGGAATCAACAGAATCAATCAATCCATCGTGTGGTGAAACTCTCGGAGAAAAAGACTCGACTCCTTCTGTCGTGCCGAAGGAAAAAAAGAGTGGAAACCGGGGTTTCTCTTCGTCCAAGAAAAAGAAAAAAGAAAATAAAACAAAAATTAAAAAATAAACGAGAAAATAAAAAAGGCACCGAAAAATCCGGGGTAAAACCTAGCAAAGAACCGAGTGCTACTGTAGCCTCCAGAGTCTCCCACCGTCAAATAATCTATGGATACTAAATCCTCGGCTACTACTAGTAAAAGATTTTCGATGGTCGCAGTTGCATACATATGCAGCACACACCTTCTTCTTCGCACGCTTCGCTTCCCCCCGAATCGAAATCGCAAATCGGCGCACCTGCCCACAAATATCCCCCCAAAACTACCCCGTGGGCAGGTGCGGAATTCGGTCGCTAGTCCCTTTTCGGGAGGTTGGGCCGTAGCGGGAGGCGCTTCTCCGGGGGTCTGGAAAATGGGCCAAAGTATAGAGCAGTAGCAGTGGGTGGTGATACCACTGTATTCTACGGGCTTAGTACTAGTATTGGGTTATGGGGTTATTGGGACTATATTGGGTAGTAGCAGGTAGTACGACTGTGGAGCAAGAAATCGGTTAATGTCGTCTGGGGGAGGGGATTCTAACTGGTACGGAGTATTAATATTAATCTGGTTGGCTACCGGAGTAATACCTACTTGGACAAGAGTAGCTCCAAAAGCATTTTTTACTCTTCCCGGGCAAAGGGGACCAACTAACATGAGGTTCATCCCACTGAGCTGTCACCAGCCCCCATATCCAGGTATAAGTTGATGCCGCTAGACGTTGGCAAGGTTGGGTTGCAATACGGATGTCGTGAGGCCAGGGGCCTGGATTGTACTGTATGTGTGTGTGTGTATGGAACAAAGCATGGTGTTGACCGGCATCGAATGGCATTCGCTGACCTGGGGGGGACCACATGATGGCCAAGAAGTGTGTATGACCACCCGTACCAGTAATACTCCGTAAATTGCCGCTTTGCCAGATACCTAGACGGGCAAACACGTCCATATTAATTGCATTCCCACAGAGTAGCATCTTGTATACACACGCACGCACGAGACACCATTCGCCTACAGAGTTAGGTAGGTGGCAAAGTAGAATTCTGCCAAATATGGGATGGTAGGCAGAACTAGATGTTGGAGGTGTTAGATGGCGGCTATAGCCTCAAGTTGAAGTATGGCACGTGAGAAAAAGAGGCAAAAGAGGCACATATGGATCCGTACAGTTTGTTTGGCAGTTGTCATTCCGAATGTTGCATTGTTGCGCTCTGGCCCCCCTCTCATAGCCTCATATCATTACGTGAAAACAAACAGTAAAATGGCAAAAAAAGCAATTCCCCTCCATCCCAAAAAAGACCGTCCCGTGGAAACGCAAGCAACCATCAACCAATTCAGCCTCAATTCCTGCGTACAACTGCCCTGGTATTAGTGTTTTTTAATGGTGGGTCGTAATGACAAGTAAATCCTCCACGCCTTATGCCTTCTCGATATTAACGATGCCACCGTGGCTGTCCACGGCAACGGACTTCTTGGCCGTCGACGCCTTGACCGGGTTCTTGGCCTCGAAGATTTCGTCAAGCTCTTCCAACTGTAGAGAAGATGATGGGTTAGCAAGACGTGCCATTGTAGACCAATGAGTGAACCAGGAATACTTACAGTGCGTCCCTTGGTCTCAGGGATGAAAAAGTAGACAACGGTCACCTGGACAAGATCCCAGATGGTGTAGATGATGTACGTGTGCCAGCCAATCTTCTTCATGGACACGGGCCAGGCAAACTGGTTCAAGAGACCAGCGGCATTGGTAGCAAAGCTGGAGAAGGCCATACCCTTGGCACGCATCTCGAAGGAGAGCACCTCGACGGGGTACAGGGCCTGCAGGGGGGTGATTCCGACAGAGTAGACGGCACCAAAGATGAAAATCATGGCCAAAGCGGCCTTGGATGCCGCAGGGTTGTTGTAGATGGCGTTACCGTCGGCGTCGACGCCGGTTTGAGAAGCCGCAAAGCGCGCAGAGGCAATGGTCATGCCCATCCAGACGACGACACAGGCGGCAAAAGAGAAGAGCAGCAGGGGGCGACGACCCACACGGTCGACCAAAAAGGCACCGAGGATGGCCCAGGCAAACTGCTGGCAGTTGTTGATGAGGGTGATGTTGGCCTGCTGAATGGATCCAGTGTAACCGGCCGTGTCGAGAACCGAGCCGAGGAAGTAGGACAGCACGGCATTGCCGGCCCATTGACCAAAGACGGTGATGGTGATGTTGCAAAGGAGACGGTAGACGGCAGAGCGGCTGCGGAACAGCGCTCGGTAATCCCACCAGCGCTTGTCGGCACCGTCCATGTTGAGGAGCTGCTCGTACTCGAAGAGCTGCAGCTGGACCCAAGGAGAGTCAGGATTGCCGTTGCCGTGGTACTTGGTGAGGACAGCCTTGGCCTGCTCCTTCTTGTTGTTCACGTAGAGCCATCGGGGGGATTCGGGGAGGAACATGGCGAAGATGCAGATGAGACCGGCGAAGAGGGCCTGGAGCCAGGTGATGAGTCGCCACGAGTAGTCACCACCGACGTTGAGACCGCCTCGGGCAGCACCGGCCGAGATGATGGCACCAGAGAACCACAGGGTGTTGTACATGGCTAGATGTTGAGAATTAGTCCATCTCTTCTCACCACGATTGCTAAATACACTCTCAATGTTCCAACCAAGGGGGACGAAACATCAGGAGAGAGGTGAAGTCAAACAAAAGGAGTCACTTACCTCCAACACGTCCACGGTAGGCAGGGTGGTTAATCTCAACGACGTACATGGGGCCTGCAGCCGCCGCAATGGAAACACCGAAACCAAGCAAGAATCGGCCTCCCATGAACTGGCCCTGGGAGTTGGACACACCCTGGACAATGGTACCAATGACAATGAAGCTAGCACCCAGGAGCATACCCACGCGACGGCCGAATCCGTCAATGGCAGGGCCGACAAAGGGAAGCGCGACGACACCACCAATCTGGTACATGGACGAGACAATGCCGGCCCAGATGCCATCGTTGCCGCTCTCGACGTACTTCTTCTGGAACCAGGGGTTCTGCAGCAGGTTGTTGATGAGCGAACCATCGTAGCCGTTCATGGTACTGCAGAAGAAGGCAATGATGGAGAAGGAGTAGATGAGCAACTGAGCCGTGGTCCAGGCTTTTGGCGGCTCCTTCATCATGGCCTCCTGAAAGGCCGTGTGTCCGCTCACGACCTTGGTTTGGAGTTCTCCCTACATTGAGACAGAAAGTGTCAGTCACTCGCTCTTCCAAACGAGGTGGCAAAAAACACAAATCACAAAGGAGAAGAAAGAAAAAACTGCAATCGGGTGATTTGCCATACATGGTCGAGCTCCTCATGGGTGTGGATGTCGTCCTTTTCGCCCATTGTAACGGGGGGGTATCTCTAGCCTCTCGGCCAGACCAGCTCTTCAAGTTGTGTGTGAGAGAGAGGTTGATGTGGAGGGGAAACTCTGCAATGCCCCCGTCTTTCGATGCGAGGGAGAGCCGAGTATTTGACTGCGAGTGAGATGAGGAGGTGAAGAGAGAGAAAAAGAAAGGTTGCAGTCCTGATGGCCAGGGGGCGCTGTCGCTTTTATGCTTCTTGTCTGTGTCCCTTGCCGCGTGCAATCCTTCCCCAGGCTCTTTCACAAGGTTGGATGGTTGGATGCTAATGCTACTTTTTTGGGATCAGGAAACAGCCCTTGTCAATAGGCCCGATCAAGCGAGCGTTTGTTTGTACGAATGAACGCCTTGCCAGCCTCAGTTGCTTCAAGCCATCTCAGGATTGGGATTGATATTTCGCCGGTGCAAGTGATACGGGCGGATTATTTGAAAAGAAGCTCCCCCAGGAATTGGGCATGCCGTGCCGCTTATACGGCTTGTCTCCTTTCTCATACGATTGCGGTCAAGAGGCTATTGGACGGCGGCGTCGTGCCGTGGCGTCGACTTTCGGCCCTCGTAACAATGCGGGGGGGACAGGCCCAAGCCTGATGCAGGTGCGGAGGGTTCTGGTCCGCAATGGCTGGCGAGCAGTTTGGGAATAGCACAGCCTGAACCCCGGGTCGAGACGGCGCTTTGTCTGGACAGACGGATCCAGTGAATAGACATTAGCCTAAGTGGTGCGGATCATCCGCCTCTGGGGTATCTGGGCCTCTCCAGACTGACGATTGGGCCGAAGGCCACGCGATGCACGGAGAAATCCTACAGTACCGCCTGCTGTGTGTGTCTTGGCGGGGTGAAGCATGAGATGGCATGAGGTTGTCACCATGGATGTCAAATATTGATTTGATCCAGGCCTTTGGTGGCGGTTGGCTGGCGGATGGCGGTTCGAGCCTAGCAGCATGTCAGACGGCAAATCGCGAAGCTGACTCGCGCAAACAGGAAGAGCGAGGGATCAATTACAAAGTCAAGAAAGAGGCGAATTTTGCTGCAAGCGAGAAGTGCGTTTTGCATTGGGTGGTAAGATAGAGATGAAGCCTGCCATGGTCTGACACGACATGAACTGGTGACTTTTTGGTGTGCATCTCGAGACAAGTAAACAAAAAAAAAATTGGAGGTTGCAGGTAGCCGAGCTGGGGGGGACCCAGTGCTGTAACTTCCACGTTAGCTCTGCATCGGTTAGCAGGGCCGGATGATTAATCAATCGGCATAATTCCCCAGCAATTTCGATCACTTTTCACAAGCAGGCAAGCAGGGTGTCGAGCGGCTGAACAAAATGAATCAACTAGAGTCCAATGTGATGGCAGCTGAACTGAAGCAAGCACTAAATCTATGTATCCACGAGCAATGTGATCAATGTCCTGGATGTGTGTGCAGATCTAGTGCAAGAAGTTGATGAAATGCAACAGCATCGTATCGACGAGTCCTAGTCCTAGACCTAGACCTAAGCTACCTAGCTTGTGATTGTGATGGATTGCGAACAGGGAAGCAAGCATTCAACACCCACAGGGATCCCTCAGGGCGCACTGGCTTAGCTTACCAAATCTCCTTGCAGCTTGCTGGGATTTGCCCAAAAAGAGTGCAGAGCAAAAGCCCGGCGCCAACTTAGTTCTCAGTCGACGCTCAAAATGGGACCAAGAGCTGGGGAATTACTCCGAATTCTCGTAACGGTTTAGTGGGGGCTTATATAATGGAAGCAAATTGATGCGATCTAGGGTAGACAAACACATGTAAGTACTAGGTAGGAATATCCGAAGAGCAAACTACTAATTGTATTGATGATATGGACATGAGCGAGCATTGTGTAAGTAAAGACACACAACAATGGCCTATGGTAGCCTCCGCCTAACAATTCAATGATGAACAGATACAAAGTTACTTTAATATAAGAAACATACAGATCTTGCTGCTGCCGGCCACCTCAGCAAAACAGGAGGGTGTATAGCTCGACAGGCACACAGCATGAACAGCACAATCACAAAGTAGCATCGGCCAGCAATCATCCACGTGGCAAGTGCTCTTGGTGTCTACAGATGAGATGCCCATCTGACAGAGAGTCCATTATGCTGGGTGAACCAGTCGGTTTCGATACCCGCGGCAACCCTGTCGATATCCCACGTCTCCGGGGAATCACCCTCGTGGCCGTCTTCTCAGCGCTTTCCCCCTCCCCCACAAGGAGAATTAGGGTTTCCACAGCATTTGCCGTTTCAAGTTTCGGCTCGTTGATCACTTTCTGACATGTGGCCATTGAATGGGGTTTCGCTACGACAGCCGGGGCTACTGCTGCGTTCGTCTTGCGAGAGTTTGAGCTTCCCTAAGTAGGGCGTTGGGAGCTGACAACTGACCACATAGTTCTTACAAAGTTACCCTGTAATAAGGCCAAACACGGACGGCATTCTCTCAGCGTCTGGAGAAGAGTCCTTGATGAAGGCGATCAGAAACCAGATGATGAGACAAGAAAACACAAAAAGGATCACCAGTTCGCGGGACTCTCCCAAATGAACAGGCTCTTGGCGAATACCCTGAGCTTCCCGTGTACATCGCTGAACCAATCCAAGAGTCGCCTGGGAGATTAGTCATCAGTTTCAGCCTGCAATCACCAATCACAACGTTCTGTTTGATCGTACTGTCAAACATCCTTCAGATCTTCGGCATATCTTGGTATATTGCTTTTTTCTCTTTTTTATTCAAAGAAGCTTTTATTTTCATCATAGATTTTCTCCGTAATCAAACAGTCTTGTGTTCATTCCTCCTTACAATCCAACGGCCTTGACACTCAAGTCCCACAGCTTCTTGGCCTCAATATCGCTAATAGCGTGGGGAGAAATGGCGTCGACGTAGTAATCGGCCACTTGAGCCTTTTCCAGCAGATATGCGCCGTTGTGTTCTATCAAACGCAGTTGAATTTAGCTTATTACTTTTAAGGAAACATAATGGAGATGGGTGTGACGGGAAATAATTCCAAAAAAAAGAAAGAGGAGGGAAACCAGCAGGAAAACATACCCTTGAGAACAGGATCAAAAGAAGCAAAGACGTGAGTAGCAATTCCTTGTTCATGTGTAAGCATCTCCTTCTCCTTCTCCCAACCAAACGGTGATCCAGTCATTTGAGAGACTCGCGCTATGAAAAAAAAAAAAGGACAAAAGTTAGCGATCCGGGTATAAACATCGGTAAACGGCTAGAACCTACCCAAGACCTCCAAATCGCCTCCCGGTGCAAAGTCTAAATGGGCACCGAGGTTGGTAATGATGGCACCGGGATTCAAGCTATACGACAAGACGCCACGGTCACCGAATCGCTTGGCCAGGCCGATGGAAAAGAGTATGTTGGCGGTCTTGGACTGGCCATATGCGTTCCACTTCTCGTACGTCTTTCCGCCCTGTATTGTCAAAGTAGAATCTTCTGTCAGCTATCGGTGGAAACAAGAGAGGGGGAAAAAAAGAGAGAGAGAGAGAGAGACACACACACACACACAGAGAGAGAGAGAGAGAGAGAGAGAGAGAGAGAGAGAGAAAGAAGGAAAATACTGTGTGCCGTTACTCACATCATAGTTCAAATCCGCATAACGAATGCCACTAAACCAATGTCCACCACTGCTGACATTGACAATGCGCTTGAGCTCACTCGCAAGAACCTTGTCCAGGATCAAGTTCGTAAAGAGAAAGTGGCTCAGGTGATTACACGTCAACTGGCTCTCATACCCATCCTCGCAAATCTTGTACTCCACAGCCATAATACCCGCGTTATTCATCAACACATCGATCGCCGGCACGTCGTCCCAAGAGTTGACCTCGGCAGCGGCCTTTCGCGCGGAAGCAAACGAGCTGAGGTCCAGCTGCAGCACTTTGGTCTGCACGTTCGGGTGCGCCTTGTTGATGGCTTCGGCCGTCTGGTTTACCTTGGCCAGGTCGCGGCCGGCGAGGATGAGCAGCTTGGGCTGTGCGGAGGCGAGAGTCTCGACGTAGCGTGCGCCGAGACTGTTTGGTGAGACGCCTGTAGTGAGGATGGTCTTGCCCTTGATGATGGGGGCATATTCGGCGACCAGCTCGTCACCGGTGATGTCCTTCTTGTAGGGAAAAGGCATGATGTTGATGTTGGGGTTGATGTGAGTCCTTGTTAGTCTTGACAAGAACAAGGAAATGATAAAAAAGAGTTAAAAGACGAGGCTATGATGATGCTGAAGGAACTGGAAAACAAGGCTATGACTATGAGAGTTACTCCTCAAGAGTCAACAAACTCAAGGAAGCAGCAACCCCTTCTTTTATACACCGCGCTGGCACTCCTCCCACATAGCGGATTTCCGCACCCCATCACCTTCTTCTCTTCCCTTCCCCACCTCTCTTTCTTTTTGTCGTTGTATGTTGCCCCCAATCTCTGCCCACTCGGCTTCTTGAATTAGTTCCCACTGGGTTTCAATCCTTTATTTTCTTACATGTCCGTTTTGGTGCGAAAATGATGATTAAACGTCAACCACGTAAAATAGTAACCGGCACCATCCGGTTGTCGCTGGTTGGCTGTCTACACTTGCCTAAAGCGGCAACCGCCCAGGGCCTCACCTATGAGCTTGCGGCCCTTGCGCCGGATTTCCGCACCTCTGCGAGCCCGCAGAACCGCAGCTGTGTCGGCATCTTAGCGCAGCCCTTTCCGCAGCCCCCTTGCGGACGTCGTGCTTTTTGAAAATGCCGTTGGGGGCTTTTCGTCAACCTGGAACGCATACGAGTATATACGCGTGTGAGTGGCGTCTGTTGGTGCTTATCTTTTGTGATATTGATTCCTCAACAATGCTTCTTCAGCTTCATGAGTCCGGATTAGGAATATGTACAGTCACATTGTTTTATTATTGGCTTCTTTCCGCGTAACAGTTACGGAATTAAACCGCGGCTTTAACTATTTGCGCTTCACATACGCGTCCCATGATGCTTGCATGACCATCACCACTTCGAGTCCCCACGAAGCCCCTCCAAACGGTCAAGTTGCCCAGAGTTAGCTTCGTAAAAAGTCCGTCAACGTTGTGTTGTCACAACTGCTACGCGGCAACTTAGTGGGGGTAATCGGCTAGCTGTTGTTTATTGCAACAATGCGAATAACATCTCATTCATATGCCAGTTGTTGCTTGTTGCAACGATGCAAATAACATCTCATTCGTATTAATCCATCTTCCCGGTCCCACCTCGACTCTGCAAAACTTGATAGATACACACGCAGCTTTCACCCCCCCTGAAAGAGCAATCAACCTTGATGTTGGTGGTGACAAATGACAGTGATAAAGGCAAATCATCAGGACAATCATTATGCATAACAACATTGCACGCAGAATAAACCCCCACTCTCTCTTCTCTCCCAGCAAAGGACAGGATAGAAAAGAAGGCAAGAGAACGCAAGAGCAAGTAAAAGAAAACGGAAAAGGGGAAGACTAATGCAACATCAAATCAACTGTTCGCCAACAACCGCATCCAGACCAGTTAAACAGGAAAGAAAGTAACACAAGAATAGAAAAACAAAGAATCCGTACAACAAATGGTATCCGACAAGGTACATTGTTCATATCAACTCCAAATATGCCCCGGCCTCGACATTTGCCTCCCTCGCCGGCAAACACAGGCCATTTTTTCTGTTTCCCCCCCGTCTCAGTGAAATGCTCTCTGAATTCCCGAATACCGCTCTCTCTCTTCGTAATCTTTAACAAGAAGCCTTCTCTCTCTTGTCATCTTTAACACGAAGCTTTCTCTCGCTCATCCACACGCAAATCCTTTGTCCCATTCTTGATTCATGCAAAACTGTCATCTTGCTTAGCTGACATGTGTCATGGTTTGCTTGCTTGCTCGCTTGCTTGTCGAAGAAGGGTTGGGAAAAATAAAAAGCCAAACTCGAAATGCTGTCGTTATTCGTCATCAATTCGTTTATATTCTGAGCACATTTTTGTCTCTCAAAAACACTCTCTCTTGACACTTTGGCATCCATGTAGCGTATTTCCGCATCACTGCTCCTCTTCCTCCTCAATGGGAGCTGGAGTGCGACGCTCAACACGCCTCTTTGGTCGCCTGTGCCGGCTGCTGCTGATGTTACTGGCCGAGTCATCGGGGTATAGATCGTACTCTTCCATCTGCCAATCATCGTCACTGGCGTTTTCAGCATCGCTTCCAGCCCACGAGGGTCGCTCGTAGCCCGAGTTTTGCGAGTTACCCGAGCCGGGAACCGAGAGCACGTCGATGCGTCGTCGGCTCTGGAGATTCTGCATGAGTCCAGCTCCACGCTGCCGCAGGGCGGTTCGGACCGTCTCCGCTTGGTGGTGGAGCTTCTCGAATGCATCCTCCAAGGCCTCCATACCCTGGTAAATCTCACGCTCAATCTCGGCAATGGCTGCCATCTCCATCTCTTCGTCGTTGGAAACCGGGGGTCGGCTCCCCCCACCTGTGGACGAAAGGCTGATGAAGGATGCTGGCGTGGTGTTGCGGGAGTAAGGGGAGAAGGGGGTATTGGTTCGGGAACCCATGGCCGAAGGGCCTCGGAATGGCGTGGGGCCTCTTGATTCTACCCCGTTGAAGTCATCATCGGCACCAGACCACAGGAATCCATCAAACCGGCCGGATGTCAAAATCTCCCATTCTTGACTGTTAATGTTGGACAGGGTAATGAGAAGGTCGTGGGTATGGTGATTCTTGATGAGGTATGTCGCGCTCTCCGCATCTCGAGGCACTTGCTGAAGGCGGTACAGCCGCTGCAGTGAGAGACCAGTCTTGACGATAAAGTCGTTGCGCGGCCGGTTGAGGGGAGTAGGGGCGCGGGTTGCTGGCCTCAGCTCTTTTGATCCGGCGAGGAGGGCGTTGAAGTAGGGGCGGTCTTCGGCGTCGAGGTTGGTCAGGATGGCGAAACTCAGCGTCTCGTCGTCGACATCTTGGGGGGGAGGCACAGGCGTTTCACCCGTGCTGGTGAGCCACCTGTCGACTGCAGACCTGACCTTTTTGGACTGGCGCAAATAGTGCTCCCTGAACTCTTCGGCGATGTCGGGATCCAGCTGGATGGGCGAGTCTGGCCTTGGGGGGGTTTCGCCCGATATCTCAGCTGCCTTGTGACCAATGTCTGCCAGGTCAAAGGGCGGCCATGAAGGGAGCTCAATGCGTCCGCTGACCCACTCTAGAACATCTCCCCAGTTGAGGCCGCGGTGAGGCTCGTTGGATTTCTCGCATATAATGCAGGAGCAGCCGTGAGGCGGTAGATCTCGGGAGAAGACGTTTTCGAGCCGGTCGAGCAAGCGGCGAGCGACTGACCGATGGCCAGTGGCTACTGCAACGGATCCCTGCTTGGAAAGGACCGTTTGATATTGGTCCAGGAGGCTGACAAACGGGGTGAAGAGCGTCTCGGCGCCGCTGAGGAGGGAGTTTGCGGGCCTTAGTGTGCCGTTGACGAGAGGCATGACTGATAAGAAATGTCTAGTAACTGGCTGCGAGAGGCCACCGTTTTGTAGTAGGTAGTCTACCCTGGGTATCTCGAGGACGTCGACGGCGGGAGGAGGAGGCGGCGGAGGCATAGGAGGCGGAGGCGGAGGATGAGTGGGCGCCTTCATGGCGGGCGTAGCGGTGCCCGAGTTAATGGTGGATGCATAGTCGTCGCCGTCAACGCCGGAGGCGGGAGTACGAGATCGCTTGGAGTCGCCGTAGAGGTGGTGAGGGAATTGGTGAGCTTGGGTGGGCGTCTTGGGAGATGAGTCCTGGGCGCTGGACGGAGAGGAGTCGACATGCAGCGGCTCGGGTTTGCTCTTCTTGACACTGCGAGTGGAAGAAGACCGCTTGGATGTGTGGCGTGAGGCGGAGCTTGAGGAGCGTGAGAGCACAGAGGATCGGAGCTTGTCGTGAATCTTGTTGCTGGGTGAGCGTATCAGGGTTGCCGCGCTGGTGGATGAGCGGCGGCTAACTTTGGAGGAGGATCTCTCCTCGGTAGCGCGCGAGCCTGACCTGGAGACGGTGGACTTGTTGCCGCGGTCGTAGTCTTCAGCGCGCGAGCCTGATCTTGAGATGCTTGACTTGTGGCCGCGGTCCAAGTCCTCGGCACGCTTCTTTGCGGCGGAGACGTCTGTTTCGGGAGGCGTAGGCGGGCGAGAAGCCTTCTTGGATGAGGATCGATGAAGAGCGTCTTCAGGCCTTAATCGACGATCATCTCCACCTCCACTGCCTCCACCACCACCACCACCACCTCCTCCAGCTGCACCGCTGCCACCGCCAACGTCGGTGGGTTCAGGCGTCAGGGGATTGGATGCCTTGGGCTGAGAAGACGTAGACGCAATGTCATCGCGGCTGACGATGGACTCTTTGCTGTGAGCCTTGTCAAAGGAGGGATAGGGCAGCGAGATGCGATCCTTGTCTATGGACAGCTTGGACATGCCATCGACGCCCAGGTCGGACATGGAGGCCGGGCGCTGAGGAAGGCGGTCCCTCTCCCGATCTCTGTCTCTGTCTCGATCTCTATCTCGATCTCTATCTCGGTCCCTGTCTCTGTCGTCCCTCTTCCGGTGCCGCCTGACGGACGACGTGAGGGAATGCGTATCGCTGGAGCTGCGAGCGGATTTCGAAGAGCGGTGGGGGCGGTCTCGATCAGGTTTGCGCTCCGACTTTGAGCGGCGGGCCTTGTCGCGCATGCGGTCGTCGACATTGACGTCGTCGTCACGTTCCTTTGACGGCATCTCGACTCACCATCGGGGGCTGGCGGGATGGCTATCTCTGTTGGCGATGCGGTTTGCGGTTTGCGGTTTTGCGGTTGCGGAGTTCTGCGAGGCAAGGCAAGGCAAGGCAGAGGGATGGAGATTTCGAGCAGGGGTTTGTTTTTTCTTTGGTGCTTTGGGAGGACCCTTTGAGGTGGAGGGCGAGAGACTGGGATAGGCCACAGGGGCAATGGGCAAACGAGAGTGGCGAGCTGCAGGCCCGGCGGGAAAAGCTGAGATTTGACGGTGATGTGATGCAAGTTTGGCTGCAGTCAGAAAAAAAAAAAAGAGTGAGGGGACGGTGAAGAGAAGGGGTTTGATCAAATCGAAATCGAAATCGATGCCGGAAGCTCACTCAGGCAGCGATGACCCCTACTAAAGAACGGGCCGGAAGTTGGGGATGGGCTGCGTTGGTGTACCGGTACGAGGGCAGGGGCGAGCGAGGCTGGTACTGGTCGGTCACCTGTCGGGTGGCACAGCGAGCGGCAATGGGCATCTGCAGTGGGACGCGCGTGCTGGAGCTGCGGTGCCTGATGGCGAGGTTTTAGGTTGAGGTACAGAGGCTGTAAGTACAGGTACTTTGGGAAGCAAGTGACAAGGAGTGGGTCGTTTGGAGCTTTTGATGTGGGCAGACGTTTTAGCGGGATTGTGGCCTGAAGGTGCTGTGCATTTTTGGACGCATCAAGTGAGATCAAATTGGATGATTTATGGAGATGATTTAATGCAGGTTTGTGTTATCTAGTAACACCTACGAATGTGGATTGTCGTGCATCAGAGATAATGGAAAAGAAAAGGCTGCACGGGCTTTGTTGGTAGTTCAAGGTAGAGCAAAGAGTAAGGCAGTGTGACTTTTGTGCGACGGCCGAGTTAAAGTGTGCACATCAGTTTCGGTGCCAAGATGGAAAGTGCGTGATGTCACAAGCTAGGCAGGGCGCTTAAATTGAAGAAAGAATAGAAACAAAGAAAAATGGAAGGGCGGGGGAAGGAGAAGAAGGGAAGAACAGATGCGAGGATTACCTAACCCGTGGGCCTTGAAGAATAAAAACAACCAAACCAGACTGGACGAATGCAATCCAATGCAAGTTGCAAAATGACGCCCAACCGTGGCCTGACGCCGCTGTGCAATTGGAGGTGCGGGCGACTCACACGATTGGTCGGGTTACACTGCACTACAACTGCACTTGCGTCTTGTTCTACTGCAACTGCACTGCCCTTTGCTCTATTTCTGCTTCTGCTTCTGCTCTTGCGTGCGCCCCCTCTTTCCTGACGTGGCATCGCTCTAGACTGTAGACTGTATCTTTCCATCCATTGGCTACTATACATGTAATGTGCTCGTACTGTGATGAGCTCTCAGTTGTGCTGCCTCGGTTCTCTGCCTTCTAACAATAAGAAGTACCATTGTACCTCACTCTCCCGTTGAAGCCCACTATACCTCTTCTGGCCCAGGCTCCACTAATCGACAACTTTGGCGTGCTTCACTGTGCCTCGTTCATCAAGTACAGCAAGTAGAGGTCCAAATATGAAATGTTGCCATCAGATTGATTCTGGATGCTTCATTAAAAAGGCTGTGCTGAATCAACTATACTACAGCTTTGCTAACTCTTTTCTCTTGATGTTTAGTACCTAAGTATGAATAAAATATGAATAAATTATGAATACAGTATAACCTCCACAAGTCCAGCAGAGGATGCTTTGGATGCCAACTCTTGCTTGATACGATACGACTGCTCACTCTTCGAAATGCAATAATGCGACGATGCTTGCAGCTTCAACCAATCGTCACAGTCCGGAAAAAGTGATACTCAACAAACAGTGGAGAATCATGGCAGCATGTCCTATTGCAGCTTCGAATCCCACCTCTTGATTATGCCCAAAGTCGCAAACGAGGCTGGCAGGATCACAACCCCTCCAATAACAAGACAGACGTTGGCACACCGGCAACACACTCGTCGAATCAAAGAAGTTCGGCTGCAAGCCTGTTGCATTATCGCAACACCACAAATGCATGAGAGCATTGCAATCATGATGTAAGTCTTCCTTTCCCCTCTTTTCTCTCTCTGAGTATATAAACCCCGTCCATCATCTGCTTCCCTGCTCCCTTTCTTCTTCTTTCTCCTCTTCTTCTCCAACACTATCCGAACCAAGTCATTCACTCTTTATCTCTTGTTTTCTTTTTCTCGCAGATCCCTAAAAGACACCAGCGTTACTCCATGAGGTTAATTCGCAGTATTTCTTCTCCAATGTGCTAGTCCAATTCGTCTGTGACTTATCAACAAACAGGGAGACTCTACATAGAGCCATTCCGTTGATAACTCGCAGCCCTATCGGGCAAATGCATTTGAGCAGAAATGCGCGGAGTAATTCCGGATGCTCGCCGGCGTCTTTTAGGGATCGATTGCCGCCTGCAATCGTAATTCAGCTTCTCCTGACCCGTGGAAGCAGAAGTAAGTTGACTTTCCCCCCTCTCCCTTTGCTCTTCAACGGAGAATACCCAATAGCTAACAAACCCGGTTAGTTGTGCTTGAAGCCAGCAAACCGAGAAACAGTGGAATCCACCCCCTGAGCGTAACCCTAGGATCTCCAATGCTACCGTTAATCTGATCAACTCCAGAGTCCGCTCAGTCATATCGAGGCCACAGAAGTGTGAAAGCCTTCTCGGCTATTGTCTCAGTATGATGAGCGGCTCCAGAGTCGATTAGATTATCGGTAGTACTTTGTTATCCGGGGTGAGCTCATTTGGGAGCCGCTTTCAAGATCCCACTCCGTTCACTCAAACCCGAGTTTCGACAGTTCAAGCTTGATTTTCCATCTTTCTTTTATTTCTGCGTCTCCTTGGGCACTCAAAGTCGAACCAACACTTTGGGACATGCAAACAAACCTCAAACAAACCATGGCTCGCAGTTCATCGTGCCACCACATCATACATGGTCTTATCTTCTTTGTCTTCTGAGGACAGGGGCTTTAAGCTATGTCTAGTGTATGAGATGAACAGATGGAAAGTGTAGGATATAGGTCGATAGGGTGGAATCCACAAGCATGGCATCAATACACCGTGGCACCTGTAGTTCCTTCAGTGACCTCTCCTACATAAAGAATCAGTATACCAAACTTACATGTAGTCACTGAGGCATAAAGCCTCCTCGTAAGCATGAAAGCTCCTCATAAGACACGGAAGGTAGTTGCAACTGTGAAGAAAAACGTAGGTAGTCTTGTTTCTTGCAAGTAATGGATATCATGGAGCGTGATCCCCGCTCTGTACTAACTTGGAGACATTGTAATCTATCGTATCCAACTCTTCTATGTCAAAAGCCATTTGACCAAATGCTTTTTGGACTTCTTTTCCATCAAGATAAACATCATGTTCAATATCCAAACGCCAACTCTTTATCCCTTCCAACCCGCGCAGAGTATATACATGTATACTTTAATTGGGAAAGGAGAACAAAGCCAAAATAACTAAAGGACAAAAAGAAAAGAAAAGTCGCTCGCTCACAGTCGGTCCAGGAGACCGTTGCTCTCAAGAAGCAGGATAATCTGGTGCACAATCGAGCGGACGTTCTGCTGCGTCAAATCGACAGTCAGGTCGGCCTTCTTGGGCGTCTCATAAGGGTCGTCGACACCGGTGAAGCCCTTGATCTCTCCGGCACGGGCCTTTTGGTAAACGCCCTTGCGGTCCGTCTTCTCGCAGTGCTCGAGCGGCGTGGCCACGTGGACAAGGAAGAAGGGGCCGGACTTCTCAACCAGCTCGCGGGCGTGCTGACGGGCATCCTCGTAGGGGGCAATCGGGGCTGCAATGACGGCGGCACCGGCCTTGGTCAGCTCCGAGGCGACAAAGGCAATGCGGCCAATGTTGAGGCTTCGGTCCTGGCGGCTGAAGCCCAGCTCCGATGACAGCTCGGACCTGACCGTATCGCCCAGAAGCATAGACACGGACCGGCCACCGCCCTGGTTGAGCGTGGCCTGCAGAGCGCGCGCAATCTGGTCCTTTCCGCTGTTCTGGTAGCCCGTCAGGAAGACGGTAAAACCCTTTTCGCGAGGCAGCGGGTTCTGCTCGCGCAGCACCTTGACGACCTCGGGATACGAGAACCACTCGGGAATCTCCTTTCCGGTTCGCAGGCGGTTGCGCAGCTCCGTGCCCGAAATGTTCATGGTGCGAGTGCCCTCGGGGATCTCGTTGGCGGGAAGGTACTCGTCACGGTCCGGGATGTAAATCATCTCCTGGAACTCAACCATCTTGATGCCCAGCTCCTCCTGGTGCTGCTGCACAAGGATCTGCGCATCGTAGGGGCCGTAGTGGTCCTTGCCGTTCTTGTTCTTGCCGGGACCGGCGTGGTCACGGCCGACGATGAAGTGAGTGGCGCCGTGGTTCTTGCGGATCACGGCGTGCCACAGCGCCTCTCGAGGACCTCCCATGCGCATGGCCAGGGGCAGCAGAGCGAGGGCGGCCATGCCGTTGGGGTATCGCGGCAGCAGAGCACGGTAGACACGGACACGAGTGAAGTGGTCAATGTCACCGGGCTTCGTGAGGCCAACGACCGGGTGGATGAGCACGTTTGCCTGCTGCGAACGAGCGGCTCGGACTGTCAGCTCACGGTGAGCGCGGTGCATCGGGTTTCGCGTCTGGAAAGCAACGACCTTTTGCCAGCCGAGCTTGTTAAAGTGCGATCGCAGCTCTGCGGGGGTGACTGTTGAATTACTGCTGTTAGAATCTCGTCTCTGGTCCGTTGCTAGACGGATATATGTAACGGCTTCAACTTACAGCGCAGGTCGAGGAAATCGTAGTGCTCAAGGCGGCTAATGGCCTCGAGTTTTCCACCGACGTAAAAGTCCTGTGCAACGCTGAAGAGATGCTTGACACCGGGGTGGGTGTCGTCGTCGCTGCCAAAGACCAGCTTGGCCTCTTGAACCCTGGAGTTGCGCGCAACCTTGTTAGTACAAGTCTCATTTGATCTGGCAGATTGCGCCGACATCGCGATTAGAAGAGCTTGCTTACTTGTCTGGCTTGTACACATCCTCGACCGTTAGGATGGCTAGATTTCGGTCATCTCGAAAGTCGCGCAGAGTAAGTCTTGCGCCCGGCTTGATGGACAGCTCGTCGATCTGGGCCTGGTTCACGTCGAGGGTGATGGGCATGCTGAAGAGCAAGCCGCTTTCGAGGCGGTTCTCCTTGACCACTCTGGCAGCGCTGTGTTAGCTGAATCGAGTTCCCTGGATCAATGCCATCATCTTCCTTCAGCAGGTGCCAGACATACCGGTTGTAATCCTTTTCGGTCATGAAGCCTACGCGCAAAAGTATGTTAGCTAATTGCAATTGTGACACCAACCGATAGCTTCATCCCGTCTCCCCTCTTCTCGATGTGATTTCCATGCGCCAACAGCCGCGCGGGGCAGTGGAATCATGCGCTCAATGCAAGGGACCAACAACTGTTGCGACAATGCACATACCTTCCAGAGGCGAAAATCCACCGTTAAGAATCAGTTCCAAGTCGCAAAGGTGACGCTCAGAGAGCACGAGCGCGGGGAGAGTCTCCGACTCCTCCAGCAGCTCGGCCTGGCGAGGCAGATCGCGAGCGAAGAGGTCCTTGAGGACACCGCCGTGAGGAGAGTTGGCCATGGCTATGGTGGGGTAGTAAGAACGGTCTAAGTGCTTTTGCTCGAGATGGTGTCAACGACACGGCTAGTCACGCAACAAGCTCCGGCGGGAGGCACGCAAACAAGCAACAAGAAGAATTCGAAAAAGAGCAGAGGAGACCACAAGAGGATGAAGACGGCGGAATGAGGAGGAAATCACGGAGAAGGAGAGAGGGAGAGGGAAGAAGAGTCTGGATGGGGGGTGGATGTCTCAGCACCAGACTATAAATACTGCAAGCTTTCTTGGGGTCACGCCGGAGATGCTAGAACGTAGCAATCCACATATTACACACACTTCCACGACAAGGCTTGCCGTCTGATGGACGGACCAAATGATGATCCCGTAAGCAGCCCTTGGTGGATGGACAGGAACCGCTTCTTTCTCTCTTCACCCCCACCAGATGGATGGGATGAACAGATAGAATGCTCGCATCTTTGGTGACGGAACAGAGAACAGCTGCTCCACAAGGCCCAGAAGGACTGACAAAGCTCCACCAAAATCCATGGAATGGCGGCATTTGGCTCGAGATTTTGGCGATGACGTGCTCGAGGCGCGATGCTCCGGGTCCCGCATGGCTTGAGGCACAAGGCCAATCAACAGCGGGCAAATGCCCCCAAAGGCCAGATTAGCTGCGAGACACGGCGCAGAACGAAGAACGAGTAGCAGTAATTTTTTTTTTCTCTCTCGCGGGCTCTCCAAGGGTGTGCCTGGAGCCGTTGTCCCTGGGTGGGTTAGCCGCAATTGCGAAATCTCGGGCCATCGGGGTTGGTGGAAGTCGCTGCTTTTGCGTGGAGAAGGAATTTTCTTCAACTCCGTACTACTTCCCTGCTATATTCCCCTTCTTTAGGTTTTGAAAGAAGGAGAAGAAGAAGAAGATGATGATGTTGCTGATGACGACGACTGTCTTCTCCTTTTCTCTGTATACGTGAATTCATTCGCTGATCATCATTGGTGCTTCGTGTCTGCTGTAAATTGAGAACACCAATGATCGTCAGGGTGAACTTCGAGATGACAAAACAGCCAAGAAGACGAAAGAAAAAGATACGCCTCCGACTAACGACGGCCTAAATCCCTAGTGTCTCCATCGTCCTTCATGGGGCCCCACGTCCTTCGGGCCATCGCTCTGCAACGTTGAAGGCAATGTGGGATTTCTCTCAATCTCACCACCGGGCGCCTCGATTTCGCCATTTTGGCTCCGGATGAGAACAGAGCGAAAACAGCCTGTCGGGCCATGGATTCTCCAATGAAGCCCGGATGCTCGCAGCTGACCCTTGCTTGCCGCAGCGGCTCTCGGGGGGCGTGTTTTGTCATTCGTTCCTTTGCCCCTCTCTCTGCTGTTTTTGGCATTTCGGAGCATCGGCGGCCTGGGCAAGATTAGATTTCATACTGTACAGCATTAGTACGAGTACAGTAGAACATGGATTGTTCGTTCGAGCTGATTTGAACTGACCTATGGGAGGCGGGCGAAAAGTAACACAAGAGTGAACGTAGAAGAGAATTGGATAAAGGTTCAGTTTGATAGAGATGAACGTATTTTGCTGTACCTGAGGCAAGAGCAGTGCAGAGTGGGGTCCTGCCATCTGCCTAGCTGAACGAAGCGAACAATTCTAGAAGGTACAATAGACAAGCACTTGTACTCGGTATATAGTAATGTACAGTACCCAAGGTAGTAGAACATTACCTGACAGGTACTAGGTAGGCTGGAGACAAAGGAAAAGAGTTTGTTGAGGCTATCTACAATAACCTAACAAGGTGCCTTACCCACTAAGGCAGTAGATTAATGCGAGCTCTAAGGTATAGATTGAGTGCTCTTTACTGCAGCAAATACCTATCTAGTACTTGGGAGAAAAAAAAAAAGAACAACAACAGGTGGAGTTGAATTCACTTTGAACCAGAGGGCTGAAAGCAAAAATAAAAATGAAAAGAAAAAGTCAAGCACAAGGCTTTGGTATTAGGTTCAAAGTGAAGAGATACTGAGGATGATAGACCTAAACTTAGTATTTTGTTGCTACGCAACCTTGCCCTTACTAATAATGACAATAGAATTAGACAAATCCATCGTCCCTCTCATACTTCTGTTCAATCGAATCGCCCTCCATTCGCAAACAGCATTCACTCAAGATGCCCCGTCCATTCAACGAGACAAAGGAGTCTAAAAGATATATCTCACGGTCTCTCAACTCTCCAGAGATACGTGGTCCTCCGAAATGCAATTCACTTTTTCAGAATCAATGTCACAACAAGCTTGCTCGATTGAAACATCTCCATCGCCACAATTGCAAGACAAATCTCAGCCGCAGCAACAGTATGGAGCAGGACTCTTCAAACACTGCCGAGCAGGCAGCTGTGGTGCCCTGCCTTGGCTTTGATGTCTTTGACAGGGTTCTCACAAGGTACATGGACGATCCTCAAGATATTCTCAACTTTTGCCTTGCGAACAAGGAATACTATGGATATTATATCGGCACTCTATATCGACACAATGTCCGCTACGGTGGAAGCTCTGCCCTGGAATGGGTTGCCGAGAGAGGGTTTCTGAGCGTGGTTTCAAGTATTCTCGACGTTCCACGGGTGGAAGTGTTTGCTCCCAAAGATATATGGGGTAAGATTCTCAGCATTGCCCAGAAACAGAACAACATGCGCTTAGCTGAACTGTTGTTCGAGAGGCAACATGTGCAGGATTTCATCCAAATTGCGGCGGCAATCAAAGCTGGGGGATTAGTGAATCGCTCGCAAGAGATAGTCACGACACTAGACGACGAAGAATTTATGGAACTAGACGAAGAGTCCCTACTCGAGCCAATGTTTGAAGCTGCCAAGAAGGACCAGCGGCGCCTCGTAGAGCTCTATCTTTCCCATGTCAGCGTGGATCTACAAAACGCCGATGGCTTGACCGCTTTGCACTGCGCTGCGGGCAAGGGACGTTATGATCTTGCGAAATTTCTCTTGGAGGTGCATGGAGCCAACACTGAGATCCGTCGTAATCCTGGTGGCTTCAGGCCCATTGAAGTGGCAGCCCGCGACGGCCAACTGAGGCTTGTGGAGTTGCTTCTTTCAAAGGGAGCTGAACCTCGCTGGGGGGATGGCGGTGCCTTCACCTGGCCATTAACACTCGCAGCCATACATAGCCATGAGGGCATAGTCAGGTTCCTTCTGCAAGATCCTCGAATTGACCCCCGTATACGGGACGGAAACGGCGAGTCGTGCCTGGAACTCGCTGCTTTTTCCGGCAATACGGGAGTAGTCAACATACTTCTTGAAGATGGCCGAGCTGATCCTAATGAGCGCAACGGCATGGACGAAACCCCCTTGGGATTGGCTGCGCAGCGTTGCCAACAGGAAATCGTTCGTCTGTTTCTTGACGATGACCGAGTGGACCCAAATGGACAACACACCAACGGCATGACTCCATTGTTGGCGGCCAGCTCCTCAATGGGAATACAGAGCATACACGTCATTAACATGTTATTGGAGGACTCAAGGGTCGATGTTCACGCACAAGATGACGACGGATGTACCGCTTGCGTGCTGGCCGCGAAACATGGTATCCTCCGTAACGTCAAAGCATTACTTCGGAATCCCCATATTGACCCAAACCAGGGGGATCACAACAATAAAACGCCCGCCATGTATGCCGCCGCCGGCTATATAAGACCGACAGAAGCAACCCCCGTCTATCTTAAAAGGAACAAGCATCTCGTGCTGAAGGCTCTCATTCTGGATAAGAGAGTGGACCTGAACACAGTAGACGACAGCGGACAAACGGCGATGCACTGGGCCTTGAGGAGATTCAGACGAGAAAATGTCCAGCTGCTTGCGGACTCGGGCCGAGTCAACTTGAACCAGGACTGCAACCCTGGGCGCCGCACGCCGACGGAAGCCTGTATCCTGAAGCATAACTCGTGTACTCAGCTGCTGCTCGATTCTGGTTGCCTAGACCTTTCCGAGACGAATTCACAAGGCGAAACCCCGCTGATGTTTGCTATCCGGAACTCTGGGAGCGACAACTGGCATATTGAGAGGAGTGTATGGCTGATGCTAGAGAAGCAACGATGCGGCCGGCTGGACCTTAGATACGACAATGGGCTTACACTACTCGAACAAGCGGTTCAAGCGGGCTCGCAAAGAATCGTGTGCATGTTGCTCTTCACTGGCAAGGGGACTGTGACGCCGAGAGCGAAGGAACTTTGTTCGGAGGCAGTTATCAGGGAGATGCTGGACCATCACCGTGGTAGACCCTCCAGGTGGTGGAAATATCAAACGGGATGGAAGTTTCTAGGAATATGGAAGCTGGTGGTTTTCATGAATTTGCGCTGAAAGTTTTGCACATTGACTGACTTAGGAGTGAAGGAAAGATTGATCTGGGGGTGAAGGAAAGGGTGATTTAGGAGTGAAGGAAAAGAGTGATTTAGGAATGAAGAAAAGAGTTATATAGAGAAGACTGAGTATGCGTTCTGGAGATGCAGAATACACAATGATGAGACTTTAAAAGAGACAAAATACTGGGCAACGTGACAAGCAATGGGTATATATATAGCTGGCTTGTAGTCCGACTCTTTGCATACATCGCAATCCGTCATCAATCTGAAAATTCCCAATATCAACAAAATCTCGCCAGCTACCCCCATCACACTCCTCAATGATACATGATACTGTCCAAGAAGCACTGTCCGATATACTCCTTCTCGTATTTGGGCGGGAAAATAATGGTCAAGTAGTCCGGCCAGTCCATCATCGGCTCAAGATATTGAAACGCCTTCATGTATTCCCAATGCTCCGGATACCAGCCCGACTCTTCCCAGTCGATGATGGCGGCAACCTTTTTGTCTTCGCCAATGATGACGTTTCGAGGAGCAATGTCGCCATGGGTGAAGACAATCTCGTGGTTGTGTGAGAGGGCGTGCCTCGCGTACCTTCGCAGCATGTTGGGCGTCGTGCTGGTAATGTCCTCCATGATGTAACTGTTAAACTCGCGCTCGGTCTCAAACGGGCCGCATTCGTGAGGCATTTTCTTTCCAATCAAGGCCTTGTTCCTATCAAGAGCCCCGATGTAGGTGCCCTTCAGGCTGCGCAGTTGAGCCATGTACCCCTTAAGCTCCTTGGCGATGGCAATCTTTTGCTCCTTCTTCAGATCGTCCCATATTTTATCGAGCGTCTTACCTGGTATGTACTCCATGTAAAAAGCCGTCATCCTACCATCTTGCCAGTCGGTATCATACACCTTGGGGACTGGAATGGTCGTCTTTTCAGCAATAAACTTCAAGGTGTCTGCTTCATACCCACGGAGGGCCGGTCCGCTTTTCTTGACCTTGCTCTCACCCCATCTCTTTACCTCTCGTTGATCGAAGATTCTGTGAAACACTTCCCCATCATTTGGGTCTTCCATTATCTACTGCGTTAAACGACGTTAGTGTCGTTCCTCTCCCAGCAAGGTGAGATGTAGTATTACTGTACTTCCATACCTTATTCTTTGTAGGGATGGTCACTTGATGGACCAGGGAGGTTTACAACCAGAAACTTCTAGTCGGAAAGCAGAGGATTGAGTACCAGAGAAGGGCTTCTACCCAAGCAGTTAGCTTCCCTGAGCGCCAGCCGATTGCTTAATTTAATACAAACTGACCTTTTGCTCTTCTTCTCTTGACTCAGTTATCAGGTCAAGTATAGTATTGGCCTTGACTGGGAGAGTAGCGGTGTTAGGTATCTTGGTGAGGAGTAGCGCTGCCAAACCGCCTGCGGCTGAAGGATGAACTCGAGCAAGAAGAGGGGTTGGGAAAAGATATTTTCCGCTTCTACAAATCAGAGGAAGCAAGGACTCGAGCGAATCTGAGCGTGCTTCAGCTTCCAACCTGCATGATACATGGATACATGATATCAGGTACTCAAGTACTTTATGCAAGCGAGTGTTTTGGGCCATCACCACAAGATGCAGCACAAGAAGCCCAATTGCCTCGGGCGCGATGCAGCATGTACATGTGATATCCTAGCAGTGTCGATCACTGAATGATTGAGCATTGCTGGCAACTTGCCTTTTATGCATCAACATGTACGGAGAATATTGTATTCTCTCGGCAAGCTGGCTTTTGGATACAGATCAAGTACCTCATATCGTTAGGATTAGTGTAGGATCTCAAGGTGGTATCGATAGAGCGGAGGTAACCTCTGTGTACAGGGCGAATGGTTCATTGCCGGAAATTTCTCGTAGGCTTGCATTTGGAAAATACGACACCTGCTAAACACACAGAGAGCTGGGCTATTTATGGAAGCAAAGCATGTATTTTTACGTTGTACACCATTGTGAACGAAGAGATACCGGTGTATGGTATTGAAAATTCGCTGGTGAACAAGGTCAATCATACATCTTCATGGGTGTGTACTGAAACCGGGAAACATGGTTGATACTCGCACATCTATTTACACCACATGAACAACAACTGCTGCTTTGAAGTCAAGAAGAAACAAGAAGCGGGCTAGAATGGCTTCCATACCCACCAGAAGCGCAAAGGGTTTCCACTTTACCGCGCCTTTCTTTTCGCCAATTCGACCATCTTGCGATCGCTTCAATTTCCCGCCATGAAAAGGATTTAGCGCCAGGGCTCCCCCACGGGGCGGCTTGCCCGAGCCGCTGTAGATACTACTCCGCACAAATTGGCTATTCGTCAAGGACTCTCTGCAGCTGGAGAATCAAAATGTGGGCGAAAATGGTCAGGCTGAAGCGACCGGTTCTATCTTCTAACATCTTCCGCGAGATTGACTCAACTACATGTATTGAGCTACCAAGAAATCACATCCATCCGATGCGCTTCCACAAGAAAGACGTGCCCCCAATCACGGCCGTGGCTCCTGTAAAAGCAATGACCGGGCCATAGCCGCTTCCATAGCCGCCGGCAGCCTGTCCCTGCCACGCCATGCTCTTGACCAAAGCCTCGCTCAAAGGTCCGGATACAACATTGCCAATGCCTCGGCCGGCTGCGAGATATCCAAAGATCATGACTGGGTCAAAAGCAGATCCTGCATTCGCAGTGCCTTGTTGGCTCGGCTTCGACGTAACCTGCTTAATAACGCCGGTCCAAGTAGACGTATAAGATCCGGCGAAGAAGCCGTATATGACGCAAAAGACGTACAGGACGGCCATGTTGGTCGCAAATCCCCACAGCAAGAATGTCCCGATAACCGTACCCACCGTCGAAATCATGATGCACGTAGTAGGGTGAAATCGATCAACAAAGACTCCCATGGCGATGCATCCAAACACGGACGCCACGTTTACGGCCAGGATAGTCGACGCGGCGGGGAATGCCTGGGAGCCGAGGATCGAGCTGGCGTACGACGGCAGGTACAGGCCAGGCATGAAGAATCCCAGCGCTTCGACAATGTTTGCTGCTTGATACATTAAGAACGAGCGGTCAAGCAAGAAGCCCAGCTTGAATGGCTTGTAGTTCGATTTGACGGAGACCGGGAGTCGGGGCTTGATAAAATATACCACAGGTATCGTCAGAACAAAGAGGGCGACGGCCCAGATGCGAAGCGTCGTCCGTAGTCCGTATCGTCCCAGCAAGAACTCGAGCAGCAATGGAATTGCGAATCCACCAAGGCCAGATCCAGCCCACATACACCCAAATGCCAATCCCTTGCGCTTGACAAACCACTCGTCCATGTACAGGATGCAGGGGCCGTAGCAGATCGAACCGCCGATGGCGAAGAGGACACCCTGGGTCAGGATCAGGTGCCAGACAGTCTGTGAGAAGGAGCTCAATGCAAGAGCTACACACATGATGAGGAGGCCCGCAAGTGGACCATATCGATTCTGCTTGGGATAGAGTCTCATGAGAGGGAACACAAGGGGGGCAGACAGGTACATAGTTCCCTGTGACGACGAGCAGCCAAGTGTTAGTTGACGACAGCAACTGAGCAAGGGATAGAAGAAAGCAGAGAGGGGAAAGGATAGGGAAGCTTACCATTGCAGTTGTACCGATTGCGGCAATGCTAGAAGAGCCTTTGAACGGCTCGTGAGTGCTGTAGTAATTTTGGAAAATACCAAAGGCAAAGGGGAAACCTAGTCCAGCGAAAGATAATGTCATCGTTAGACATGCAGCACATGATGATACGCATAACAATAACCGAAAAGGTCAGACAGTGCACTCACCCCACACAAGACACTCAATGATGAAGCAAGCCGTCAAGAACAGCATCGCGTCTTTACCCGTGTCGACGGGAGGAAGCGAGACTCCTCCATGTTCGTGTTCCGAGGGGACATCTGGGGAGAGAGAGGAGGAATCCCCAGGTGTAGTCGTGTCGAGTTGGATCGACTCTAATTGAGGCTGGTCCTCGAAAGACGTTCGTCCCATTGTGACTCCTGGCTTGGAATTGATGTTGCAGAAGCCAATGCGATGAAGGGCGGTGCCCAATGGAGGATGACCGAATAAATAGATAAAGTCACGTTAAATCAGCAACTGCCGAGTCTCCAACACCCTCCGATACCGAGCTATGTCTGCGGATACGAGACATTGGTTTGCTCCACAAATCTCTCTCTTTCGGCGCGCCCTTGTTTTGAGGCGATGCAGATAACATAACGGCGTGAGATTAATAATCGCTCACACCCCGTTTTTGGCGGTGACTTCTAGTTTGTAGGAGCCAACGCCAGTGGTTCTCCATAAAGGGGATCTTCTTGGTCAGCAGCATGGAGTCTCACCGCAAAGGGTGGAGGGAGGGACTCCATAGATAGCGGGCTGCGGAAAAGTCCGGGGAAACGCAGATGCTGTATGAATACGTGAGTAACCCGAACGGACTTGTACACGCTGCTTTCCAAGGCTCGTTTCCCCACACAGGCGATCAGCTCGTATTGTGGAAATTATCACCTTGGGCAAAAGCAGTTGCACAGAATGCACAGCCTCTTCGGAGCCAGCCCTCGTACGGACACAGACATGGACAACGGATATCTGCGTCAAAGGATCATCAGCGACCATACGATAGTACCAATAACCTGAATCAGTTCTGTTAAACCTCCGCCATCGCCCTCCCTCCTCGTCGATGCCTCGCCGCTGCTCTCAATGCAGATTTCGTATGGAAGAGTGGCGATGTTGAGTGACTATCAGTGCGGATCCTGAATAGGTATGGAGATGATGGAGAAGAAGAAGGGGAAGAGGAAAAGCCTTGTGTTGCAGCTTTTCTGTGTTTGGGATGAAATATTCGTCTTTCACCTTGGCGGAAGGGTGGTAGAATGGTTTGGAGGGCGGTGCACCATTCATGAGGAAGGAGCCAAAAACGTAGAACCGTAGTACTTGTACAGCGACTGATAAGGTACCTCGGTACAAAATGATGCAAGAGATGGTGGCACATTTGCCAAGAAAACGTTGCTCGATATTAACATGAACAATATCTATATTCCCCTATTATTTACTACTATAGCTGCATTCTTCTACTATCTGCTACTATAGATATATATGTTTCTTAGTAGTTACTGCCGTAACTATACTCGGCCAGTATTTGATACTATCACTACTATTAAATTTGCGACGCAAGATGCTGAAGAACAGAAAAAGATGGCGGAGGACATGGCAGCCATACGCAAGTACTTCGGGGAAGAGGCCAAGCGTCGTGGAAAGCGTAGGATCGAAGACGAAAGCGATGAAGAGGACGGACGACGAAAGAACCGACGGACGCGTCAGAAGATGAGGATCACGGACGTGACGACGAGGATTACGGATATGATGACGAGGCAGTGAGATGGCAAAATTGGGGTGATGTATAGGCATTCGCTTGTTTAAGCATAAGATTAACCATGACAAATCCACCAATATGGTGGTGGAATCCGCGAAAATAAATAGTCCAACCAACAGCATTACAAGGTCGCCCTACATTCGTCCTCTGATATCTTCCAAATTCCTCAAGGCACCGTATACTTCATGTCGCGCTGCCGCTCCCCCGACGTCGAGAACTATATACATCGTGGTCTGAAACGCTTACAAGCTCGTCATTGTAGATGATGAATACAAACAGGGTGTACTCTGTTCTTGTGCCGGAGGGAGGGGCCGAGGTCGATCTCTCGTGCAAGGGTTGACGAGAATCATTTCTGGAGAAGTATTGTCAACTCCAGAACAATTAGCAGGCAATAGCAATAGAGACCACATACGACAGACAGGTAAAACATTCTGAGACGGGAAGAGACTCTGAGATGAGCTCTCCGCAACCTGGGCAGTGGACGAGTTCGCACATAGCAGGGCGATTAACGAAGAGTGCAGTAACACTATACAGCTGGAGCTGTAGTGAATGCCTGATCAAGGTATATCACTGCAAGCTGTTATACAGCCGAAAAGAAAAAGATGAAGAAAAAAAATGAATATGCAAACGATCGGGCAGCCAATATAAGAGATGGCCAACCTGGAGCTCGATCTCGCACATCTGGTTGCTAAGTGACCAGAGCAATCGGGTGTTCGCTTCTGCCTGCTTTATACACATTACACGTCTATTTCTCGCTTCGAATTGTGCCGAGCACCCTCTGT
This sequence comes from Trichoderma breve, assembly GCF_028502605.1. Lineage (NCBI taxonomy): Eukaryota > Fungi > Ascomycota > Sordariomycetes > Hypocreales > Hypocreaceae > Trichoderma > Trichoderma breve. The sequence continues at coordinate 5,662,384 of NC_079232.1, forward strand.
CTGTCTGTCTCGAGGTCTCGGAATGTCACCAGCCTAGTATCAGTAAGACAGAGACCGTCACAGAGGGGTACCAAAACAAGGAAAAAGAAAAAAAAAAGAGACAAAGGTAAGACCTGCCAGGTCCTTCATCACCTAGCATCCGTCAAAATGGTGGCGGCCTCCTAGTTCCCTTTCGACCATTCTTGCGAGCCAACGCCGCCGTGAGCACATTTTCTCTCCCCGTATCAAGCCCTCCATCACACGTTCTCGAGCCCTCGTGATGGTCAGTATGCCAAACTCTGTTGGCGAAAATGTCACAGATAAAGGGGGTCTAGGCTGCAAGGTACAGGCAGATGGATGGGCAAACGCCCACACCCTCTTTGGATGATCGACAACGGAAAAATCGAGTTGACGGCCTCGGGAACTAACCGAGAGGATCCCAGATGCGTGACGCTTCTTTCGAGACGGCTAACCTTGCCTGTTGAGCATGATATAAGCGACAGACTGTCTAGCTCGTAGCGACAGCCGGTTCAACTGTTCCTTTGGCTGGATCTGAATCTTGATTATGAGGATGCGGATGATCGATACATACTGGCACTGCCTCATTGTAGGCCACCATCGCATCGTCGCATGGAGCAGTTTCCGCAGCACGCACCTGTCAGCTGTCACAGTCAGTTTGGGTAGGATTTATGTGATTCGCCGTATATTGACTCACTTCACATGGCTCCGGGAATTGATACATCCAAGGGACTGTCTATATGAATCTTGTAAACAACAGAGTGGCCGAAGTGAGCAAGGTTCTTTGTACATGGTCTGTTCGTCTCTCCTAACAACCCTCCAAAGTTTAAGACGGCATTTCAGCCAGTCAACGTGCTCGATAGGCGAAGTTCGAATCACGGACGTCGTCATTACCGGAAGATAATGGAGAAAATTGGAGGAAAAGAAGGATGCGGGGGTGTGAAAGCAGAAAGGTAGGGTAGCATTAGGCTACACTCTTGCTGTGATTCTGGTTGATGCAGTTTGATGGTGTCTTCCATGTGAATACTTGCCCAAAGCGCCGTGGTATTACTAGATACCTCAGGAAGAAAAAGAACGGAGGAAAGAACGAGATACCCAATAATCAAAGAGTCGATAAATGACAACGCGCAATAGAATTATTTTTTTTTAATTTTTAATTTTTTTAATTTTAATTTTAGTATTGTAATTCTTTTGTTAAAATGTAAATAAAGCGAAATCAGAAGACGACATCAACAGAAGTAAATAGAAAAATCAGGGGCACAAGGACAACACCATCTCGACATCACAGCCCCCAATGACTGCCTCCTACCTTGCACCCACACGGTGCAATGGCAATGAAGAAGAGCTATAATTGCACAAATCCTCCGTCCCCGTGTAACACCAAGCCTCGCTCACAGGGCTGACCAACAACATTAGATATAATTCAAGGTTCACCCTGGCTGGTCGATGATGATCCACACACACGAACGCATACGATTGTGAATTAAACAAGGCGAAGAGGATAATTGTCAAGAGCCAGCCCTGGGGTCGGGCATACTTGTGCCGAGAATGGCAGATACAAAAAGTCGATCTATCGGCACCTTTTTCGGAAACATACTCAAGCCTGGAATATGCTTGTCCGGAGAAGCGCCGTAGCTTGAAACTGCACTAGACGTCGGATCAAGTCCGTCGAGGATCATCGCGACATCGTTGTAGCTTGCAAAGAATCAGGCCACAATTGCCCATGCTGCAGCCAACAGACTCTTTGAAAGAAGCAAACGTAGATGGAAAGAGTTGGTCCACATCACACAACACAGTCTTTGGTAAACCAGCTAGCTGCCTTATATTTCGCCCCTTGTATTTCGCCCAGCCAACATGTTCGTCTTTTTTCGTCTTTACTAGTAAAAGCCACCCGACTTAAGCCCAAAATGCAGCGCCATGACAAACTCCACCAGAGCATCCAATCAATACAGAGAGTCGTCGTCCGTTTCTTGAAACCCCAAGCATCCGTCCATCTATTACCATTGGGGCCTGTATTCCATCCTCCGTGCCGTACCAAATGTTTTGTTCTCCTCCCCTTTCCCCCCCGTCCCAGCTCAAGCGGAAAACGCGCCAGCATACCCGCAGTAATTAAACGACAAGAGGAGAAGAAAAAATTATAATAACTGACAAGGTATTCATCATACAGTTCTAAACAGATTTCGCGCTTGCTGATATCCTGTTGAGAAGAAGAGAAGTGAGAGAAGAAGGAAAGGGGGGTGGGAACCAGGGAGGTCTTTCGGGGTCATCCGGATGAAGCAGAGTGATGGTGAATTAGAATCAAGCTAATATTATATCAATGAATTGAGACCGGGGAATTTTATGCGTAGAGAGCCTCAACGAGGTAAATAATGCCAAACAGCAAGAAGGCAACGGCGCCACCGACGGTCACTATACACCATTGGTTAGAACTTGTGCTCATCTAATGAACAAGGGGGGAGTATAGGTATGATCTGCTACTTACCAACTTTGAGACTGACGCGTCCAGCAATGGCTCGGCCGCCAATGACTGCAACACCCGTGCAGATGCAGTGTCCAGCCAGGGCACCAAGAGTAACCCACCAATAGTCCTGTCCAGCAGCCATTGCAATGGTAGCAATCTGGCTTCGGTCTCCCCACTCGCCCAAAAAGGTCATGACAAAGGTCTGAACCCACGCAGGGCTGAGGATGAGGGAGCAGAGATTGCTGATGCCGCTGACGAAGCCGCTGCCACTGCCTGATTTGCGGGAGGGGATCCGGGAGGGTGACTCTGAAGGTGACCGGGGGGAGGGAAACCTGTTCTTGCGCGAGGTCCTGCCACCGAGGCCCATTTCCAAGGCATCGCCGGAGATGGGGCCGCCTCTACGCTCAAGCTCCTTTTCCTTCTCGGCAAGTTCCTGTTCGACCTCGTGCATCTCGGCAGTGACGCCTTCGTTGGGGTCCATCTGCATTCCCTCTCGCAAAAGTCTGGCTCCAAAGACGAAAAACAGACCCGCGGCAAGAAGACCAGTGAGACGCTTGGGGATCAGAGCTGGAACGGCATGGCCCAGGACCGCGGACAGAACCGTCATGACTAAAAGGGCACCGAAGGCGGCAGAAAAGACGACCATGCGATCGTGCTTCATCGCCATGAGAGCCGCAATGAGAAACGTCTTGTCTCCAACTTCAGAGACCAGGATCATGGTGAAAGACAGGATGAAGGAGTGGAAAGGCTGGATAATGCCCTCGTCCTGTTCGGTGGCCTTTGCGGCTGATGATGAGCCTCCAGCTTGAGGCTTGGAGATGTCGAGGTGGTCTTTCTTTGCGGAGTCGGGGACGGGCGGCGACACTTGCTTGCGATCCATATCGGGAAGATCATCAGGTTTCTATCCATGATTGTGCGTGTTAGTGCATTGATTCATTTATTTTTCATTCAACCTCTCAACGGTTCAAAGGTGGGGTGACTTTGGGAAACAGAGAAAGAAAGGGGAAGGCAGGCTGAATTGCAGTCGTACCTCGAGCCCGGTGTAGCCTGTATCTTCACCATCTTTGTCAGATGCCGACTTTGACTTTGCATTTTCCTTGTCGGCGTCTCCTCCCTTGGTCTTCTCCTTGCCCTTTTCAATCTTCTTCTCTTCGCTGTGGGGGATCGGGGGATGCTCCTTGGGTGCTTCAGGCTGGTTGACAAGCTTCTCGCCAGTCTTGCCTTCGTGGGCCTTGCGGGCCTTGTCCTTTTCGGAAACGCCTCCCTCGGTGCCTGTTGTGCCATCCTGAGGCTTCTCGCGGTTCTTGTCGAACATGACGCCATCGTTGGACTCGGGAATCTTCTTGCCATCGACGACTGTGACATCCTTGGGCCGTCCCTTGAGGGTGGGCAGGTCCTTTTCGCCCTTGGTCTCGGTCGAGACGGTGCCGTCGGTCTCGACAAACGGGCCGAGATGAGGCTTGCCATCCTTTCCGTCGACGGGCGCGTCCTTGGTAGGCACGCCGAGGCGGCCCTTGAGTATCGCGACATCCGCTACATCGGCGGCAGGGATCGAGTCTTTGTCATTGCCGGCAGCGGGGTTTGTCGCAAGGGCGCTGGCGATGGAGGGGAGCAGGAGGAGGAGGATAGGAGCTTGCTTCGCGCGGAATTGCATGGTGGCGGTAGATCTCGGTAGCTAATGAGCGAATGCTGTTCTCAGCGCATCAGGATACTCGCAGGTCGGTGGGCACGACACGAGCCTTGCCGGGTGCAAGGCGTGGGAACAGGGCAATTCGAATGGAACCAGTGCTGGAATACGACCTTAATGGAGGCGAGATGAGAGACGGAAAGGGGGAGGATCGAATGAGCGATTGAGGATGCAGGCTCGCGTGTCTGCGGTGGATGCACAGGGCTCGGAGGAGGATTAACTTTGACGGAATGCTTCTCGTCGATCCAGGTCAAAGGAGTGGCCAGGTAGGCGATTGCAAAGAAGGAGAGTTGAGAATAGAGGGAGGAAAAAAAAAAAAAGAAAATGAGGGAGAGCGAGAGAAAGTTGAAAAAGTCAAGGTGGTGAATTGGAAAAAAGGAGACAAAGACGTCCGTAAATGGAAGACAGAGAAGAGCTAGATCGTCCAAGGTTGGGATGGAACTTGTTCTCTTTTTCTTGCGCCCCTCCAATTGCGTGGAAGATCAAATGCCAATGTGAAGCCAGGCAGGGTTTGGTTTGGGATACTATCAGGCAGGGCAAAAAGGTACAGGTGGTCGTTTAGATTTGTGACATTATCCGCATAGACGGAGCAGGTACCTCTGCATGCTTGCAGTTAGTGGCATTAAGCCAACTGCGGACTACGGGGGCAATTGAGAAGCGCTACTTGGAAACTTTGTTTCTTTTGCCCCTGAAAGCGAATTTTAGGTACACGCAGATTCAAGCCTGAGCCTTTGGACTACGAGTACTTCATACAGCATTGATGGCATGTTGGATCACCCTTCTGAAACAAAACGGTAGCCGGATCAGGCTCGAGGCAGGCCATTCGCCAATCGGGAACAAAAAAGGGCTGCGCGTTCTTTTTGCCTCTCCTGACTCCTTACAGATGGGTGGCATTGCTAAGGTACAGTGTGGAGTCTACAGTGGATTCGAGAGCTGCGATTTCAGTTGTTTGGACCTAGACGGAGAATTTTATGGAGCAGCTCACCCCTACATTTGATGGACATTCATATTGATATACTAGTCTAGGTAGGCGGTGTCTCTTGCTGGCGTGTTAATACGAGCACCTTCGCTGGTGGTAATAATGCCGGTCCATGCTATTTTCCTATTCTTGGAGTAGGTAGTTATAGCAAACGGAGCACTCTTTGATGCTGCATTTGTTGTATGGCGATAGTAGTGATTCTTCGTTGCACAGCGACGACGTGATTAGTATTGATGAGGTAGGCAGGTATGGCTTTTTTGTATGCACTCTATTAATGCCCGAGAAACAACTGCCAATGTCAAGAATACTTTAGGTTGTTATACCATAACTTAGAAGCGGCATAGAAAGAGGCGCATTCGACTGTAGGTGGCATACAGACGCAGTCGAGATCAACGGCATCAGCGTCGATGCCCAAGATCTTGGACAAGCTCGGAGCATCAATGGATCAGTGGGAACATATCGCACAGCGCTATAACATACCCCAACTTTAGGCGCCCGTCCACTATAACAACGCTCCCGATAGCGCACCTACAGGCGATTCCTCGCCCGCATCTTATCTAATCCTCTCCCCCTCGCCACTATCTTCCCCGCTGCACCAGATGGATGGCGTCACGGCTTTATTCAACCTGATGGATCCAATACTTCCGTCAGTTTACTTCTAAGCTGTGCGGGTCGCCGTTTATCGCCCATACAACTGCTGCTGCCGTAATCACCGTGCTACCTAAACTCCGAGGGCATTTGATCCTCTTTTGCCTGACAAATGTCCTCTAATCCGTAACATTTTCTCTCCGTAGACATCGGCCATCTTGATCAGCTTCGGCATTTGCTATTGCTCCAAAGCGGATTCGATTGCATCGCAATCTGAAGCACCCGCCTCCGCGACTCCCGGCTCACCTATACATCTGCTGGGACTAACGACTGTAGTGATAATCTAGACGGTTGGTGACACCCGCAATGGACTGGACACCGGGCGACCGTGATGGTGATGGAGATGGAGATGGTCCCTTTGAGTGGGACCCCAGAGATGCGGAAGTAACTGGATACGGCAGCTGGCACACCGCCGACGAGAGTCACGATGATGATGATGAAGACCATGGCGACGTGTATGAGGATGCGAATGAGGGTGGTGAAAACGAAGATGAGGACGAAGATGATGATGATGATGAGGATGATCCCGACTATCGTGACGAGCCAGATGAGGACGACGAAGACCTTCACGGTAATTTGCTTCTTATTTGCTTTTATTCCCCATTGTTCTACAGGAACTGCTTGACTGAACTGGGTTGCGTTCTCTAGATCATGATGAGGAAGAAGAAGGAGACGGTGACGACCGGGTGGAGTACGCCTTTGGTGATTTCCGATTCCAGATTGTAATCGACGATGAAGAGGCGGGGCGAGACGAGGCCGCCTTGAGACTGATTTCACTACTAAGAGGTGAGATCCCTCTTGTCACTGATGTTAACTTTGTTTATTTCTTCCCTCTCTCTAAACACTACCCGACTTACCAACCTCTACTAACATTGATTACCATGACTTTAAGCTGGCCAAAGATCGGGGCTCTTGACGAGACAGCAGCTCATGACATTATTCCGCGGCACCGGCCTAGGCCGTGGGATACCCGTCACACCAAAAGATCCCAACCGGTTTCCCAAAGTCCCCAGCGAAGAGGGCAGAAAGCTCATGGAGTCCGGAGTCTTTGGCTTGAGTGATACTGACCTGCGGACTAAAAAACGAATCGCAAGACGTCTGCTGGATCGGGAGATTGGCCTGGGGGATCGGATGTCGAGAAAGCGGACCAATGGTGTTTTGGCTCAGGTTCGTACACCTTTCCCTCCTTTTCGATTGTTTGAGAGCATGCCCATATTAGATGGCGTTCATTGTGACGGCCGAACTATCTATGGTGCTTATATATGTCCGATTCATGCTAACAACAGCCCAAAATTGCAGAGCTTCATCCCTGGGAGCAAGGCGGAGAAAATCATCCATTATGATCACCCCATCTATTCTGGCCAGTTCTCCGATGACGGTAACTTCTTCTTCTCATGCTGTCAGGACTTCAATGTGCGCATGTACGACACGTCTAATCCCTACAACTGGAAGCTTTACAAGACAGTAAGCTACCCCTTTGGTCAGTGGACACTTACAGACGCCTCTCTGAGTCCGGACAACCGCTGGCTGGCGTATACCTCTATCCAAAGTATCGTCTCAATAGCCCCCACCGATCCCAGAGACAAGGGAGAGCCTTACTCTCTCGAGCTTGATGACGGAGAGGGTCACACAAGACTTTCATTTTGGCGTAACCGCGGCTCCTTTGGAATCTGGTCCGTTAGATTTTCAGGCGATGGACGAGAGCTTGTTGCTGGCACCAGTGCTCACTCACTAGTCGTCTATGATATCGAATCCAGGAGAGTCCTTCATCACATCACCGGTCATCAGGACGATGTTAATGCCGTGTGTTTTGCGGACAAGGCATCCCCCCACATCATCTACTCCGGCTCAGACGACACGACCATCAAGGTGTGGGATCGACGAAGCATGGGAGACAATCGAGAGGCCGGAGCCTTTGTGGGCCACACCGAGGGCCTGACGTACATCGACAGCAAGGGTGACGGGCGATACATTCTCAGTAACGGCAAGGAGCAGAGTATGAAGCTGTGGGATCTGCGCATGGCCATGTCGACAGATCGGTTCCGGGAAGTCACCAAGGACAACGACACTCGCCTGGATAGGTTCGATTATAGACAAGACGAATATGACGAAGATGACTGGGATGTGCACCCTCACGACAATTCTCTTGTCACTTTCCGGGGCCACAAGGTCCTCCGCACGCTTATTCGATGCCACTTCTCGCCGCCGTCGTCGACCAACTCGCGCTACGTCTACTCTGGTAGTGCGGACGGCAAGGTGCACATCTGGAACATGGATGCCACCAAGGCAGGCGAAATCGATGTACAGGGGGCGACTGACCAGACGAGGAGGCTCGATCGCCGTACTCGGGTCTACTTTGACGAGCCCGGCGGCTGGGGCACATGCGTCCGTGATGCTAGCTGGCATCCTAGTGCGCCAATCATTGTTGGTGAGTACTTTTTCTTGTATTTCTCTCTTTCTATGGCCCATGCTAATATTCTCATAGCGTCTGCATGGAATGGATACAGCATGGCGCGAGGTACCTGCACAGTCCATGCGTTCAACGGGGCTTCTGAGGATGAAGGAGAGCCTAGGCTGGGAGACAGTGTCAACGAGTCGCTGAGGGCAGATCCAGAGACGTTTTATCAATCACGGTTTTAGATGACCCGGCGTTGAAAAATGGTATAAATGTGAAGACGAGGACAAAATGAAAGGTACATAAATGGTCTTGGATTCTTGATGTTACCACTACTGCTCCAATGAGCGCAGGATGATATTGTGACCTGGTGCATTAACCATATATGATGCCATCTCCATGCAATCACTTTCAACAGAAACATCTTGTTTGGTTGGTGTTATGCTCATATTTGCCCATCTTCCACAGGTTCAATATTCTCTTGGTCGCATTAATTCTCCCGCATTTATCCGCTGCAAGACCTATATTGTGGCTGCGACGCTGCAGCTGTTCACAGCCTACAGTAGTCGCCTTTTGTTGCAGATTCTGCTGCCGTAAACTGACGTTACACGGACCAGGACGCATTCTGCTGGCGATACTCCTTGCAGCCAATTCCAGCAGGAAGAAGCCTTGATCATTTGCCGCCACATGCCCTTTGTCTTGCGCATGGATTTACACTTTCACAGTCGACCAACCACCAACTGGTTCGATGTATCCAATCTGAATAAGCAAAAGGCACCTATCAACGGCGACCTCAAGCACTGTAGAGCTCTACCTACCCATAGCTGCATCCCTTGTGCCAACGCATATGCAAAATAAGGGCCCTAAATCCCGTTAGCAGACAGACGGACAGCTGTCAGATTGATCGACGCTCAGCGTTAATATGGGGATGCGCATCCCTGGCCCATCCCGTGATTCTGCAGTTGGCGATCCATGATAGGCCAGCCACCCGGGATATCGCTTTTCCAGCGCCGACAGCCTTCTGATATCCCACCGAGTGTGGCGCATGCCTCGCGCATCCGCATCCAAGCCTCAGCCTCGCCCCCTTGCCCATTTTCTCTTCCCCCCAGGCCGGAATCTGCTGGCTTGAAGCTTCACCCACGGCTCCATCTTTTTTTTCCTCTTCCTCTCTAAAAGATCCTCCACACAGCCAACCCAGCAGGCATTCGTTGGCTCGGTTCCACTTGCAGCCTTGTATCCGAGGGAGGCTCCCAATTGATTGCCGCTGCTGATAACTCAGATTCAGCGCAGCGACGCGCCGCTACTCCGTGCTGTTCGCGCCGTTCCGGTAACTTTTCTTCCTTTTTTTGCTTCTTCCATTCTCGCCTAATCCATCGTCTAAACATCCATCCCCCTTTTCATTTCTCAGCTGGGCCCTTCAGCTGTATCATCTAGTATAATTTTTCTTTTCTTTTTCTTTGTCTTCCTTTCATTTCCCCCTGCCACCGCTATATTCGAGTGCTACGAGCACTTGTTTGGCCCCCCCTGTTCGCTCCCTCTCCTCCCGACCTCGGACAAAAACTGCCTTGCAGCCACTCGCAAGCTGCCGACTGGCCGCAGCGCCTTCAGGCCTCGATTCGGTCCCACCCAGAGGAACGCGAAGCAATTGCCCGATCATCTCTTGCTGACGGCGAGGAGGAGACAAACTTCCTGCTGCTTGCTTGAGCTTCGAACCGCAAACAACCGCCTAGAACTCGTGCCAGCCAAGCTAGTCGTGGAGGTAGCTTTGGCCCCTCTTTCTCCCTTTTCTTACTTTCTTCGTCACTCCCAGCTTTTGACCGTCAACTCCGTTGGCCAAGATCCCAATTAACCTCTTGCGCCTTTGTGCGTTGATCCCATTCTACGAGCCGCAATTGGTTTTGGGCCGCTACCACCCACATCGGCCGAGACATAGGGCACCGGCAAGGGAGCGTCCGGCTGGAAGCACCTTATCCTGCAGCGCAATTCCAAAGGGAGCGAGACAAAGACAATCGGACTTGGAGAGAGATCGTGCTAGCTTTTCGGCTACCTTTTTCTCGGGGACTGTACGTACCAGCAAGCCTAGCCCTTGTGAACTTTTGCTTGTCAAACCTTATGTCCTTTTTTTTTTTCCGTTTGTACCACCTTGTCTACCTATGTCCTTATTGCCATTGCCATCACCTTGATCTTGTTTATAACTCTCCCCTTTGTGGGCAACAAAAGGCAAAAAGAGATGGGGGGAGCATCGCACGTACGCTAGACGTTTCCAAGGTGCCGAGAGGAGCGCTGCAATCGGCCATTGGTGAATAATGGCCATCTTCTTTCACTCTACATGCCAAGAGGCATCGCCTGTATCTCGCTTGAATATCCTAATAACAAATCGTGGTTTCCTTAGTGTCTCCAGCATCCGAATACAACAACGAGAAATTACATGTGAACGCCCGTGTCGACGAACTCCCACCAACGTACGAAACCGCCAAGATGGGTGACCCCGATTTTGACATTGATTTCTACGGCGATGCCGATGGCGACGCCAACGAGCCGCCTCGTCAGGATGAACGCCGCCATAGCAGTGGCCATTCGCGAGATGACTACGACTATCACAGTCGAGACCACGGAAGAGACGATGAACATGAAGACGACCGCCGCTATGACAGCGGCCGTAGCGATATCGAAGAGACTTCATATCATCACGGTGTTAAGAGAAAATCGGAGGAGCAAGACCCCAACGACCGGCCTGTCGATAGCGGCGCCACGGCTGCCATTATGATTTCAGAGCTCAGCTGGTGGATGACAGATGATGATATCCGAGGTTGGCTTCGAAAGGCCGGCTGCGAGAAAGAGGTCAAGGAGCTCACCTTTAGCGAGCACAAAGTCAATGGAAAGAGCAAAGGGTAAGTTTGCCAGCACGCACCTCGGCATTCTAGTCATTTTTTGTTTTGTTGTTGCTGCTGTTACTGATTACTCTTTCGTGTCTCCCCTGCAGCCAAGCCTATATCGAGTTCCACACCCGCCAAGCTTCCACCGCCGCCAAGCGTCAAATCGATACCGTTGCGATGGACAGTGTACAACCTGGCCAGAAGAAGATGACAATCTCCTACTGGAACCCGGGCGTCAACCCCTTCAGGACCTTGCCCAAGGACGCACCGGCCCGCGTTAAGGAACAGCCGCGAGCCGCTCCCTCTGGATCCTACAGCGAGCGAGGCAACTACGGAGGCTTCCGCGGACGAGGGGGCATGGGCGGAAGCCGCGGCGGCATGAACCCCAACTACAACCGAAACTACAGCGGAAACATGGGCTATAATAACAACAACAACATGGGAGGAGGTGGCGGCTACAACGGCCCAATGGGCGGTGGTGCTGGTGGAGGCGGCAGCCACTACGTTTTCGGCGGCCGAAGTAGCCCTGGAGGCAACATGAGAGGCGGCCAGAACATGATCCGGGGTAGAGGAGGCGGCGGCGGCGGTATGATGGGAGGCATGGGCATGGGAGGCATGGGCATGGGCATGCCAGGCAATATGGGCATGGGAATGATGGGTAACGGAATGCCAGGTACGCAAGATGCAGACACTTCACCTACCCCTAACCCACAGACCCCTCCCCTCCAAACGATATCAGCGAGAGCCTAGGAAGCTTCGTCATCATCCGCTACATCATCACCATCATCATCCGCCCCCCCAGATGTGGACATGACCAATCAAGGACCAGAGGAGCAGCCGGTCCGGGAGCGGCAGCAAGAGCAACAGTCTCAAGAGCAACAGTCTCAAGAGCAACGGCTTCAAGAGCAGCAGGAGGCACAAGAAATAGCCCAATATCTAGTGAAGCTCAAAGGAGATATCCAAGAAGAGGATATCGACGCTGAAGGAGAAAGCATTCTTGAAGAGAGCGACGATGACAAAGACAAAGGAGTCAAAAAGGACGCTGTCATGAAAGAACAACCTCAGCAAGTGCATCAAGAACCGCAAGTGCATCAGGAGCCGCAAGTGCATCAGGAGCCGCAAGTGCATCAGGAGCCGCAAGTGCCTCAGGAGCAGAACCCTCAAGTCAGGATAGAGAGCTCAGGCCAAGTGGCAGATGCCAGTGCAACCGCGGCGTCATCTTCGGCCGCCCAGATCCAACAGCAGTATCAGCAATATTACCAAGCCGCTGCTGCTGCTGCTGGAAGCCAAGGGACTCGCCTCTTTTGGGGCTGCGCCATCCATGGCACTCCGGGGCTGCGCTGCATGGCTTGCGATATTGAATACTGGCGTCACTACCTCTTCTTTGTCAGCGGCTACCGTTACCATGGTCGCGTTCCACCACCGCCAGCCCCCATCTTTCCAATGCCACTTCACCGCCCCAGTCCGTCCTCAAACACATTCCCTCCTCCACAACCTCTATGATACACTGCTAACTTGTGCAACAGGCTTCCAGGGCATGCCTCCCAACTTCCCAGGCGGATTCGGCTTTGGGCAGCAAGGCGGCGGCGGCGGCCAAGGCGGAGGCGGAGGCGGTGGTAACGATGGCAACTGGGGCAACCCTCACGGTGCAAAGCGACCTCGTCCCGAGTAAAGGACGTCAACAAGGCCGATTTTGCATCCATTACAGGAAGAAAGACCTGAGCCATGGTTCAATTGCTTCTCGCGAGAGCACAATGGATTGATTTGATTGTATAAGGGCAACGGGAAGGGACCACTTGTCCCCATTGCTTTTGACGGACGTTGGGAAAAATCACTTGTCAGTTTGCATCAGGAAGGGACTCTTTTTTTATCGACAGTGTATAATAGAACAAACGCCGGGTTATTAAGACGTCAGGAGTCAGAGAGCATTTGTGGAAACTTTGTAATTTTTTCTTGTCTTTTAGGCTCTTTGCTTTTATTCTCCCCTTTGTTTATCGCATGTCAGGAACAGGGAAAAGGATTTTCAAAACAGGTTGGAACAAGGTATGGATCTAAAGAGCAAAACAATTTGATGATCAAACAAACGGAAAACAAAGGGGATAGCCATCATAACTTGGTGCTGTGCGTGTAGGTGATTGAGAGGGTATTGATTGCTGCAATCAGCGGCAAAGGAGAGGAATTGTGGGGCGGGGACAATCATTGTCCTCCAGTCCCTCCGTTGTTAGCTTTCAATCCGCGATTTTCCTGCTGTCACCAGATGCTTAATCTGGAGCCATCTGTCTGTCAAGATTCCTCTCATTTCCTCGTCGCCAACGGAGCTGGCCTCCAGCTGCTCCAGCTGCTCCAGAGCGCTGGTGACGTCGGCATCGTACTTGGTCAGTACTTTTAGCAGTGCTGCGTCTATGATCAAGCTGTCCTCGTCCTCGTCCCTTGTCCCGTCTAGGATATCTTGCCACCGGTTAAGTGGAAGGCAGAGCATCCGCAAGGCAACATACGTGCGGTAGCATGCTGTTTGGGCATCAAGCATGTACTTTCCCCAGAAGCCGACAGCTTCAAGGCGCTCTCTCTGATCGCTGGACATGGAAGGGCAGATGTACGCGTCGAGGCATGTTTCATCCCAAGGGTTCACAGATGACGGCAGTGTGAAGCCATACTCCACAAGCAGCTTGTCGTTTGCATGAGGTCCGTAGCGGATGAATACTTCTTCACCAGGCTGATGAGTACGCGTAGTGGTAAATGTAAAGAATTTGTCGTCAAAAGCGGCGACGCAGTAGCCCTCGGGCGTGTGGTTGAAAAGATCCGCTACAGGTTGGAGTGCCATGCGATCATCTCTGGGCAGCTTTTCAGTGCTGCGATCTGTGTGATAGAACGTTCGAGTGTTTATAAGGAGCCAACTGTACAGATAGTCATCCTTGTTAAGCTTTGGGTATGCGGCCGTCACGAGAGCCCAGTCCTTGTTGAACTTATCCTGTTGAGCTGTGAGTAAGGCCTTGGCTCCTGGAGGCAGCAAAGAGCGTAGCTTCGCAGGCCAGCAGATAGGCAAACTCGAGGCAATGTCTCGCCGAGAAGGAAAGACAGGAGTCCATTTGTCAATTCCAGTGCCGTCACTCAGACAAAGCGAAACTGCAAGGATGCTGTGAACAGTGGCACCGCTCAGCTTCTTGGTGATGTCTTTCGGAGTGTTACTGAGAGTGCGCAAAGCAGATGTAGGCACTTTAAGGATAACTTGATCGGCCTAGATATTCCAATTAGCACTGATAGTCGAATGAGTGAGATTGGGCAGTGATATAAGAGAATCGAAGAGACTCGGTCAAATTCTTATAGTGGGGATTCAGCGAGAAGGAAAAATCAAAGTTACCTCAAGGTGCCGGGTAGCCACAATACCAATACCTCGTCCATGAAGAGCTTTTGGATGAATGCCGTTCAACTCGACTCCTATAGAAGTAGACCATCCTAAGAGCTCCTCGATAGCCTTGTCCATTGTTGCGGCTGGTGTTGCAGGTAAGGTGTGCGAGCGAGTGGGAAACAGCCACTGTAAAATTATGCGATGTGGCGCTATGGAGCGATATGGTGAGTCATTTGGTAGCGTTGCGCCCGGCAAGTAGCAGTAAATACTGGAGGAATATAGCTATAGTAGCAGAAAGTAGTGCTAGTAGCAGATACTAGAAGAACTCAACTGGATATTTGGCGATACCTATAGTAGTAAAGAAAGAGCTTTCCGCTTCTAATGCTCAAGCTTCACGCAGTCGCTGGGGTGCTGAATAGCCAACTTGGGCCTTTTATAACACTGGACGCTCAATTGTTGTGTGGCCCAGTAAAAATTGTAGTAGCGAATTTTTGAGTTGACTTGATCTGTGTGAAGGCAGATTGCTAAGCATAGCATCAGTAAAAATGATTGCCATTTTTTTTGCCTGTCTTGCAAAGACACCCACAATGTGTAATCCGTATGACCGCCGAATAGGTTCATCCGCCCGCATCGCTTCTTTTATTTGCTCTTCAATCGCGTACTGCTCGTCGTGACTAAATGCCTCTTGATGATTGATATCAACTAAAATAAGAGAATGTCGTAAACCGAACTTGGTTGAATTTGGTGCCACGGTTAGAGGGGATGACTTGTTCTTCACAGCCTGGCGTAGCGTACATCGATATTGATTGTGTGATTAGAGTTGGCTATCCGGCATAAGCAATGTTACTCTCTGAGTCTCTGTTTGCGATTCGTTCTAGCACAGCAAATTAATGTCAATCTTTGAATGGGTGTTAACAGGATCTTGACTCACCTCCTCGTAGTCTGCTGTTGAAGCGTCGGTGCTATGGAAAGACTATGCAAGGCGTTAGAGCTGTGTGTTGAAGCTTCCTACAGTGTGTCAATACAAATTCCAATGTAGGTAGAACCATTGGGACTGGTAGCGAAATAACAAGAGCATTAACGATGGTATTGTCGTTCCTAGGGGGGAACTCTTCCCCATCTACTTCCAGAAACTGTAAATGCTATTCCAGGAGAGTCTGAAAATAAAGGGAAGGAGAGAGACAAAGAGCTCAGCATCAACTTGTATATTCCTCGTGGTAGAACTGCGTGTCTTTGATCACCCGCCCTGTTACGGTATTAGCCTGGTTCTGTTATGGTCAAATCGTCTTTCATACACGCATTCAATTATTCGAATGGTGGGATCAAAGCAGTCCAAATTTTGACTCACGTGTAAATCTTCTCAAAGAGCATATGAAGATCGTGGAGGTAACGTTGTAGACTTCCAATACTCTGTAAGAGCTCGACTAAGTGCGAGCGCCTTGGAAAACGAGAAACAAGCTGTGGGTTGCTTTGTGTTTGCTCAAGAAGCAAAATCTGTGAAAGCTGGTAATGACAGCCAAAGAGTCAAGTTATAGGGACATAGTATCAAGAAGCCTTCGAAGCGCACCTCAAACTCGGCTCAATATTGGACTCCGATTGGATCATCTTTGTGGTGGAGAATTTTGCTCGCTTGCTCTCAAAAGTTCGTCTCTACTCGCCAGTCTAAGACTTTCAAAATCATCAGCAGAATTCGATGCACAAAAACCACTGCGGCCCAAAAGAGTTGCAATACCTTTTTGTCCTGAATACCCAATAGCTGACCACAGACTGGCCTAGTACGACACTAGGAAAACTCATCACTGAGAATCCCAGTCTGTCACCGCGAGTATTTTAAAAGCCATGGCGGTGGCTAGCCCTGCCCTGTCACTTTCGCCGCGGCGGCATGGTAGGGCTTCTATCATTGTTGAAATGTCGCGTACGGCCAAGTGGACGATCTGGCGATTGGTCATCGTGGACGAGCCCTATCAGGGCTTGGCGGACACCTCCGCATGTCTTTGAAGAATCAAACAGCTGGTAGCTGTCGAGCGTTGATTCAGTCTCCGGTGAAATTGTCAGTCATGATAGTGAGTCGCATTGTGTAGAGAAAAGACTGACTGTGCGATGCATCATGGCCCATGCTTCGGACGAATTCCGGAAGTGGCCGCGTGTTTGCGCAACAGCCAGCGTTGAGAATGAATCCAATTCTGTGGAAATGGATGCGATAGAGAGATTTCGCTCGACCAAAGGATGGAATAATAATGGCAGAAAGGAAAAGTAAAAGAAGAAGAGGAGAAATTCCCTCCTGTTGAGCGGTGGGCTGGAAGCTCCTTCCCATCCTACGAAGCGTCACAGAGGAAGGAGCAGTGCCTCCCGAGTACCATTCTGTAGGTACCTGCTTAACAATTTTCTTAGCAATCTACTCTGTCTTGAAGATAGAAAAATCGTCATTCAATGAACTGCCCGTCAATAGGAGCAAATTCATTGGATTCGCAAAAAATCCGTCGACTCTTCCGCATCGAACGTATAGTTGTGTGCTGCAACTGGTGAGCATCTTCTGCTTCTCTCCTTTATGGGCATTGTCACGTGTTCTGAACTGACCTGAGACTATGGATTTAAACAGATTCAAAGTAATACCGACCGACCCTTCGAAAGAGCCACCCGTTCAAGAATGATGATGCGGAGGAAAGTTGTTTACGAAGATGGATCCATCGATATCAGTTCAACCTTAACGTTTCTTTTCGACTTTTGAGTCATTCAAAAGCATTGTAATATGCTTAAATTTAGTGAAAAGCTGCCTAGTGTTTACAATAGGAGAAGTTTGGTCCAGGTATTGGGTTCTCATCCTTGCTGGATACGATCTCGAAGTTTGCCACCGTCCAAAAGAACTATTGCTGCAGTTCGCCATTAGACGTCTACTACAAGCTCTGAATATTGTTGAACTTCCATTGTCTACTTTATCATCCTTATATTGGGCCAATTCTCTGTTTGCTAGACTTTGAGCTCTTGGGTTACTGTGCTCCGTCGGAGGAGCTATTTTGGTCTGATGTGTTATAGCTGTCCGAGCAAAGTGCTAACAGATTCAAAGGACTAATTCTGCATCTTATGGTGATGGATAAATGATTCAAAATCTGGACACCTCGCAGTTTTACAAATACCAACTGGTTCCTGCAGAGCTGCAATAGCAATGGTTAAATGACAGGCCTCGTTTTCCAACTACTTCAATGACGACCACTTTGCTGCAGGGCCAAGATGTCTGGCTTCTGGCCATCTATCACATGATCATAAAAGCCAAGCGACATCTTTTTTCCCGATTCAATAGGAACTCAAGTTTCGATGGACAGCAGCTCGTCGCCTGACGGACAGCCTCCTTAACTTGCCCTTCAATTCACGAGTCTGTTATATTCTCTGTGAGGCTACGATAGGCGGAAGCAACAGCTAGGTTTTACACAGGAATCCTTCAGACCTCAGCAAAAGATTCCTCCCAATCCAACACAGCAAGCTGGCCTTTTCATCATTCCATTGTCCGGGCCGGGCCGTGATCATAAGCTCCGCAGATCCACAAATTCGGCCATGGATCCGTCAAATTCCATCGGTTTAGCGTCCGAAGCATCGCGACGGCGTCAGATGGGTCTAGGCCCACAGCAGAAAGCAGCACCTAGCTGGATTGATGGGATTGCTCGTTTCATTCGACGCTCTTCAACCAAATTTCCAGAGAACACGAGATCTCGAAGAAGAATCGATGTTGACTCCCTCGCAACACGAGAAACGCAAATGAGAAGTACTTTCCAGGAAGATTCTAGTCTGTGGTTGACTGATAATTCTCATGAAGTGTCTCTTGAGAACCATTTACGAAGAATAGGGCTTGCCGCTCTAGAGAAGTCTGCTCAGTACAGGTAAGATGCAGTCGCCGGTCTTCTAGTGTCTTACCAGGAGCCCTCTCCACCATCAACTTGCTCGACTTATAGCCTGAAATCCTTCGGTGTGATCACAACCCCAAGGAATGATATGTCAGAATATATGGTCGTGTTAGGTCGAGAAATGCGCATCGACGTGCTGCAATGGAGTAAGTTTTCGTGTCTAGGCATGATTCCTTTCTTTGATATCATCTGAATTGTAGCATGCTCACAAGTCAGTAGCCAATCGTGGGCGTCATGACGGGCTTGGGCATGAGTGTTGCGCGGGTTCAACATGTTCCGTTGACATCTTCTGAATCGTAGAGACACCACGACTAATCTAGGCCCAATATAGAGCTGAATCGCAATTTTAATCGAACATATGACGATGAACTCTTTGCTTCGAATGATCGGCCTGTGAAAAAAAAAACATCAGCACATACACATAAAATCGAGTAAGCATCGTCATCCAACCTGCTCTTATCGTTCTAGCGTCCGGGAGCATCTTCAACGGCGCCCAGGCGGATCCACACCTCCAACCATTGTCCACATCGCTAGCTGTGCCATTGGAAGCTAATTTTCTTTCTTTCTTAGATGGCACTAGCTGACGGGACGGGCAATAGGGAAACACCCCTGAGCTAGATGCCCAACGGCCATGAGCTCCATTTTGCGCACCCACCAACCTCGACAGCTTTTTTTCCTCCTTGTCCCTCAGCCTTTCTCATAACGGGAGCCTCTGCAGCATAGAGGGGGAAAAACTCTCACCAAGACTGGCACCAGAATGGACACATACGGCACAGGTAAAGGCGGCTTGGGAAACAATGTGTGCGTCGTGGGCACAGGCGTCACGGGCCTGCTGGCGGTGAAAAATCTGGTCGAGCAGGGCCTGAACGTGAGAGCCTTGGAGCAGAATGAATATCTTGGAGGCAATTGGCACCATTCCACGGATGCGCAGCAAGTGTCAGCACTCCCCGGTACGAGGGTGAACATGTCGAAAGAAACAGTGAGTGGCTGTGACTCTGGTAACCAAGTTTGATGTTGGCACGTGAGGCTCATGCAAAGACATTATCCTGCAGAATTCTTTTACAGATTTCCCGATGCCCGATGGTAAGATACGAGCATGTCGAAACACTCGGAAATATTGCTGATCAAGTTATGCAACAGACTATCCGTCATTCCCTTCCGCACAGCAGATCGCCGACTACCTCGAGGCATATGCAGACAAATTCGAGCTTATCAAGCACATCGAGCTTTCGACGGCCGTGACGAGCATTCGACGAGACGAAGAAGATGGCGTGTGGATCGTATCCACCAAGCACACAAAAACCGGCGAGGAAGAGGAGCGAGAGTATGACCGAGTCGTCATGGCGACGGGCGGCTTGAGCGTCATGAATATGCCCGAGATCAAGGGCATCGAAAAGTTTACCGGAGACGCCATCCACTCCCGCGACTTCAAAGACCCGACAAGATACACCGGAAAGAACGTCTTGGTTGTCGGCCTGGGCTCGACCGGAGCCGATACCCTGAGCTTCCTGAAGCAGGCCGGCGCAAACAAGCTGTATCTCAGCAGCAGGAGTCGGTGTTCTCTGGTAAATAACCAACGACGGCCTCCAGGACCATGATTGAAAGAGGTTGCTAACAGGGTGCTGTATAGATCCCCAGAATAATTGGAGGACGACCGTGGGACCATTACATGACCCGTCGTACGGACTCGATGATCCGACTCTGTATGCGACTGTCTCCCCACGCTACGAATTACTTTGCCGGCAAAGCCATCGGTCTCGCACAAAGCTATGCCTTTCCAACCTTGAGGGCTCACCCCTGCTTCAGCGGTCCCATCAGCGGCCCGCTATATCGCAGTCCATTTGTGTGCGATGAACTGCCTGGTCTATTAGGCAGCGGCGACGTCAAGATTTACCCCGGCATCATGGGCGTTGCTGGTCCCCGAACCGTGGTGTTCAAGGACGGCAGCGAGATTACAGACGTTGATGCCATCATCTTTTGCTGTGGCTACTACCACGATCTGTCACTCATCAAAGGCGAGGGCCATCCCGCCGATATTGAGTTCTCAATGGACTCATTTGAGGAGCTCAAGGGTGCAAAGCACCACAACAAGGATAGTGAATACCAAAGACTCTACCACGGCATCTTATCAGAACGATATCCCGAGTCACTGGCAGTGCTAGGCAGCCTAACGACGCTGCGGCCTACGTTTGTTCTCTACGACCTCGCCACCATGGCACTTGCCAGCATGTGGTCGGGTAGCTATCCTCTCCCCTCGCCACGGGCAATGAAGAGAGAGATTGATTCTCATTATAATTTCATGGTACGGGCCCTCGAGCGTGGCCCCATAGCATTCCTTGGTCTCCGTGTAGACATTCGAGGCACGTATACATGGCTCAATGCTGCGGCCGGAACCGGTGTCATTGAACGACTTGAGGGCTGGGGCTGGGAGGCATGGAAATTTTGGTGGAAGAACAGGATGCTCTACAAGTTCATCATGGACGGACCCAATGTCTCGGCAGTGTACAGGCTTTTTGACATGGGCAGAGGGAGAAAACCATGGGCCGGTGCTCGGGCGGCCATCGAAAAGGCCAACGAGGGGCTGGTCAAGAGGGCTGAGAAGATTGAGGAGATTCAGGTGATCAAGATTGCTGAGGTAGCCAAGACTGCTGAAGTGATCGAAGTAGTTGAAGTGGAGGAGGTGGAGGAAGTGGAGGAAGCGGACGAGGTGGAGGAGGCCGAGCAGGTCGAGACCGAGTGGCCCGACTCGATCATCTGTGAAAATCGGCCGAGTGAAACGGAACTATGAGATCGGCGATTGCAAAATGACACCAAGCAAATGGTGATCGGGGGACTGGGGTTACATCGAAAAACCGCATAAGGAAAGGGGGACAAGGACAAAGATGCATCGGGGCCTGAGGACAGGACACTTGGATGAACAGCTCGCTCAAAGCGAAAGAAATGATAATGACCTAGATAATGATAATGAGACACGAACACACTTACGAGCAAGGCTTTGCGCCAGCCGCCCTCGCACAAGCCGCTCTTGATGTCTCGTAGGTGCGGCCGACGGTCATGAGCATCGGGCATTTTTGCTCTCATCGCCAGGACTGACCCGCACCCGATCTCTCTCGGATGAATCTGGCCCTCTCTTACATGTACACCCACTTATCGTAAGGTGCTGCCCCCAGCATATTTTTCTCTTCCGTGACCTTTCTTCTTTTGCGGTGCGGCGCACGGCACACATGAGGGTGTCTTAGTAGGACGGCAGCCACCCCCATCCCGTCACACCGCCAGAAAGCGGTAATTTCGAGACATTAGGAGGGCGGCCCGGCATATGCAGCCTGCTTGTCTGTGATGGGATTGTGGGTTATGTTCTGCGCGGGTTGGATCTAAAGTCCCGGAGGCTGAGAGAGAGGGTGTGAATGCAAGAATTCTTGGCAGACAAGTGCTTGAGTACTCTTCGTACCTGTACAAGCACTCATAAAGTGGCTTTCAACCCCTGCTGGACAGGGGAGAAGAGGCTATCCGGGGCACGGAATGATGAGACAGGGCTGTCGGGCTTGGCTACTGACGTCGGGCTTCAATCGACCTGGTTTGCAAGTTTCAGTTTGCTGGTCTGTTTGCTGTAGCATATTACTACTTGTATTAGCACCGTCAGGCGGCAAGGATGGGCCCCAAAACTCAGCTAAACACGTCCGCCAACCAGCCGAGAACGCCAATGAACACGGATCGCTTCGAGACAGAGGCAGTAAGACTAGGCCACTTAGTCAAAGGTAGCGAGAGGAGCCGGTCGAGATGCTGCGGCTAGGGGGGCTGGAGCTTCGCCATCAGCTCATCATCCCTTTAGTGAATGTGAGCACAGCTCTGGATACCGGGTTCTCGGTGCTGATCGTCGTCTGTGCCGCTCCTAGGTGTCGCACGTGGTGTAATTATTTAGAGACAATGATGTATTTTGTTTCCATCTCCTAAAGCAAGCCACCGGATAGTGCGAAAAGCAGTAAAGTGAAGCTCCAATAGAACCGAGGCCGCGTCTCGCGATGCTGACTGCCTGGTCTCAAATGCTGGCCGTCTCTTATTCGCCGTACTTGTGCCCTGTCAATCGTCTGGGCCGCCGTCCTTTGTCTCTCCTTTACTAGGCCGATGCCACCTAGGTAGTCTGTTGTTATAAAGCTGTGTCTGGAGCGCTTCTAGTTGTCGCTTCGTTTCGATCACTTTTGTCGTCCGTTGACTTTTTGATAATATGCATCAACAGCATTCAAAAACGATGGAATCCCCAACTCCGACTGAGACTGAGAAAAAGGTAAGTCTTCGCACAGATAATCTCATTCTTCACATCCACTTTCCAATGTTATGTCACTGATAACAATGACTAGAAGGTGTCTTTTGCTGACCCCCTTAAGCAGGAAGAGACTCGTCTCACCGAAAGCGAGCTCCGACGCATGCTACCTGCTTCTTTCCGCAATGGACCGGCCTGGGTAGGTGTACCACACAACCGGGTTCAACACTTCTTGAAGCATGATCTCAATATCGAGCGATTGGCGGAAGCGTCGCCTTACTTCTCCATCCTTGGCAAGGCCAAGCCTCCGCAAGCTCTCCACCATCAGGAGGCTCTTGGTCTCGAGATCTTCGTAACCGAGAAGATGGATACACACCTCCTTTGGACCAAAGGCAAGATCTTCGTCAAACCATTCCCAAGGTATCTTCTCGATCCTCAGTTCTGGTTAGAACATCTTGAGTGCCCTAAAAGATGCTCCTATGGTCCTGAGTTTCAGATGCTTCGGGCTGCAGGGCTTGTACGACGCCAAACGCGATTCTCGAAACGCAAGCCTTGCGAGCACAGCAAGCTTTGGAAGTGCGCGATGGGCTTCGTGTACTCGTATATAGCTCTTATTGCACACGAGAGCGACTTTCGCATCGCAAAAGCAAGCAAGCTGTTGCCGGATGACATGGACTTTGACGACTGGCAGGAGTTTGTCGAGCGGATACTCCGTGATCACGGCAAACTCAATGGCCAAATCGACGAGCGATTCGCGTATGGCGAGCTGAACATGGCGCGCCTCAACACGCTGCTCATGTTTCAGCAGCCTCGTCGTTACTTGTTCCAAGATGATGGCAGCTATGGTTTCCTCCGGGACCACTCTTCGCTGTTGTCGCCCGTGTCTGCTTACACGGGCGCCGTGTTGTCTTCAGTACAAGTCAGGCCTACCATGGCCAACTTCAAAAGAAACAGGCCACTTACAATTGCATTGGTGATGTATGGCTCCATCATACTCTCTTTCGCTGACCGGTGCTATTCTTGATGCTGATGCTAGAACAGTTTGGTTGTTTCGTTCTGGGTCTTGTACTCGGTCTTGTCCATCACCGGGAAAGGTCTCCCGATGATTACTGGTGAAGAGTGACTTAGGCATGGTTTAAAATTGAATTCTTTGGGAACGGGTCCTCCGGCGTGTGGGAAAGCGTGTCTATGGAATAACGAGGGCGATCTTTTGCGGCTGAGATCTTGACTATTACTTGGAATTTGTAATGATGAAAGATGCGTCTGGGCGTAGATGCATCAGGGCATAGACACCTTTCGGTTCAGGTACAGGTAATTTGCTGTTAGGGAACACAGCATTAGCAGGCTCAATAAAATCGTGTGTTTTAATAATGGAGTGTCGGTAACGTTCAGTGAGGAGGATCTACCAGAAGCGGTCTTTGCTGCAGCTTGATAACAGCTGACAGCGATCAATAGCTCTCTATGTTGGCGGTTCCTCTGTGTTGACTAGATTTAATCGTAGCCAAAGAAAAGTTTGAATTGAACAGATTGCAGCCTTGTTCAAGTAGGTAGTTTACTTGGAAAGGTGAAAGTTGAAATTTGGAGGCTGAGTGTTGGCATTTCGTAGTGCGTCTTGTGCCTGTGTTTTGGTTTCGTGGTTACACGGATGCACCCCAAGAAGCAGGAATAAAGAGAACGAATTGGCAAGAGCCACGTGTCACGGGTGATACAAGGGGAAAATGGATTGAAAATTGAAAAAGAAAAAGATGAAAAAAAAAGATGAAAGTACAGTCATGGTAGCGTACGCAATTGACACGATCACGGCGGCAGCAGTATTGAAAAGCGTCAGTCTCATTTAGTTTTACTACCCTTCCAAAAGCACTAGCTAAACGCCCAAAACTACCAATTACTTATCATCAAACGAGTGCAACGAATCAATCTATGTAACTGCCTGTTCGCCTTGATTAAATCAATCCCAAATAGCAAGCCCAGACGAGTGACGGGGCGACGGTATAAAAGGCGGCCGAAGAGCTCGCGTTCGCAAATGTTTCGCGTCTAGCAATCCATTTCTAGGTAACTTAGTGGGTGCTCCTTTTGGTTTCTGGGACAGTGTATCCTTCAAAGGCGAAACTTCGCCCTGTGGATAATTTCGAGAGTAGGGAACATACGCAAGGCAAGATAGGTGTTGAGGCCAATCGTCTTGAGAACAGTCTCGCAGGTGATGTCCTCGCTGTTTGGATACCTGCAAATGGACGTGTGATCGCCGTAGATGGCGAAATGCTTCTCCCAATATTCGGGTCTGGCATTTATCACGGCGTCTTCCTTTTCAACAAGCTTGAGACAAAAGAGGTTAATCAATTAGTCGGCTTGCTCTTGAAAAGGGAGAAATGGTGTCAGGGGACTAACATACGAGATGCTTGCCGCGGTACCAGTTAGTACCATGGAAGTTGATGACCACACGTCGACGGTAGAGACGGCCTCGGTTCTCCAGAGGTGCGATGCGTTCAACGTGCTCGTTGCATGCCTTGTCAAGCATGTCAAGGACCTCAGGAGGCGTGGGACGGACGGCAGCGCTGGCAATGTTTCGCACAGACTTGGCAACGTTGTGGTGAGGAGTGTTGAAAAAGACTAGCATGCGAGTGCACTGATCAATGATATGGATGGTGCCGGTCTTGTCCAAATGGGCCTTGGCCAATGCCTACATTGAGTATTGCAAAATGCAACGTTAGCTGCCAACTCTTTTGAGTTGCTTCTACAAAGAAAGGGTCGGTCCTGGAACTAACCTCTTTGACGATAATCCCACCAATGTCGTGGCAGATGAAGACGATTGGTCGAGTAGGGTCGTCAAGTCGGTTCTCCATGAGAAGTCGAAGAAGCCGATCACAATGCTTGATGAAGCGAGTGTCTTCGTCATTCACGGAGAGGCCGTCATTGTAGGAGAAGAGCATGACGCGGCAACGCTTTTCAAAGCAGCTGGGAAGGATATCCCTGGGCCACATCTTGCCACAGTAGGACCAGGTGTCTCTGTGCACATAGTAATTGGCCTCAATGTTGAGACCATGGATGACGACGATGCTAGAGATGGGCAACGAAGGAAGAGAGAGTCAGCAGAGGCGGCAGAAAGACATGGCTGGAATGGAATGAAACACAATCATCTACGTACTCGACCTCTGTCCGTTGATACGGTACCACAAAGTTCGCATTTCGAGGAAACACGATTTCGAGATCGTATTGCTCCATGTGTTCTGAAAATATCATAGGCATGTTCAAAGCCTGCGCAGATGCTGCAAATCATCCAGAAAGATGAAAGAGCTTTAAAGGGTGAAAAGAGAGAAGAGAGGAGACAAAGGAAGGGGGTGAAGAAGGAGAATAAATAGGAAGGAGCAGAAGAGAGAAAAAAAAAAAAGCAATGGGAATTGCAGCTGCTGTTTTTTCCGTTTGCTGCTGCGTTTGCAGTTGTTTCGTATTCGCGTTTGCAACTGCCTGGGTACCTAAAGTCTGGTAGTTGAGCTGTTATCGCTGATAGCTGCCTTATATCTGGCTCTGCTCAGGACAACATCGAGGACCAGGACAGGAGTCGAGGGCTCCTTTTATGCACCCAAGTGATCCCTTCAGAAGGCTCCGTTGATGGAACAAGTATTCCCAGTCAAGGCTTCGAGGAATAACACACTGGAGCACAAGACTTTGCTGCTGTGTTCGAGAACGAGTTACACGGGATACGTCGTTGACTGGGAGAATGGGTGGGGAGGGGGAGCACACGAAAGGAGAGGGGGAGAGAGCAAAAGGTTATTTCTGGTGCAAGTTCCCGCGCTGAAGCAGCTAGAAACAAAAAGAGAAAGGATTGAAGATATGACGGAGAGTAGCGAGGCTGCGAGTAGCAAACAAACTGACGTCTTATCCAGCTGCCGCGGGGATGATTTGGCAGTCAAAATCCACGGAGGAAAAGAGGCAATAAGACGCAGTCAGCCACTCCAATGAAATTACTAGAGCAACATTATGGACAAGATGAACTACACGGGGATTCCTGCTGAAGCGCCGTAGGAAAAGAGGGTTGAGACGTAACTATACCTCTGCGATATGTAGACGCATGTATCCAGATGCTGTGGCAGCACACCAAACGCGTGCCTGGATTTTTCCAAGCCACCGGCAGATGGCTGCTACGTTTGATGCTGTGTACAGGTAGCTAAAAGACTGGCTTGCAGCTTGTTATCGTACCTATTTCCTAAAGTGAGGAGGGGGAAGAGGCATACAACTTCATTAACATACGGTTATTCATTCTACGATATTTTGTTACAGCTATTCTCGAACATGAGGCCTTACATTGCCCATTTAGAGGCACGGGGAGAGATCTCAACAATCCAAGCAATGTAGGTACCTAACGAAGGCCAGCCCAAAGCCTTTCTCTTTTTCTCCTCTTCCTCTCTGTCCCCCCTCTTCAAAAATGAACAAGGGGACGAAAAGTACAAGTCATCCAGACAGGTCATTGTGTTACACAGATTATGCGCCCAGAAACTAAGGACTGCTCATGTGTGGCAGGTTTAGATTTGTGCTCCCACATGCGTGTGGGGTTCTCCTCCATCTATTCCTGTCCACTCGTTTTTTCGTTCTGCCGGGCATGAGAACTTTTGCCGGCAAATCAATTCGTTGTGAGGAGGGGCCAGAAACGTCTGTGCTTGATGCTGTGGAAATGAGAAGAGCATGAACCTTGCAGTTGTCGTTCCGAGTGGCTTTTTTTTCCCTGGGCGCTTGCGTGAGAGCAAGCAAAAGCAAAAGCAAGTATCCTTTCAGCTTGTCAGAGCGCGCCCATCTTTGAGCCGACATGTGCTTTTGTGTGAGTGAGTGAATCAGCGCGGAGATTAGGATCGCAGTGTGCCTGACAAGAGCAGGATGCTACCATTGATGTCTTACATAGAGTGAGAAGCTTACTCTGCGGGCCAAAAGTTGTTTACATGGGCTCACAACTACCCGGTTTCTGGTGCCATTGCTGCTGGTGGTATTAGGTAGACTCTACTTAATACCATTGAACTTGATTCACGCACAAAGTTGGTACTACATCAGCGCGAGAATCACATGTGGGAGCACAAATGCAAGCCTCTCGGTCTGATCATGCGGAATAACAATAACAAGACACACACTCCTCCGGCTTTATCTCGTCGGTGGCTGAATGAACTGATCAACCAAAATCAAGTCTAGTATGGATGGAATCCCCCCCCCCCACAAATTATTAGTTCCTGGACCGGCAGTCATCCGATCGGCCCAAAATCTTGGTCCTCAATCCAACCTCATCCGTCTCTTTTTTGATTCCTGAGTTGTTTTGGCCGACCTCGAGTTATCGCTCAGGCGTCCAATGGGAGACATTGTCAAGCCCCTCGTATCCCTCGTTTGAAATTACAAGACGCAAGAGTGCGGCTGGAGAGTGAATTGGGTGGTGTGCGAGACAAGAGACACCGCGACAGGGGACTGCCGGAGCACCAAAGGCGGGCGAATTCCGTTGATCGGTTGTTTGCCTTGTTTCCTCCCCCTTCATCTTGCGAGCGTCTGTACGAGTACTCGTTCTATTTTCAGCCGCTCACAACGCACCGCATCCTGCTGCACTAGCCCTGCAGCAAAAGACGGAAATGGAAGCGCCTCTGGTGAGAGCCCGGTCTGGGCTCCGAGCAGCGGCTTCGTCTTCGAGCTGGCTCTCGGCCTCGACAGCGCCGGCCCTGGTATCGCTATCGCCGTCACCAACACCAATAACACCATCATCACGCTCACGACATGCAATCTGCCGCTCCTCGACGGCCACGAGACCGGCCGCAAGTGCCACGGCTCGCAGCTTCTCTGCACTCAACCGGCCTCCGCCCAAGTATCCCGGCCATGTGCCCTTGACCAGGATCGAGCAAGCAGGCATGGCGCTCGGATCTGGCATCATGTCGCTGCTGAATCCCTACCGTGCTGGTACGCCTTGACTTTTGATACGATATTCTTCACTTTGCTTCTTCTTGACCCCTCATCCTTCCCTTGCAGGTGCTACGCTAAGCCGATAGTATACGCTGTTACGCTGTTCCCTCACCTCTCTTTCTTTTCCCCCCCTCCCCTGCTGGTTTCCTAGCTCCCCCCGATTCCCCTGGCTTCTGCCTGTCTATTCTTGCCTTTCAGCTATCTTACATGGCCTTGGGGTTGAAAAAGCAAACAATGCCGGGTCCGCTTTTGCAGGATTTGTATGACGGCTGAGACAACCCCCTTGCCTCCCCCTCGAGTTGAGGAGAAAGAAGGCGAGAGAGTCGGATGATGAGCAAGAAGAGAAAGCGAGGATGGACGAGATATGGAGAGATGGGTAGAGACATAGAACATGACACATGACAGATAACATGGCACGCGCACACACATACAAATGAACAAGATTCTGACGAAATCGCAGATCTCATAGCCACCCTAGGCGAGGCCACGGCGACCCCCTACTTCATCTACCGCCTCCGCGACGCCATGTTGGCCCATCCCACAGGCCGTCGAATCCTTCGCCTGCGTCCGCGAATCAGCTCCAAGACGCTCAGCATCCCGGCCCTGCGCGCCTTGCCGGAGAACTCCGTCGGCCGCGCCTACGTCTCCTGGCTGGACCGCGAGGGCGTGTCTCCAGACACTCGGTCGCCGGTGCGGTACATTGACGACGAGGAGTGTGCCTACGTGATGCAGCGGTACCGCGAGTGCCACGACTTTTATCACGCGCTGACGGGCCTGCCCACCGTGCGCGAGGGCGAGGTTGCGCTCAAGGCCTTTGAGTTTGCCAACACGCTGATTCCCATGACGGGGCTGAGCATGCTGGCCGTGGCGACGCTCAAGCCGGCCGAGAGGCGCCGCTTCTTCAGCGTGTACATGCCATGGGCAGTCAAGAACGGCGTGCGTAGCAAGGAGATTATCAACGTCTTTTGGGAGGAGGAGCTGGAGCGAGACGTTGATGACCTGAGGCGGGAGTTGGGCATTGAGCAGCCGCCGGACCTGCGAGAGATTCGCAAGCGGGAGAGGGAAGAGAAGAAGCGGCTCAAGGAGATGCGAGCCAATGGGTTTTGACGAGTGTCATGTGTATGATACACCATGGTGGTTGTGTCTCAATTGAGAGTTGTTTTCTCTTCTCTCTTCCTCCTTTTTTTTCTTTCTGGTTTTGATGGCTTTGATGACTGTCGAGGCCATCTTGACATGTAGCCCCCATGAGCTGTGTACTATTTTCCCCCATTCTTTCTTTTTTTCAATCATCTTTTTTTCTTGCCTCTCCCCTTGTTCCATGCACGTTGCCTTATTCCATGCACGTTCAACAGACTTTGTACCTTTTGTAAGATTAAACAACCAAAAAAACTAGGAGATGAATAGGTACGCGTAGGTAGTCATTACCATAGTAAAAAGAATCGGGGGAAAAATAAGAAAACCCCCGTTCAGTACTCGCTCACAAATCCAACAAGTCATCATCGTCGTCGTCCCAGCCCTTTCGCCTGCTTACAACAATCTTCTCCTGCTCCTGGTTGTCCGCCACGGCCGTCAGCAGGTCCTTGAGCTGCGCCTCCGTCACCTTCTGCCGCAGCTGGCCCGTCTGCGCCAGCGTGAGGAGCCGGTTCTCGATATCGATTGCGCGCTGCTCCTTGACGAGTCGGATGCGGCCGAGACGGTCAGCAGCCTCGGGGTGGAGGATCTGGTTGAGCATCTGCTGCCGGGCTTCGTCTGCTTGTCTGGGTTGTGTTTCGTTTAGCTGCGTTTTTGGTCTCTTTCCAGTCTAGTGACTCACTGTCTCTGTCTCTCTCCGTCCTGGCCTGAAGCTCCGCCATTGCGAGAGCCTCCACCACCGCCTCCCTGCGCCTTGAGCTGCTCAAGACGAGCTTTCCGGATCTGCACACTTTGGTATGAGAGCTTGAACTTTAATGTACAATATCAAAGGGAGGAAAAGAAGGGAGAAATATCAAACAAACTGACCTGTTCCAGCTCTGATTCGTCCATGTCGAAAAGCTGCCCTTTTGTCTTGTATGGATTCAAAAGTTTACACAGTCGTCATCGTGCTGCGGGGCCTTTTTTTCGGCAGGCACAGCTTTGGTAATTTGTTCAGCGGCTCTTTTTGGAGGGGTAGCTCTGCCCGCACGTGATCCGTATACTGGGCAAATGTATGGTGGTCGCATCCAATGCTATAGCAGCTATAGCAGCTATAACAGCTATAACAGCTATAACAGCTATAATATAGGTAGCTACGGGACGAGTTTGGAAGGTGGGAATAGCTGCAGGGAACATTTGAGATATCACACAATCAACAACACTCAGTGGGGGAGCGGCAATACGAATCACAGGTAGGAGGTGGTATTCATGTATCCATCTGTGCTGCATGTAGTATTGATTGCTACTGTGGCCACGGCAGATGACGCCACTTGACAAATTTATCATCGAACCATATAGCCTCGGTCAATGAATTTGTAAGTGGAGGAAAAGGACAAGAGAAGAGCATTGCTTCATCTCGACTAATACGAATCGTTAAAGTCATGCATACCCCCTAAAAAAGATGCTAAATGCTAAAATAATAATGAGAAGAAGAAGAAGTAGAGAAGAAAAGAAGAAGAAGAAAACCCCAAGATTAACATCCGCTGCCAAATGATATCAATGCCATGCTATCCCATCCCATCCCATCCCAATTATAACCTAGTCCTATGCCAATCCCAATCCCAATCCATAAAGCCCATAACATGAATCAAAGTCACCATCCACCATCAATCAATCCAAAACACGTTCATGTCATCATCCCTTGACGGCGTAAACAGGCTGGATCTTGAAGCTTCCAGTCTGCCTCGCCACAAGCCTCCCACGAATCTCTCTAGCCACCTCCTCCATCCTTCTATACAGCGCTGTATTGCCCAAGCCAGCACTGCCTTGCCACTGGAAGCGACGATTCGCACCGTTCCAGACCAGCGTGCTTTCTTCAGCATCCTCAACTACCCACTGTTGGTTCTGCATACGGGCCTTGGCCTGCTTGCGGTCTCCCTTCCTCAGCAGCATCTCAATCTTGGGGTCTATTCTCAAGTCCAAGACGACGAACAGCACCTCTAGATGAGGGAACCAGTGGAACACTTCGGCCAGCGAAGAGCAATCCGTCCCAACCGTCGGGTGAGGAATGGCAATGCGTGTGAGATCCGCATCGCTCTTGACAGTGAGACTGGAGAGATCTGGCTGCGCGAGCCTATCAAAGGGCTCGAGGCAAAAGTCATCCCACTGGTTTTGGGTGATGAAGAGAGCATCGCGTCTCGGGTTGAACCGCTCCTCAAAGACGTGGCAGTTTCTACCCTTGTCGAAGCGCATCTCGACGCCTCGCTTGCGCATCCAAGACAAGGCAACGCTGCGTGCTTCGCGATTGACAAACGCCATGGGAAGTTCAACTTGTACAGGGTCCAACATCTCGTGGCGGAAATCATAGTCAATTGTGTCCTCTTCCATGACAACCATCTGGTCGAGTATAATATCGACCTCTGATTTTGGTAGGCCCCGGAGACCCCAGCATCCCTTCTTGTAGCTGTGTAACGTGATGCCGTCCAGATCCGGCAAGCTCTCGTGCCAGATCTTTAGGCGCAGCTCTGGGGGAAATCTGGAGAAGAGGGGAAATGTGGAAAGTGGTTTGAAAGAAGACATGATGATCATTGATTTCCAGCTTTCTGTTGTAATGATGTTTCTTTTTTTCTCTCTCCTTTTATTTTTTTTCTTTTTTTTCAGAGATGTGCTGTGTAGAGGCAGACAAACTCTAAATTAAGCGTGTAAGTGTGTAAGTGAGCTCAGCTTACACGCACCCAAGAACTGGTGGGGAAATACAAGAAGCTTTACAACGGAGCCAAGTGATGTAAAAGTAAAGAAAAGAAAGAAAGAATGAGAAGGAGAAAGGGGAGGAGAAATTCTCGTGAAGCCGAATAAAAAAAAAAGAAAGGAGAGCTCAAGGGATAAAATGATGGGGTAAATTAGAGACACGGGACTGGCGTTGAGCACCTCGGCGAACTAACTCCAACCTATGATATTGTAGGCCTCTATGGAGTTGGTTTGCCAACCCCGCTTGGTCCATCCATGGGCGAGATGGGTTGGGTTGGTTCCCCCGGTCTTTCAGCTGCCCATCGTGACGTATCGAGCTAGTATTTGCGTTGAAGCCGGCTGCATCGGACAGGAGTTTGAGTCCGAAGGGAGGCGAGAGTTGCAGTGTATGTACATGTACGCGGGTATGGCTTCATAAGGTAGCATTGCAGCCTTGCTAAGGCATGTTAAAAAGTCTGTTGCGCAAGCCTTTAACTTGGGTAGGATCGAAATGTGCCGGCACGGCTCAGGCCGAAAAGGCGATTCGCAACTGCACGCCAAGGACTTTCGAATATAGTGCCGTAAATCGCCGACCGCGAAACGGGCGCGTCAAGGCAAGGGGGAGATTGCCTGCCCTCGGACGCGAGATACCTTACACCACGTTTCCTACACCGATTCGCTGGTGCCGTATCCTTCGTAATTCGGTCCTGTATGTGTTATACGAGTAGTGTTCAAGGTGCAGGTGCAGGTGCAGGTGCAGATGCATGTACGAAGTATACGCTATGTTGATTGATATCTTGTATTTCATTCGTGTACGTCGTGCCATGCTGTGCCTTTGCAGTACAAGCATCCGACGACACAGAAAGCCTGTCTTTTCCCCCCACGCCGTTGCTAATGCTTCAAGTCCAAATACAAAAAGAGACATAGGAAAAAGTAAGTATACAAAAGTGGATTTACTCCATGTTCCGTCCAGGCTAGTAAATGTAATTTACACGAGCTTGCCGCGGCTTGAAGCGGGCAAGGTTCGATATCGAAACGACATGTGGCTGGGCACTGACGTCTCCTCGACGGGCACGTACGAATTGAGCTTCTCAATGGCCAGCGAGTGCTTGGCTTTGATCATGTCTCTCATCATGATGTTGGTGGGCAGCTGGATGCTCAGCTCGTGGCCGCGCCGTATAAAGAAGCCGTTGAGGTAGTCGACGTCTGTGGGCAGGCCGTTTTGGATCTGCCGCTCCAGCTCGACCGATGGGACGCTCCGCCTCGCCATGATGCGGCTGTAGATGAGCTGCTTGATCCGATTGCCGCGGATGAAGTCGCGTATCGCTGCGGAGCCCTCCAGTTCGGGCATGGCATCCACCACCGAGACAATCTCCGTCAGCAGCCGGTGCATCATCCGCTGGGCAGCAGGATTTCGCAAGAGTCCGGCATACGGGATCTCTAATAGGACGCACACGGGCTCCACAACGGAATCCAGGATGACTGACGGGAGCTTGAAATGGAGCCACTTGTCAAACGGCGTTAGGGATGAATTGAGGTCCTTGACGCCCTGCAGGGCCTTGACAAAGTTCATCCTCGTCTCCGTCTTTTCCACATCGCGGCCAAAATCACCAAATGTCAGCTGCGTCTTCCCGAACCGCAGTTCCTTGACCGAATCTTGGCTCCGGTTAAAGGCCAACCGGTGGCTCATATGGCCAAGGAGGAAGCTAGGGCTCGATTCGGTCCCACGGAAAATCCGCTGCCTCACCTCCTCCAGGACGCCCAGCCCATCTGTCATCAGGCACACCGTCGTGTCCTTGTCGATGCGGTGCTTGACAGATTGCAGTGCTTCCACTGCGTCGTGTCCCGCGCCAGCTACGAGCAGCTGATCGATGTGTGAATTGTCATCTCTGGTGATGGCTTTGGGCGTTACAGACACGTGCTCAAGCTTCATCTTGCGCTGGTCACCGTGACGGGACTTGTAGACGTTGCGATACTTTGACGAGAAAGAAGGTGATACCAACGGCGATAGTGAGCTCCTCTTCCACCCTAGCATCTCAACAGAGTCGTAGACACCGGACAGGGCATGGGCTATGAATCTTGATCTCTCATCATCTCCGAGGATGTGTATCTTGTGTACTGAAGGCGATTTGGCGGCCTCGGGAGGGAGCAGTACCGAGGGCACGGAGAATTTCGGCGTAGACGACGAGGACGGTTTGGCGGTTGTAGAGTCGGGTCCGAGGGCTTTGGACCACGGCCTAGGTACGGAGAATCGTGAGTTCGCTTCGGTAGACGAGGAGCCGTGTGATGATTTAGAAGAGCTGTTGCCGCTGTCAGAGGTCGATGCCACCGTGCCATAGCGCCGGCCTCGGCAGATGCTATCGCCAGTCCATGCTGAGGGCCTCTGACATATCCGTGCGGATAGCCGCGGTCGAACTGAGCTCGCCACCGTGAAGACTGCCGAGAAACGTCGGCGAGCTGCAGCTGAAACGATGAATTTCGAATATGTGGAAAGATTGGGAGTCGGCGTCTCGTTCTGTCCCCGTATGTGGATGGACTATTTCGCTCGTGCTCGTGCTATGACCTCGGACTTCGACAAAGTGGTACTGGTGAAGAGGTGATTCAAGCAAAGGGTCGGCGGTTTGGCGATCTGCAGTGAATTTCGCTGGAAGTGGGCAATGAAGGTGGCTGTTGAGCGAGCAATTCGTATCCTTGGGCGATATAGAGGGGGGAGGAATTGCAGGAGCGTAGATAACGAGCTTTGGTCGGCTTCCGTTCCAATTGTCCGTATATTGTATCCGGGTTCTTTTTTTCTCGCTGGGGTCCCACTGTGGGATCGTGCCCCGATAGACGATAAGTACCCCGATAAGTGACTAATTTTCCGATAACGTAAGGCGCCAGGGACTTTTCAACCTTTTTCGATTCTTATCGTACTGTAGATGAAAAAGTGAAGAAAGCTGCGTCGGGCATTGTTTCGTCTTTATTTCTGTGTCACTTTGTCGCAAACCCTCGTTTTCTTTCTTCCTTCGCCTGCGACTCACCTGCGACCATGGCGGACATACCGACTATTATGCCAGACGTGAGGAAGCTGGGTTCCCAGCTGGATAAACTGGAGGATGCGCTGGAGCCTTTGCTGGGAAACATCAGTGAGATGGCCTCACAGCTGCCCCTGCTGGATCGCGCCAAACTCTTTTCTCTGACGGCATATGCTATCGAGTCTTTACTATTTTGTGAGATCCCGCTGCTGCTACATCATTTGACGGTTCGCATAGGCTAACTCGCATCGCAGCATCCATCAAGGTTCAAGGGGGCGACGCGCAGAATCACGCAGTATACGCTGAACTTAAGCGGATTCAGCAGTACTTTGCAAAGATCAAGGCGGCGGAGGAACCCGAGACAAAGAGGACGCTCACCGTCAACCAGGAGGCAGCCGCGCGCATTCTCAAGGCGGATCTGGTAATTCACCCCTCTGCGCTCTCATCATCATTCGTTCTCTCTTCATTGAGGTGCTAATCACTGTGTTACAGAGCGACAACAAGACTCTGAGCGCGAAGCTGGCGGAAAAGATTGCCGAGGAACGCGCCAAGGCCCTTCTCAAGGCCGCAGAAAGCAAGAAGCGCAGCGCGGAAGAGGCTGCTCAGCCTGCCAGCTCAGAGACTAACGAGTCACCAAGCCAGAACAAAAAGGCAAAGACAAAAGGCAAGGGCAAGGGCAAGAGCCGAAAATGAGATCTATGGGGGTGACTTGCGGCAACAACTTTCTTTTCAAGAGTTTTTAGCGTGTGCTTGATGGCTAGCTAGTGACGAACACTTGCGCATAAGGGCGTTTAACGGCAATGGTTTTATTCAGGGTTTCTCCTTATTTAAAAGCATCATTTGATCAAGGGTCTAGATTGGGAAAAGAATATGGGACAGGATTGTATCTAGTAGCACGAGATGGATGGCAATCATTCAGGATGGCATCTGCGGACATCATGCGCAAAGGCCTTCATAATGTCTTTTTATTAAAGAGGAGGATTGCGATATTCTTTACATACAATGTGGGAAACGAATTGAAAATAAATCACCAAGACCAACTATTAACGGAATCTCGTCTATAAACACAGCAATCGTTCTAGACTGGTCAAAGGCGTAGAATGTTCTCGCCATAATTTCTGCTGGACCGGTTTTCGCATCCAATCCATCTAACGAGGCACTAGCAGTTTTCTAGCTGCACGAGCAGAAACTCGGCCCCTCCCATTGGCCGCGCATAAAACCTCCAGCCTAGCCTCTGCCAGCATCACCAATTCCGACTTGACCATTTGTCAAAACCTCGCTTTTTTTACATCTTCATCTTTCCTCACCACAACCCCAAAACAACCGCAGAAATGCCTCGTCAACGCTCCGTCGGCCGCGCCCCTTCGCGCCCTACCGCTTCCGCTCCCGCCCCTCAGCAGCACCGGCCTGCCACCACCATGGCCGCTCCTCCTCAGCAGCACGCTCCCCAGGCCATGATGCCTCCTCAGCAGGTGTCTCAGGGCCCTGGACTGTTTGGCCAGATGGCCAGCACTGCTGCGTACGTTTTTATTCCCTAAATGATACTCTTTTTGCTTGATTTCCAAGTGTTGCGCAATGTCAAAATGGACTCGGCGCTTTGCCCCGGAGTTTGCGCACTTCCCCATCTCCGGGACCTCCAATTGCCTCGGCTACTCACAAACCACAACACCAAATCACTCTTTAAACAGCATATAAGCTAACTCTCTGGATTCCCTTCATATAGCGGTGTCGCCATCGGCTCTTCCGTCGGCCACGCAATCGGCGGCCTCTTCAGCGGCGGCTCCTCCGAGCCCGCCGCTCCCGTCCAGGCCCAGGCCGCCCCCCAGCAGAACCAGCAGTACAACAACTGCGCTGGCGCCGCCCAGAACTTTACAAAGTGCCTCGACGAGAACGGCGGCAACATGCAGATCTGCAACTGGTACCTTGAGCAGCTCAAGGCTTGCCAGGCCGCCGCTAGCCAGTACTAAGCGAAGAGAGGGATGCAAGATGATTATACGATAGATACTGCATAGGAGAGATGCGGTAGAGAAGGTCATCGGATCAAGGGCATGTAAATCTACATGTCTGTTGAGACGAGCACGCATGTATATATACATATCCAGAGGACGAACTTGGGAACGATACCTACGCATACATGGGATGGTATACGTTCGTACAGACATACATACAGACAGACACTCTCCGTAATGGGCACAGCGCTTGAGTAATGAGTGAGATGCCAATGGCTTGGGCAGAGGAACATCATGTTGCAGATGCGAAACAGAGGCGCATAAGAAGGACTCGCTGGGTTTATTAAAGGAAAATCCCTATAGATGGGTGCACTCTGCTCTTGAAAATTGTACTTGTACAAATAAACAACTGAAAGAAATGAAAGAAATGAAAGAAATGAAAGAAATGAAAGAAATGAAAGAAAAGAAGAATCAAACAAAAACCCCTCCAAGATAAGAATAGAAAGTGAAAAAGTAAAAAGTAAGACGCTGTGAGGCGGACAAAATCCAATGCTGTTGAACTATTATACACTGCTTCTGCTTTCATGTTTCGTCGTCGTCTGGCCGAGGCTCAAAATTCAGCTATATAACATGAGTGGTTAGCCTACAGTTGACATTTGATCAAGGCATAAAAAGTCACATACCGAATTGCCATTGTAAAGTTGGTGATCGCGCTGCAAGTTCTGTAGACCTCTGACTCGGCGATTTCTCTCCTCGGAAGCCGTTCTCGCCGCCGCATCCGACGACCCCCTTTCTCTCGTGGCTTCTCTCTGTCCACCACCCAGGCCAATCAAGCTGAGGAGCCATGTGAAGAAGCCCAGAATCATGGCGATGAACCTGGAAAAGAAGGATTTATGCTGCTGCTCCGCCGCGCTGTAAGCCGAGGAGTACTTTTGGACGGGAATCAGGACCAATGTTGACGACGGGACCAAACCCAGCTCGCCGAGGGCCTTGTTTTCCTCCGTTGCGTCAATGTTCTTGTTGGGCAGCGGCGTCAGAACCTGCTTAAATGTGTAAGGAGCATTGCCCTCCCTATTCTCGTCGACCCAACGCCTGACTTCCTTTAGGGGAGATGCCGTCTTGAACCGCGAGCGGACGGTTGAGCCATCAAAGAGGCGGACCTGTATCGATGCCATTTCAGACACCCTGGTCGTCGAGGGCAGTTTGCTCAGCTTCGCGCTGGCCGAGGAAGCGTCGTCGGCCCTTTGGCTTTCAATCTTCTGCTGCTCCTTTGCCGACGCCCGCATCCGCCTCTCCTCTTTGTCATCCTCTATCCGCTTCAAGATTCTTCGGCGCTCCTCTTGTTCCGCCAATCGCTTCTTCTTCAGCTCTTCGGCCTGCTGATATACTTTGGCGCCATCTGTATTCGCCCCTGCTTGGGCCTCTGCTTTGGCCTTTTCCTGGGCCTTAGCCCGCTCCTCCTTGGCCTTTCGCTCGGCCTCTTCTTTTTGCGCCTTGAGCTTGGCCGCCCTTTCGGCGAGGATCCTGTTAACGATCTCGGATTGTGCGGCGGCTTGTACGCTCGCGGGCGGTGCATGTGTCTGCGATTGTGATTGCGTTTGGGCCTGGGGCGGCGGTGGTGGAGATGTCGAGGGAGCGGGAGCGAGAACGGAAGCGTGTGCGGCAGCGGGGACAGGGGCAGCCGGTCTTGTCGGTGAAGTTGCCGGTGACGAGGCTGGTGATGGTAACGACGACGACGATGCGGCGGCGGCAGAAACCACTGGCGGAGCGGCATTGAAGGCGACGAGGATCCGGCGGAGGAAGTCCTCCTTGCTGGTGCCGGCGGAAATGTACTCCTTCAGCTCGCCGTGCTTCATGATGACAACAGTCGGCGTCTTGGGGAGCGGGAAGATTTGCGACAGGTATCCGGCCTCTTCTGAGTCTGCAATGAGCCGCAGGGCAACTGCTTGCGTCTCTATCAGCTTCAAGAGCTGCGTCCAAGCTATTAGTATGTATGTTACATCGTGCATTGCATCGTATACCGCAATGTCGGACAGAGCGCGGGCGGCCTTACAGAGCTGTCTTGTAGATATTCATGTTCCCATGTTTGACTCTCGTCGTTTTCATCTAATTCGGCGTCAGACAAGACAAGGAGCACAGATGGCCGAACAGAGAAGTTCAATCACGCACTCGTCACGAAGCAAAGCACCAGCTTCTGCTGGCCCACCGCCGTGGAAATGCCCTCTTGCAGGCTCCCCTGGTAAAACATGGCTTTTTCCTTGTTATATTTTTCCTCTTTTCCGTATTGTCGTACAAATCTCGTATCTCGATGGGATTATGTTGAAAATTCGGGTATTATATCTTTTGTAGGAGGCGAAACGGCGGTTCGGCGTTGGGAGGATGATGATGAGCTCAACGATTTGCCGGGACGGAGGAGGAGGGGAATCGCAGCCCGGGCTGCCGAGAATCGATAGTAGTAATACAACGACAGGGATTCACATTTACTTTTTGTCACACGCGTCTCTTTGTCGTGCAGCACAAAATCGCAATGGCGGGAACAACAGCAACAATCCCCAGAGTACAGAATAGAACAGAATCAGAATAGGTGGATTTGTTGGGGCCTTTGCCGCTGTCTGGACAACGTTGACATTTGAAATGCGCGGAAACCGATGACGAAAGGCCAGCTTTGATGGGCGTCAACCAAAGAAAGGACCCGCGAAGATCCACCGGCGACGGCCTGCAAAAGGTTCCGCCGCGGCCCATCCGCTTTGGGACGGGCGGTGGAGGCTCTGCTGCTTGGGGCAGGCGGTGGCTCTTCTTTCACTCTTTTACAAGGGACCAGCGCTCAATTGGTGGCGGTTTTTGTTGGGAGGGGACCTGCACTAGTTTGCGATGCTAATTTATGACTGTAAGCTGTCA
This sequence comes from Trichoderma breve, assembly GCF_028502605.1. Taxonomy (NCBI): domain Eukaryota; kingdom Fungi; phylum Ascomycota; class Sordariomycetes; order Hypocreales; family Hypocreaceae; genus Trichoderma; species Trichoderma breve. The sequence continues at coordinate 5,702,547 of NC_079232.1, forward strand.
GTTTCACGGGTTATCGATGGGTTGTAAACGCTGTAAACGTGTAGGACATGGACTTGAGAGAGGTCATCGTTTGATGCTTGGTCAATGTGGCATCATTCCAGCGTCGTCCAAGTCGGATTCCAGAAGCGAGCATTGCACCTTGTAAACACAAAAAGCTACAGGCCTGTTGACGATGTTTCCTCATTGTTAACTGAGCGAACAAAGCAACAAAGAATTGGATGATGCACAATGAATCAGATTTCCAATTTACTTGAAAAATTGTCCCATGAATATCAGAGAGCAATACATGGCCCAAGCAAGGGCAATTGCCATGTGCATACACAAAGAGCTCCGAGATGTCAACCCTGGAACACACAGAAGGCCATCCATAGCAGCCTCATGGCTGGACTTACAGCGCCTCTACACCCCACTAAACAACCCCGTCTAGGCAGGCGGTCAACCCTCCAACGCCCATCAATGCCATCATACTATCAAATCTCCAAATCCAAACCACAAAGACAGACAAACACCAATTATCTCGACTCACACCCAGCAGTTCAAGCGCACAATCCCACCAGCGTTGATGAACTGCACACAACATCTAATTCGAAGCCTACGGGCGACCCGCGGCAGCATCGCCACCAGATCCGCTCCCCAATGCGCCCGGACAACGGCAGCAGCTCGCATCTTCCCGCCCCGAGCCGTCTACAGCAGACGCATCTCCTCGACCGTCTCCCGACCCAACAAGCAGCCGGCTGCTGATGATCCGAACTTTGTATCCATTGTCGACTTGCAGCCGCAGACGGTTCGCGCGGGCAAGCGACATGGCCCGGGCATCCTCCTCCTCGGTTCGTATATCCTTCGTCAAGTATACAAACATTATACATATATCTTGCGTATAAGTGTATACTCGCAATATGACAACTTCCACTGACACCTTCTGTTTCAATCACAACAGCCCTCATCCCCATAACCGCATTCTTCCTGGGCACATGGCAAGTCCAGCGACTCGACTGGAAAACAAGACTCATCGCAAAATTCGAAGACCGTCTCATCCGCGAGCCCCTCCCGCTGCCGCCTCACATCGACCCCTCCGTTGTCGGCGAGTTCGACTATCGCCGAGTCCTCGCCACGGGCCGCTTCCGCCACGACCAGGAGATGCTCGTCGGCCCCCGCATGCGCGACGGCCAGGACGGCTTCATGGTCATCACGCCGCTGGAGCGCAAGGACGGCTCCACGATCCTCGTCAACCGCGGCTGGATCAGCAAGAAGCACCGCAGCCAGAGGACGAGGCCCGACAGCTTGGTTCAGAGCACCGTCACGGTCGAGGGCTTGCTACGCGAGCCGTGGAAGAAGAACATGTTTACGCCCGAGAACAGGCCCGACAAGGGCGAGTTTTACTTTCCCGACGTCCACCAGATGGCTGCTCTGACTGGCAGTCAACCGGTATGGATAGAAGCTACTATGGGTGAGTGAACTGTCTCTTTGTCTTTCGTCTCAAATTGTCTCTATCTAGGTGAAGCTACAAAGGCGACACCAATCCCAAAAAAATTCCGCAAGATAGCAAAGTCCAGATGTCCCACCAAGCGTCCCAAAAAAAAACATCCGAAGCTTTCCCAAGCTTCCCCCGTGTGTCCCTTTTGTCAAGGAGACTCATATCCCATTTATCCCATATCAATATCAATATCCCTATCCCTTGAACAATCCATCGCTAAACAATACAATTCCAATGTTTGCAGAACCCGAGTATATGCGCATGGTAGACTATGAGGCTCGCGGAATCCCCTTTGGACGACCCGCAGAGGTCAACCTGAGGAACAACCACGCTCAGTACATCTTTACATGGTAAGTGGAAGCATCAACACTCCTTCGCCTGTCTATTTGCAAAAAAGGACAAGAAACAAAACAACGCCAGTCATGGCTTGCACTCAAATCAGTCTCCATCAAACCGTCTAACTCGTCGACTCTGCAGGTATGGTCTGAGCATTGCCACGTCAATCATGCTTTACATGGTGCTCAAGAAGCCGCCGTCCAATATTGCTCGCCGGGTTCGGGCCGGCGGCATGTAAGGGAAAGAGTGGCGGCAACAATCAAAGTAAACATATAATGTAAAAGGAGAGTGGAGGGAGGAGGGTAGAAGCAGCGAAAAGAAACGGAAAAGAAGATGAACGGCATGGCCAGAGATGATGACGTACAAATGGCTATGCACGTTTCAAAGAAATCACTATTGCTCTTCGTATTCTTCTTCGTCTTCTTCCTCTTCGTCCTCATCCTCTGGAAAGACCAGCTCCTCTTCCTCATCGTCATCATCTTCATCATACTCTTCTTCCTCTCTCTTCCGCTTCGCGCCGCCATCTCCATGGGGCACGTACGCGGCATGGGTGGCATGGGTGGCATACATGCCAGGATGGGCTACTGGAATAGCACACCTCAGCATCTGCTGGAGCTCGCGCGGAAGATGGCGGTTGGCGAGGTTAAAGAGAGAGAGTCCTGGGTTAAGAAGGCGTTGTCTATTTTGTACAATATATCATAAGCATGGGTAAGAAAAGGGGGTTTGAAAATAGATGTAAGAATAAACAGAGTGAAATGGAGGAAATAGGAGAAAGAGACAAACAAACTCACCTATTCATCAAGGTAATGACATCACGCTCTTCAATGGTTCTTCGACCGGCGTGATTGGCGTAAGCACCTAGATCGTCTCCGAGTTGCTGAAAATACCAATCCGAAGCCTGTGTCAAGGCGCCAAGGGTGTCGGCCGGGATTCTTTGGTTGATCAACCCCGTCGTCTGTATGGCCGCCTGGGTAACCTGCCTAACAAAGGCGGGCGGTAGCTGCGGATACTCAATGTTGTGCTTGGAGATCCTGGTCTTGGAGGTCTTGGAGGTCTTGGCTTTCTTTTTCTTGGGCCGACCTTGGGGGTATCCGATGATGTCGTCATTGGGTTTCTCAGGCTCTTGCCCAAACGTCTCATAGTCAATCTTGGTGATGGCCTCCATTTCAGCGTCTCCCAGGCTGGACACGGACGCAAAGTCGCCATAATCGGGGAACTCGTCGTCGGCTTGCTGCACTGCCGTCATGTCCGCTTCCGCCGATGCTTCTGCTGACGCTTCTGCCGACTCCTCTGCCGACGCCGATGCCTCGATTTCCGTCTCGGCTTCTGCCTCGATTTCTGCCTGTCTCTTTTCGTTCATGAGCTCAATGTCATCCTCAACGGGGTTGGGAGCATTGAGGACAGTTTGGACGTCATCAATGACGGGAGACCTCATATAAAAGGTGGTCTGATCATTGTCACTCAGGCCAGAGGGCATGTCAAGGCTGAAGTCGCTTTCACGACGGTCACCGGGGGGTCGTCTTACAAGTTATGTTAGCACGTCATTCTATAAAACAAATCCACTGTGTTAGATGGCAAGCACATACCGTAAATCTGCAATCTCAGGATCCAGAGGAGCCGGCGGGGCAATCTCAATTGATCTACCAAAGGGATCCGACCCCATATGCTCCCCGTAAATATCATCCCACATGATGTCGTCGTTAGACCCCGGAAAGAAGCCAAAGCTGCGCCTTGGGGGGCCCTCGCTGGTGGCTCGACGAGGCAGCTCAACAGATTGAACAGTCACGTTTCCGTCATCGAGTATGGACGACTGTGGAGGCTGCAAGTCGTCCGAGGAGCCCTCATCAAGGGGCAGAGACAGGCGAGGCCTATCAATTGGCAGCTCGTCGTCGTCATCATCAGCTCGTCGAGATGCGCGCCTGCGACTGCCGCTGGAACCCCCATTGCCGCTGCCATTAGGAGAGGGCTTGTCCGGGGAGGATGAGGAGGCAATCACATGGCTGGTCGGAGCCAGGGCGCGGCCAAGATGGCGCAGGATGGACATTGGCGTCTCTCTCTGCTCTCTGAAGCTCTGGCGACGAGTGCGGCCTGGGGTGAACATGGCAATGCGACGCTGGTCAAGTGCTCGACGAGCAGCCACGGCATGGGGAGTTGGGGCGGCTGGCGTGTTAATGGCCGAGTGAGGATAGTGAGGGTTCTGGAAGAAGCGATTTGATGGCGTGTGAATGGACAGGCGAGTGGTCGAGGGCTCAACACTCCTGGTACGACGACGAGGCGTGTGGACGGGCACATCGTCGTTGCTTCTGCCCAGGTCCAACATCTCGAGATCCATGGTAGCAATGCTTGAGGGGGGAGAGGGTGAAGGGATAGGGGAGGGATAAGGCGAAGGCTCTGAGTCTTCAGGCGAGAGTTCGCGCGCGGGGTCGTCTGGTGGTCTGAATCTATCTTGAAAGTCGAGAAACTGACGGCGATAGTAGTTGAAAGTAGGACCTTCAGGATGAAAGTCGAAGAAGTAATGGTCAGGTTCAAATTCCAGATCCAGCGACATATAGCGGCTGTAGGAGATGTGATTTTCAAACAAGGGCCAAGAATCAAATGGAACGAATCCTGCCTCTGCAACAATACCTCTTTGGGGTTGTTACTATAGAGACAAGAGACAGACCGAATCGCAGATGCGCGGTTGGCTGGTGATTTGTTGATGTAAATGCGGCGGGATTGCGGGATTGGCCTATTTTATAGACGAATCCTTTTCTTTCTTTCTTTCTTTTTTTTTTTTTCAAACGCCTGATGAGAATGGGTTGGAAGACAGGTTGAATAATCAACTAGGGGTATGGGTACACAATGCAATGCAGACAAGCAGGCTGGACAGGGACGCTCTGAGAGGCAACAAAACTGGCGATGGCTGGCAACCGAGCGAGTGAGTGAGCGTAAGAGAGGATTGGATTCCGGCTGTTGTTCAACGCCAGAATGCCGCCAGGGATTGGCCGCATGTACTGGTGCTTGTATGCCGTGCGGAGAAGCGCCGCTCACAGTGTCTTTGGCTTCATCTGGGCGTTGTGATTTGCACGTTTTCGAGGCAAGGCCAGACAGGTGGTGTAACTCGACCAGGGCGCGTCATGGGTCTGAGGATACAGACAGACAAGACAGACAGACGAGCAGAGATTGGACGCGGCAAAGTACACGATACATGGATGGCTGCAAGTGCTGACTAAGGCAGAGGGACCTTCTTTCCTTCCCTATCACATGTACTTGCACAGACGGTGCAGGAAGGTGCGCGAGTAGATTACGCCTTTTTTTCCCTTCACCGTATTACTTATTATGTGATGAATATCAGTATTTATCGTTTGTATTTTCCATTACTTTGTGATTAATGCAGGTGGCTGTTTTTGGGGACCCAAGCTGAGCGCTGGCCAACAGTTACCGGTGTGAAAAGAGAATCGAATCACCTTGCAGGTTTTCTTAGTGGTTTAAGCTTTGCAGCTTCGGCCAATCAAACAGCGCGGGGGAGAGCCGGACTGCCCCACCGCTGGCAAGAATTGGGTGTGCCAGCACTATCGCCTTGTACCTGGTACTCACACACTCTAAACACAACCACCAAAGCAGGTCCATTGCCAACCCAAAGGCTGCTATATGCTATATTTGCAGAGTCTCCAAATCGCCTCAACACACTGGCTGACTCGAGATATAGAATTACTATATCCATCAAAAGCTGCATCACGCAGTGCAACTAACCGCCGAGCAACTGGCAACTAACTGCTAGAGGCTACTTACTATAGCCCATTTACTGGGACTGCAGTGTGACCGCGTCCAAACGCCACCACGACAGGCCCCTTGTTTTAAATAAAGAAACACCAGCCCGTCAAACGTGGACAACCCGAAATGCTGCATATGTTAGTACTGACTCAATGATACTCGCTGCATCAGCCGCGGGGGAAATATCATTCCAATCCGTCCGCCTGCGGCAAGGGCCGCTGCCGCTTCGCTTTGTTTCCTCCTCACGTTACAATTCTTGCTACTATTTCCAGCATCCTCACAACAACAAAAATAAATCCCCCCCTCACTGACCCCCTCCCTCCTTTTCAATGCGCATGCTGTACACCCACCAGAGCAGCAGAGGGGCTAGGCGGAGGATTGACCGGTGAGAAACGTACATATGCAGGCGGCCAAACGATGGCGCAGAGCCTTGTCAGTGCTGAGCAAAACCCGGTTCATAGTGTTGCTCTGTATCAGTTACATGGTATATTGGCACACACACATACTAAAACAGTGGTAGCGTTTACTTTGGTCCTTGACTGAGTCGTCTGGGACAAGTCCACGATGCTACCTTGGACCTCTTCAGACTTCATCACTTCTCACGTCCTGACTGGCCCAAGAAGGCGAACCAACAATACCAATCGCATCGCTTCTACCCCAGCGTGGGGTGCTCGCATCCGCTAGCTCAAGCAACAGAGGCGTGGAATCCCAAGCATATGACGCTGTCCTGCCGCGAAGAGGAGACAAAGGCATGGCTCCCACGCGTGGCCAATATCAGAGCCCCCTCTTCTCTCGCATTCCTTTTCGCCTCCGTGACGCTTCCCGCGCTTCCCGTATCCATTCTGTTTGGCTCGGAGCCTGCAGGCGAGGCAAATGGGCTGCATGGCCGGCTGCATGAGAAAAGAGAAGCTTGACTGCCCCGAGCAAATGAGAATGAACCCACCGGAAATCCACACCGGTCAAAGGCCTGCATATACATGTATACGAGTATCCAACTACGACTAAGGGCCGCCAACGAGGGTCAGGAAGTGTCCGCGAAGAGAGCCGGACGCATAGAGCCAGTTCAGGAGTCATTGACTGCCGGCTCCTTGCCTTATCGGTCTCACGCTTGTGTTCGTTCCTGTAGCTATGCGAAGCTGCTGCATGGCTGATTGGTACAGAATAGCTGCTACGAAAACTGAAAGCTGCGGAGAGAAAAAGCCGGAAGTAACAGGGTCGCCATCATGGCCAAATACCCCGTTCGTGTTATTATTCCCCCTGCCGTGACATGATGCAACGGTTACCAGCTTGTTTCTCGTATGATTTCTGCTGCCACGATCCGTGGTGACAGGAAAGACCAGCCCAGTGGTGTCACATCTTGTAGCACGTAGATGGATCGAGACAAGTATCTAAGTAGGGAGCAGGTAATGCTGGTAGGCAATAGTACCCTTGGTACACACAGAAACAGAAAGGGATCATTTTGGGGCCAACACATTGAACCATCATCTCACAAAAACATCCAGACGCAGTCAATACTCGTTGGTATTTAGAATAATCTAGCAATCTCATATAAGAGCAGTCCACTGGGAGAATCAGTCTTCTCCAGACGCTCCTCAAAAAAATCGACAAGGCCAAAATAGGATGCTCGTCGTCATCACAGGTGGAAACCCCAGCACTTGGTATCAGATCATCCTAGTGATGTCTCGAAAAGTGACTCATGGATCTCATTTTCCTTTCCCTGTCTCTTCTCGTTCTTTCATTCACCCCATCTTCTCTCTTTCACGCGACCACTCGGATCGGCCAAAAAAGTCTCGAGGCCCACTCGAATCGGGCCTTGTAGTTCTCCGCTGTTAAGAGGCACATAGTAATAATCGTCCTCTCAAACTGCGGTGCCCAGACTCTGGATATATCGGCCGCGTTCGACGTTGGCATACGAATAGGGTCTAGATTCCGGCGGGAACGTGCCGTCGGCTGCCCACAAGTCGATGAGGTACTGCATGGGCTCCAGCTCGCTCGGCTGCAGCATCTCGAGCGTCGTGGCCGTCAGGATGAAGTGGCTGAAGCAACTGTTCAGCTGCTTCTCCAGGTTGAGGTGGTAGAAGGGCTCCACGAAGTGATCCCAGTACAGATGGGCATAGACACGGAAGATTTGGCGGAATATCAGTTGACAGGTGCCCCCGAGCTGCTTGGGAAACCCGCTCCTGGCCCCAAGCCACTCATCGGGACCCTGCTGGGCGGCATTGCTCGTGTACTCGGGGTGAATGGCAAACGACACCGTGTCGGGGTCTGTAGGGAATAGCGCGGGATCGTCCATCTTGCCAGACATCCACCGCTGCATCAGCGTCATGTATTCATACGCTGGCAGCTCCACCGGCTCGTGATTCCTGTTGAGCCAGGTATAGCTGTGGTTCCTGTTACACAGCACGCGCGCGCATGCATTAGCCCAGACGCCCTCGAAACTCAATGGGGCAAGAAGGCGGCCACTTACTTGCCGGCAGACATCTTGGGACATGTTGTCGGGTTGCAGATGCTTGTGCCATCCTCCTCCTTCTCGTGGAGAACTCGGACAAAGTTCCAGAGATTGCGGTAGTGCTCGACCACTGTATGGCTAACTGTTAGAACAAGCAGATTCTCTCTCGCTCTCTCTCGCTCTCTCTGGCTCTCCCAGTCTCTCAATCTCTCGGTCTATTCCTCTCCTCCTGTGTACATCTTTCTCTTCCCCATTCTATCGGTTTCTCTCCCTTGGGCTTACTTACCCTGGTGTGCCACCCACTCTCCGTGGTCAACCGTCTTTGGCCGAGCACTCAACGTCATAAAGTTTCCCTTTACAATATGTTTGGCACAGGCCGTGTTGAGCCATAGCGGCAATGGCTGGGGTATATCGAGGGGCGTGGGAACCACGACATCTATTGACTTGGCGATCGACAGGGACTCGGGCAGAGTCACTCTAGGCGCTGAACTCGACGTCGAACTGGCGGACGGATAGTGGTCCGCGGCCGCGGTCCTGTGAAGGGACGCTGCAGCTGAAGCTCCGGCTTCAGACGCGGTCGGAGTGGTTGGGCTCTTGACAGGAGTCCCTGCCTTGGCAGAGTTTCCCCGAATCTGGGCTTTTCTAGTGCCGGAGACGAGACATTGAGTTAGCAAACTTGCGGCTGAAGGAGCACGACACGTAATATTAAACCCCAAAAGGGAACCACAAGAGACCAGAGGGGAAAGGGAGCCGGGAAAAAAGAAAAAGACAGCTTACATTCCAGAGAACAGGTTGGACATTGCGTGGTAGGACAGCAGCTTTGGAGTAAACAGTGTGAGCTCGTGATTATGGCGGGGAGTTTAATGGCAAGGAAAAGAGCCATAGGCCGCTCTCCCCTGAACACAACAGGACGCTAGCCTGCACGAGGACTGGAGCACACGAATTAGATAAGCAGATTTGGCGGAAAGGGGGGCGGGAACACGGCCTTAGTTTTCTTCTATTTTCAATGGGCTATTTCTAGCCGATCCGCTATCGTCTGTTAGAGCAAAGTCGACGGCAACCCAAAATCAACTTGCTCGACGATCGTGTGTTATGTAAACTAACCAAAGGCTAGGCTAGAGAGTGATTCTATGCTGACTGTTCTTTAAAAGGTTGGCAAAAGACATGTAGACTCCGAGTGGCTTCTGTTGTTGCACAGAGCAATCGAGTACAGGTTATGACACACTACGGCACTCTCACATGGAGGGTAGCACCATATCATCACTTCAGGGGACCGTAATTTACGAATCATCTTCTGCGAGCTTAGTTATGCTGGTTTACCCTCCATTTCTCCACATACAAGAATAGAGGTACTAAGTACAGTATACTCTTCCTGCCGCGTCCGAGTCTCGTATATAAGCGGACGGACTTGGGCGAATAATAGCACTCCGATCTGGAAATCCATGGCCGTCGTCTTTCATCGAGTTTCGTATCAATCAATCACTCCTAGTGCCCCGCAATGGCTTGCAAGCATGATCACTCTACAAGAGAACACATGTCCACCCTGGAACACGGCTGTCACTGTCTGCTCAAAGCCGGGGCAAGTGGAACATGGCGTCGTTAGCCCATCCATGGCTTGGAATACGAGGGCAGGCAGACACACCACCCGCGTCTGGGGACGGTAATGGGCAAGAGAACCTGGTTCTCGGGGCGCAGGATGCAACCATCTCGGGGATCAACCAAGATCTTGGAGGGCGGCTGAGACAGAAATCCAGTTCCAGGCCGCCCCAAGGTAACATGTCATCCAGAAGGCAGAACTAGCCTCCAGTGGGTGTGATTGTTCTTTTCTGGGAACCCGAAATCTTTCGGGCTGCATGTCTCATTCGTTGTGGCGTATTAGCTGAAGCTGTCACATAGGTTAGCCTTCAAAAAGAGTCCATAGAATTGCTTTTTCTCAGGTCAGCCTGTTTTCCTTGACGCGGGTCTCAGTTAACTCGCCAGTCAAAGCTTTCTGACAAGTGAGTTCGTCAATATGATAGACTCCATGGCTCTTGATCATGTCTCGCTTGTTCTTAGAAGGCGTCAGTATGGAGCTAAGCTGCCAGCCAATAGAGCTGTGTTTTCTGGAAATCCGAATATTTTCGGCCTCGTCTTTTGGACCTGGTCGACCAGATTTGCTTTTTCTTAGATGTTCGGCCGCATGTCTCGGCTGAGATTATCACATTATCACACAGATTTTGGTCTTCCGAAATGTTCGTCGTTCTTCGGCCGACCTGCCTCCAGCTCCATCGCTGCAAGGGGTGCCAACTCCATAGTTCAATGTTGCTTTCTCTGAGATGCCCGAAAATTCTCGGCCGGTGTATATCTAATACACTAAGACATCACGAGCGGCCTTCCATTGATACCGCCTACCAGGGGCATCTGAACTTTCGGACGGCGTGTCTCTAGCTCGGGGGACATCCGGTGACCATCTTGTCTTAATTTTGCAATATAATGCTCTCAGTATCAAGCTTGAATCCTAGTCCGCTTTCACGAGGGCTGTAGCCAGACTATTGTCAGAGCACATACCACTTGTTTAGCCAAGATGTAACCTAGATCGGCGCATATGCCATCCGAGGGATCTGAAAGATTCCGTGACGTATCTCACCGGGATACCCCATCAGCATGGGATGAACTCGTAGCTCACTCCCCAATGTAGCCAAATCAGACATCATCTAGCCGTCTCCTTACGCCGTGGACCACTCATGGTGTTGAACATCCCAGACATCTCCGATTCGGGCTATCAAACCGCAGCTAGAGATGCCAAACACTTCCCAACACTTCATGTTATGCTTTTCTTCGTCGGCAATGTCTCATCAGAATACCCCAACCACTCTAAGTGAAAGTTATGGTCGTAATCAGAGCTGCAAACTCAGCGCGTAATGCAAGGTCCGACACATATCGGGTCCCTCACGTCTCTAAAGCCCCATCCACACTGACGTATAATCATGTGGTAGTTAGAAGCGGCAGACGCGGCGGAAAAGCGAGGGGGCAAGTGTCTTATTGGTCATTTTTTTTTTGTCGCAGTGCGCGACTATTCAGCCAAAGACATGATACGGTGGCTCTTGTTACGGAGATACCAGACGGCGGCCGCTGTTCGTCCGCAATGACTTATTGCTTGTTTCAAAATTACACTCCATGATGTATTGTCGTTCACAAGCTCTGTGGGAGCTTGGCTCCTTCGAAGACGCTCTTTCTCCGGCACAATAGCACATGGTCGTCATTGTGATGATCACCCCAATACCTGTGGTAAATTGAAGTATTGCCTTGCGTATTCCTTAGTCACAAGCGTCATTCAGGAGGCACCAGGGCGGTTCTTAGTTCTTGGTATACCCGCATGTGTATGCAAATTTTGTGACCTTGCAACCGATTCGGTTTACACACGTATGCCCCTGCTGATAAATGTGACTTCTATGGACGACCACGTCCGGGTTGCCTCCTCAGAACATGCTAGTGCCTCTCCAGATCGCGCAGATATATCAAGACTTTATTTTTGCATTGGTTCGTGGGGTTTTCGAACAGAGTTTCCTGACTTTTAAAGTTTCTCAACATTTTCGGCGACTTTGGCGGGAATAGAGAACTAGAACGACTGTGCTGTTAAGGGTGCCTATTCGAATAAATGGGGTAACTTGTAGCGGCTGGTATCTTAGGGGCGTCATCGAGGCCGCACTTATGGGGGTATTGCTTAGTCTCAAAGGTATAGGGTACAAGGCACCGTACGCCTATTTTGTGAGAAGGTGAAACGAATGTGCTGTTGGTGTTGATTGAAATAGAATCAGTGTCAATACAGGAATGACTGGATGCTTGATTTGCCTGCTCTTGAATATGGACTCGTGAACCGTAGATGTAGTGTTGGTATCCGTCGCGTCCCGTAGTGCTTGCCAGTGTGCCACCATCTACGACAGCTTGAATTGACTTGTATCAGGATTTGGGATGTGGAGTCGGTATCAGGATTTCGGATATTCCCTCTAAATCTTTCTTATAGCTTTTACTCGCTGGCATCATGAATAAACGTGAGTTTTCTGTACTGATCGCATGATTTTGTCGATTGTGGATTGGATTAGATGAAGTGTTTATCGGCATTAAGTTTGTTGAAGCAATCTTGGTGAAATAGAAGACTAGAAGCTGAGTGCCGTCTGTTGGATCAGTCCTAGTGCTCTTTCCATTGGTTCCTGGCTTGGCTCTGAATAGGAGCAAGTGGTCATCCCATCTATATTCTTCAGCCCCATCTCTTCGCGCAGACCCGAATCCTATCGAGAATAATATTATCACAATCAGGGATATATACACAACCACTCGACCGTATAGGTCGTACGATATTCTGAGAAACGGCCGCTGTGAGGATATCGTAATGGCAACCAAGCTACGAAAGCTGACACCAGTATCCTTAGGATTGACTTTGTGGCGTTCTTTCCGGTCCTTGAGCTCCTTATTGTTGGTCTCAGTCGGCTTTGCCCACTATAATCTGGATGATATGGTCATTGATGAACGGATCGGAAAGGATGTGTCTTGTATCCTCGAACGTTGCAAAAAACTGGAACAAGAAGAGAACCGTCACTTTTGTATATCTGGCGTAGAAATTGACTACTCGACTTGCCCAGGACGAAAACATCTCTCGAGGTTGAAAGCAAATCTCCAATAACACGCTTCTTGTTGCGGAACCGGACAGCCTTTGCCAAGTGCATCACAGAAGCAATTCGACAATAGCTACATGCAGCCTCGCTCAGAGTTAAGAGCAGGTGGCAGACGCGTTCTGAGTCTTAACGAACACCATCTGTCGATTTTAACATCATAGCTGCTTTTGGCTCTTTGAAACTGGACGGTTTCGTCACTTGAGGAACCCGGAGGCTGTCATTTTCTCTTCTGTTTTGGAAACTGGAGGGCGCCGTAGCTGCACTTCGAACTTGAAACTGTTTGTGCGATTCAGCTTCAGATAAATCTTTCGAAAGTCTTTCTGTCAGATCAGAGTTTAGTACAAACACGTAGTCCAGGAAGCACATGTCCTTGAGCGTAATCAAAGGTTCATCCGAATGCTGTTCTCATAATTGAACTAAAGGAAGGCGCGCAATAAAGAATCGTGTACGGTTATCTTTAATGCTTCAATTGACACGGGTGCATTGAGCGCGGTTTTCTTAATGGAGAGGACATATTCGGCAATCGAATGATAGTGGTTGAAGATCTGCGAGGGGGAAAATGCAGAGACTAGTTAGATATTGTCAATATCCCGATGGACATCTTTGAGCACCTACGAATGGTTGTTGAAGATGCCAAACAATAGCTGCATGAACTTGCAGAATGAAAGCAGACGATTGCTCTATTTTGGCTGCGTTCCGTAAGGTGACATAGATTTTGGCACGGCGATTGCTTGGCTTCGAGAGTATTCATGCTCTTGTTGGAATGCTGAGATGTCGGTGGTTCAAAAAGTTCAATGTTCTTCGAAGTTCACTCTAGGTGTCCTTCCTTTGTTTCTGCCATTGGCGGTGTAGGCCTTAAGAATAGATGCGTGTACGTACATGTAGATTTGCAGCAACTCCCAAGGCATCTATTGCCTGCACAAACGCCAAAGAAAACGCCTTCTGTGTCGACCAAACTGCTTCGATCTCAGCCTTGCGGGTATCTATTCATCATTTGAAGCATCTTGTTGAATAGGAGAATGTTATAATAGACATTGACCGATTCTTGGCGACGGTTCAAAGGAGATAGACGTGCTCTGAGGCTGCTCCAATTCGACTAGAAATCTAACGCCATGCTGTTCAAGCTAATAGTTGGTGTAATTTTAGGCTTCCAATGATCATGCGGCATCGTAACTATTGATATGTTGCTACCTGCTGGCAATATGAGAGCTACTTTTGCATCATCCGAGACTTGCAAAGACAATCAACTTCAGCAACAGCCTCGAAGCTCACAAAGTCGAGCTCAGAGTGCCCCCTTTTAGCCTTCAAAACCGCATTTGCTTTTTATAAGAGATTCCGGCTTTTAAGGTGCAGATATCCCAGAGCCGCATGACAAACACCTGCAGCATGTGTGCTAGCTTCTCGATGTGGCTGCGCTATCCTGTGCTTAGCAACGCATCCCTTCGTTTCTGGTCTCGAGAACAAGCCACAGTCGCATCTAGGGTGGGATCTGACGCTGAAGGGGCCCCCTTAGACGTGGATTAGGCACGGCAGATCTGGGGAAGCAGAGCCAATCTTCGGGACATGTGGATAGATTAAGTGCCCTACGCATTGAATTGTAGCACGGAAGCTTCAGCTTCAGAGCAGCGTCAATGCATTGCCCCTCCACACCTCCATCCCTTGTCGTCTTCCGTCAATGTCACGATATAGCTTCTCCTTGTTACACATCACGGAGAAAAGCACATGTGATACGAGTAATGGAAGCACCAGGACTTGCGGCAGTTGGAACCAACACCCCATCTTGGCGTCGTGCAAGGCTACGTCAGATTTGGTTTGGAGGCGGCGTGTGTTTCAAAATAGCAACAGAGTTGTCACAGAAAATCACCTAGCTAGAGCACCGACCGTCGCGCGAGAATCGAAGAAAATTTTTTTTTTTTTTTTTTTTTTCAATTGATTCATTGCCTGCCAACACTGCTCTCCTGCCCGTTGGTAAATGCGGCGAATGAGCATAATAAGAGATACGTGCGTGTATCTGTCCTGGTACCTCGCCTTGATTTGCAGAGCATCGAGTAATACGTGTAAATAAAAATAAAAAACACCTGCAAAGCAAAACGCCCAATATCCTAGCCGTCGTTTATCTCCGGCTCCTTTGAGTGTTTCTTCTATACGTAATTTTGTTGGCGACTCTCTTCACCACCGTAAGCTCATTTCCAGTGCGTCGCTTGGTGATAGGGGCAGGGCTGCTGTCGACATCGAGCAAAGGAGAAGCAACGGGGTTCTCCGTCCCATGATCGTGTGCCCGCCACTCAGCGTCGCCCGCGCGTAAGCAGCTGCAGTACGCACTTCGTATTGTCCAATTCGATTTTATGCGAGACCAACAAGAGCCTACAAGCTGCTAATCTAGAGCTTGGATGAGTCTGGCTAGTCCTCGGCGCCTAGTTCACGACGGACTCTGTCCCAAGTCCAAATTCCACAGCCTTCTGTAGTATCAATCAAACCCACCAAAAGAGCGGATGGGTATAAGGCAATCGACATGCTGCATGCACTGCATTCCTTCTAGAGCCTTTCCGCTGCAATGACATGCACAATCACAGCTGGATTCCCGTCACATCATATCCGGCCGCCTTGGCAATCTCGACTTGCGGGCCCTTGCCTTGCAAATGCATCTCGGGTCAGGCGACTTGCTTGACCTTGACCTTGACTCGACTCGCTGTGGACAGGGTACGTACCGTGCCGGGGGTCTTTTTGGTGCTGGGCTGTTTCTCTCTTCTTCCTCGCCTCTCCTCCCCACCAACAGCCACACGCATCCATCTTGATCTTTTGTCGCCAACTTGGACCAAGGTAAGCTTGATGGGCATTTGAGTCTTTCAATCCTCGAGTCTGCCTTTGTCCGGTCAAATAAAACCATCCAGATTCACCTATCCCGAACTAGACGGTAAGTCATCTTGCCCGTAACAAATCAAAGTGCCCTGTTCCCTTCCATCTTCTCCTTTCACCATCCCATCACACACGCGCGCAGCACACACACGCACCATACACACTGGGCTAGTGACTAGCAGACGCAAAAGGAGAGCTTGTTTCTTTTTTCTGCTTCTTCTTGTTCCTATTTCCTGATTCGTCCCGCCCTGGCTGGCCCGCCATCCGCCATCCGCCTCTCCTCAGGTTTCACAGCGCCTCGCGAGCTCCCTTGCATCATGTTTCTTGTTGGTGCGGCCATCTGATTTGTCCTTCCCCCCTCGAATTCCCTTGCAGACGAAACGCGTTCGTAGGTCCGGAGCCTATCGCTCGTTGCCTCCCCCTCGATTCCGACTCCACCAGCTCCAGTGGCGCTAGCAGATACAAGAATCAACAGGGTGCGAGTACGTGCAGCACCAGTCGCAGGTCTTTTTCCCGTCTCCTAGCACATCTCCTAGCAACTGGCAAGACGGACTAGGCCGGAATCAAGTTAGCAGTGGGTGCTTTTTGATTCTGCTACTGCTCCTGCTACTGCTAAGCTGCTGATATCGCCCTCGACTTTGCCCGGGTCTCTTGCAGCTTCACCTCCTGCGGCTGAACCCCGTTCCACTGTGTCAACCTGCTTCTGACGTTGATGCAGCCTTGAAACCCTCTCCAGACCGAGACGCCGCCATCATCCCATCTCCGATTCCCGCTTTCCATCTCTCTCCAGCCATTCCTCCATCTTGCTCTCGTCATCTAATTCTTTGTCCTCCCGTCCCCTCGCGCCAGATCCGTCCCTATCCTATTCCAATATACACCGCGCAACGCCCAGCCCCTCGCCCAATCCAGCCTCCACCGACTCGTTATTTCGATTCTTACCAACCCCTCCAACGCATCAACACCATACCATACCGCCGTAAACTGAACAATCAGGACAGTAGAACCATCGTCAAGTCACAGCCTCATCTCGGGACGAAATGGCGCAAGCTGGAGTTCAATCGTTGAAGGTAAATCGCAGTCATCTACTTCTCTCCGACTATGATAGTTTTTTTCTTCTTTGGTACTGACGCCTCCTGTCTCCTTTAGTGTGTCGTGACCGGTGACGGTGCCGTCGGCAAGGTATGTAACCATCTTGACTTGCACCTCCTATCTTCCAAGCTAGTTCCTATCGACTAACTGCGATTAATAGACGTGTCTGCTCATCTCGTACACGACCAATGCTTTCCCCGGAGAGTACATCCCGACCGTGTCAGTACCGCCTTTCGATGTATAAAGAAAAATTGGGTTTGCGACTTCTTGGCTGACATTGAAATTCCCATGACAGGTTTGACAACTACTCTGCTAGCGTCATTGTTGATGGCAAGCCAATCAGTCTGGGTCTTTGGGATACTGCAGGTCAGGAGGATTATGATAGACTCCGACCCTTGTCCTATCCCCAGACTGATGTATTCCTCATCTGTTTCTCCGTTGTGAGCCCACCATCCTACGACAACGTTGCTGCCAAGGTACGATATACATCTCCTACTTTTGTCTGGTGAGAAGAACCAAAATATCTGACCATAACCAGTGGCTCCCCGAGATCACTCACCACTCCTCTGGAACCCCAATCATTCTGGTCGGCACCAAGATCGATCTTCGAGATGACCCTGCCACCAGGGCTACTCTGACCAAGCAACACATGGAGCCAGTCAAATACGAGAACGTCCTGAACTACGTCAAGGAGGTCAACAAGGCGAACAAGATCATCTACAAGTACATAGAGTGTTCTGCTCTTACGCAGCGAAACCTCAAGAGCGTCTTTGACGAGGCTATCCGGTAAGTAAACGTCGACGGCCTGGGATGGGCCTCTTATGCTCTCCTTTTGTTGTACCCGCCTTCCTACCCGGGGCTAACGTTTCGTGTCTCTCCAGTGCGGTTCTGAATCCCACCCCGCAAGCGTCCAAGGCCAAGAAATCCAAGTGTTCCATCCTGTAAAGATTTCTCGCGAAGCCATTTTCGTTTTCCCATCTGTAGCATCTTGGGCAGCGAAGGCCTCTGTTAGAATTTCTTTTACGAACGATTTCCAATCTCGAGCTGCCGCCGTCGCCGCCGCACGAATTTTTTTTGGGTCACCTTAGAACGGTGTACATTACAGAAGCTCCTCACCGGGACGTATTTCGATGAACTAGACCGACTTAGTTATTAATGGAGAGTGGAGGACGAGACGAAGGGTGAAAGAGGGTCGGGGCCCCGAAAAGGAGATTTCTTTTTTAATGAATATGGCTGTCCTGTGTCTTGAGATTCCCCCCATTTTCCTGGTACTGTTGATAGGGTTGCAGCAAGCCAGAAAATGACATTTGTTGACAGGACGGCAAGATTCTGACGCCATCTCGATGGTCCTAGAAGGTGGAAGATGAAAGAAAATATTACCGATCCATGGCGTCTGGCAAATTAACGATTTTTGTTTTGCTTTGCGCCAGTCGTTTTCTACATTGCTTGAAAGAATATTTTTGAAACATTATTTTTCTCCTCGTCCCGCTGCTATTCATTCCTTGACTCCTTTTTATGATATTTTTGGGTTGCTTTGGTATCTATAGATGGCAAATGCATTGCGGATGATGTTTGGTATGTATTATACCGGCATTTAGAGGGCAGTCTTTGACGTGTTGGCTCAAGAGCTGGCAGAATGCATATGAAAGACCAAGTTCCGTCCAATTCTATTGGGGGTATCTCTCTTCCAGCAAGTTTTCCTCTTTCCCTCTGTCTCTCGTGCAACCATGCTATCCTAATGAAGCGGAATGTGCCACTTTTTCGTTTCCGATGCTTGATACATACATCCCGGTTCTCATAGACGGTAGATTGATTCAGCCACAAAGCCTCGGGTTTCTATCGTCACAGTCTCATATGAAAAACAACAATAGGCGGCCACCGGCGGATTAAATCGAAATAATCAAGGAACAACAAATAAACAGAATAAACCAGGCCGTATCTGACCAAGGGCAGCGACAAATAAGCGCAAAAGAAAGCATACATGAAGATTTCAAGCGGCATCATCAACATGGTAGATTATTTGAACAAGTTTCCAAGGCCAGGGAGGCGGGCAAGACGGCTCGGGTGAATGTCCATCCTGGACGGGCCGCTGGACTTGCCATTGGTCTGGTTCTCTTCCTTGGCTGTCTTCTCCTTTTCGATGCGCTTGGCTCGGTTCTCGTCGAGCTTCTTGTTCTTCTCGTTGATCTTGTCTTGGCGGCCCTGGCTCTTTCCGCCTCCTCCAGCACTGTTTGAAAGAAACACCAAAGGTTAGCATTGACTTTCTTTTTTCGATTTGTGATATAATTTGTTGCATGTTAAAACTCACGTCAGTTCAACATTGATTTTTCTCGCCGGAGAGATGCCGTCCTCAAACATGGAATGGTGGAATTTGTCCAGGCACGTCCTCTGGTGCGTCGGGGTTGCGAACTCGACAAATGCAATGCCCCTGCAGACCTTGGGATCCTCCTTCTTCGTCAGGCACCGCACGGCAACGGGCTTCAGAGTAGCGAAATGCGCCGTGATGGACGCCGCTGTGGCGGTGTAGGGAAGGTTGCCGACAAAGACAATGTTGCGGCCCGCCTTCTGGGCTGAGGACGAGTCGAGGTCGATGACATCTCCGGATTGGGGCACGTCGTTCGAGGAGGAGGACTTCTCCTTCTTGGACTCTTTCTTGCTGGACTTTTCTTTCTTGTCCTTCTTGTCCTTCTTTTCTTTCTTCTCCTCCTTCTTGGCATCTGTCTTTCCGTCTGTCTTGGGTTCAGACTTGGGCTCTGCCTTCTTTGGCTTTGTGTTCACCTCGTCATCGTCAATATCCATGCCTTCAGGAAGATCCTGAATGTCCTTGCGCTCCTCTTTCTTCTCTTTTCGGGTCTTGTTGTTGTATTTGGACTTGTCCTTTTTCGGCTTCTTCTCTGCCTTTTCTTTATTTTCTTTCTCCTTCTTCTCCTTCTTCTTCTTCTTGTCCTCCTTGGACTTAGGCTTCTTGGACTTTCTCACTTCACTGCCTGGTTCGGCATCGTCATCGCTGCGCTTGCGCTTCTTTTCGGGCAAGTCTTGAGGCACATCGGCGGGCTTGACGTCCTCCGAGGCGGCGGCGGCGCGCTTGGACTTCATGGTGCAGGATTATTTTGCGAACAATGTCTAGAGAATTAAAAAGAAGGAAAGATAAAAAGAATTGGCGTTTCGAGTCGCGGGTGAATGTGGAAGACAGCTGGGCGCGACTGTCGAGAGCTTGCGACGATAAGAGGAAAAAAAAACTCCAATCGCTCTTATCGCGGCCAGATTGCCTCCAGTCGCAATTTTTAGGTGGGGCAGCTGCTTAGAGTAGGAAGGAAGGGGCTGCTGGCTTGAATCGGCGCTAGTGGCCGCAATCTTGTAGCTTCCGCTTTGGCGCACCACTAAAATGGCCAGTGACAAACAGAATGGGATGGAGGCTTAGGAGGTTCGAGGAAAAGGTCCATGGCCAATGAAGATGATTGTACAGTATAGCATCAATATCCATATAAATGTGTTGAGTTAATTATCCTGATATGATACGAAAACTGGGAGGACTTGAGCGATTCGTCCAAACCGCTGGCCAAGGAGATCTCACTCATCAGTAAAAAGACGACCTCCGTCTGTGCCCGAGGATCGACGGACGCCCAGTATCGTCCCATAAATCACTTTTGCACTCCATAGACCCCATAGACGATGAATAACTCCGATTCGCCAAACTTTTCTTTGCTGCTTCAAGGATTGGACTAGCATCACCACTCCATCTGTTCTGCTTGACCTTGCTTAGACATTCTGCCACAGAGTCAGATCTTTATCAACTAAACGATATTCTAGCCAGTTACCTTTGCACATCCTTAGGTTAGGCTAATGAGGCAGCCGTGATATCAAATTTGCAATGTTGAGATACATATTTTGCATGGCAACCGACTGCTCTACATTTAGTCAAGGTTTTTAGCAGCAAGAAATCAGGGGCCTCACCGTATCCCGTTCAATAAAAATTCCAATCTCATCTGCATGGTCCATGGTGTCGTTGACGCCCAAGTGCCAGTAGATATCTCGCTTTCCGGGGATGCTAAAATCGACGTCAGGCAGGGAGCCGACGCTTCTGACGCTCCCACGCGGACCCGCCATGGATGCGGTGTTGACGATGCCGTCATTCTGGAGCCAGTCTTCAAAACCGGGCTCTAAAATCTCCCTCTGCGCCTGCGTAAGCTGCTGGCCACCCATTGCATAGACAGTTGGCATCATTATTGGTATGACGTCCTCTCGCGGAATGTACTCTCCTGGACTAGGAAGCTTCATATTGTAACCCTGTATCCGGAGAACCCTAGTAATCACTGATTGTGTGATCCATTGTACGAAAGCAGGGAAATCAACGATCGCTGGGAGAAATGCCCATGCCCCATTAACCACCATGTTCGTCAGCTGTCCGAGGAACGGGATTGGGATCCCTGTCTTGAAGGGAAACTCGTTTAATGCGACCTTGCCCCAGTCTGGCCAACCGGTAGGAAAAGGTTTTGTTGCATGAAACGATAGGCTGAAGTAGAAGATGTTTGGCGAGGTGTTGATTGTTTTCTGGGAGAGTTCATGGACACCTTCGATGCTGTTGTCGTAAAACCCGTTGTTCTTGGAATATAGCCACTTCCACACGGGGCCATCGGGCGATTCTAGGCGTTCAAGCATGCCTTGGAATGTTTCTCCAGTATTTCTACAGATTCCCCAGTGGTCAAGCTGGAGGTCAAAGGCTCTCTTTTCTGGAGGATAGAAGGAGGCTGTAGCAAAGAGTCTTGCAATGAGCCCGACAGCGGCGCACAATTGTCGCTGAGTTCATTAGTCTTTGGAACCTTGGTCATTGTAAGGGCTGGGCCATGTCAATACATACATCAACAAAACTCTCGAGAACATCGATAATCGTAGTTCCTCGGTGAGGGGTCCCGAGAGTGGTGACTGAGATGGCCCAGTCATCCCTCCCTGGCTGGCCAAAATATTCCGTATGCAAATATCCGTTGTTACGTCTCATTAGATCTAAAAGAAAGCGCACCGTATTTCCGCCTTGAGAATGACAGACAAAATGAACTTTATGATCTTTGTCCCATTTCCAGTTATCGAAGCCCGGCGAATGTGAATATAGGATGGCGCGCCTTCTGTTGGTGGTGCAGGTTCGCTTTGGGCCACGGCCTGGCCCAAAATAATTACCATATTTCACATCAACATCATTTTTCTCCGCAAGGGTATTTGTCGTCAAGTCAACTGTGCTAAATCTGATAAAAATGAGCCTAAAGTATTGAAGTGCCTAGGTAGTGAGAAACATACTGCCCAAAAGTAAGCTGCCTGTATAGCTCACAAGCGCGTTCCCAGTTTGTCGATATGGGAGCAATGGAAGCGACGATCACTGTATAGCCTCTATTGGCCAAGAGGGTCGCGATGTCAATTTCGCCGCCAAAGTAGTTGATGGCACCGAATAAAGGAGCTCCCCAGCCTGTGAAACCCGGTACTTTGCTGCGTTAGTACTCGAGCTGGAGAAGGTTTTTGAGACCTACCAAAGACAATCGGGACCGACTTATCGTCGGGTGCAATGTTTTCCACCTCTTGAGCGAGTTTGTGTAAATTCACAAGCCCATTCGGGTCATTGAGATTTGGAGCCATGAGAAAGATTTGCCAGATAGTTGACCACGAGTGTAGATAACGAACAACGTTGGTGGGAGAGAGTTGTCGAAGTGAGTGAGAAAAAAAAAACCCCCCTTTATGTTGATTTGTGGCGATCCAGGAACGAGTATGTCTAGTGAACGACACAGGTCGGCCGCATATTTATGGCCGTATAAATCCTGTGATATAGGATTTGACAGGCTATCTCAGTGAATGAGCCTTATAACATGATGACGGAAGTGCTATTCAGCTGGTTCAGGCTTCATTCAGCTGGAGAGTATAAGTTCCCTTCAGCTGAAGAGTGCATACCAAGTTGACGCACCGGACCAGTCAAAGAGGGCAGGGCGGATGGCGAAGAGGATGGGGGCTTCCGCGCGCACCTGAGTTTCTGAGAAGGTCCCAGCCATCCTATCAACCTTAGTTCAATTAAAGCAAATTGGCTGTGGCGTACCCCTTGGAAGACTAACACATTCCAAGAAATCACATGCTCGCCAGTCCAGGTGCATCAGCTGAAATGATTTAATCACCACTAATGTCAGCCACCTTGCGGCTAGGCGCCCTCGATGCAGCATTAGCATACAGAAAGCCTTCAGCTCAGATTGCATCAATCAGGTTGAATGCTATGCTCTGAAAGAAGTGCTTGTTTGCTAGTGCATTGGTATTAAACGGTCGCTTTATATTCACATACGATGCTGTTATGCTCACTACCCAGGAACGGTTGCTACTTGGTGCCATCTGCAAGTAGGCGAATCTTGGACGCTTATCCCACCATCTGTCTCTTCCTCTTCCAGCAGAACAAAGTGTCCATCAGAAGTTGTTCAGTTTGGTATATACGTAGAGAGCTGGCTCCGGTAATAACAGAATGTCCAAGGTGGGCATGAACGCTCCAGCGATGGCAAATGTACATATCTGGCCGATCCCATTTGGTTTTGTACACATCAGAGAACACGGAGGGATCATGACTAGTAGCGATCAAATCGATGCATATGGTATGTCGTAAACCGGTGGGCATAGCGGTGCGGCCGTCTTGCGTCTCTGCTTTGTCGACAGCCGTTGTGCAGATCAACCCGAAGGCTTGATGGATTGGCAGAATCTATTGCTTCCGGTAATGAGCTTCTCGGAAGCCACCGGCTCACCAGACGGCACGAGTTTCGTGATCGCAAAGGGTCAAGTAAAATTGGGCATATCACGGCCCGGTTGACTGAGGAGCTCGTTCCGAGCTTCTCTCGGGAACTTCCGTCGTTGGGTGGCTTGGTTTCGCTGTACGAGTTCCATTCCGCGTCAAGAAAGGCTGTCAAAAATTAGTATTGAAGTACTGACTCTTGGACTTCATACTAATAATGCATATGGAACTTACCGCACAAGCTATAGCATGAAAATAGAGAAGCTGCGTATATCGCTGTTGACAGCCTGGATCATTCCAGCTGAGCACTAACATGTGCGTTACATGCAGAAATAACTGCTATATAGTTTGATGGCTCGCTTTGCTGTTCATGCGACGGGCTGTATTGCGAGTGCTGGTGGTCAACAGGAATAGGACCTACAGATTACACTCTACCAATTTCTTCAAGCAATCCGCAATGTGTGATCTTCCGGTCTTACCGCTGGGCCTTCATCTCACATGGCAAGCCTGGTTGAGAAATTTGATGACATGATAGCGGCCAATGGAAACTACAACAAAGATACACAAAACATCAGCCTAAAGTTGATAGATCAAACTCTATCACCAACATATGAACGGATCTATCATAACCGTGCTGACTCGTACTTGAGGTATCTAGGAACCCAAGTAGGTATGAAGCAAGCCCTGCAATGCTAGTTCCACAGCGAGACATCAGTCTAGGGCGGAGAGAATTGAAACTTTACTCGAGTATGTACGATAAAAAAGCGGACACTCATGACTGCCGTGGAAGCAACGTTTTGCAATTGGTCGCTAGTTCGCTTCTTGTTACGCCGCGTCGACGCCACCCGCTTCTTTATTTTTTGCTCCAGTAAAGGCCGAGGCAGTAGCCAGTGATTCGGCATTAATTTACCAGTGGTAGTATCTGGTAGTTTTGCGAGGGCCTTTCAGAAAGACCAGAATGTGTCGGTTGCACAAAGGCTTTTATTATGTTTCTTGAGATAGGTCCTAATCGACTAAGCATGCAAGATTCCATCTGGTACTACCTATTCCTACGTAAGATTGCCAGCAAAGGCTTGTTCGATTCATGCATCCATCCGAGGCGGCCTGATAGTCCATTTTCTTTCGATTGTGATTAGTACAGTTGCCAAGTGTTGTCTCAACCGTAATACTTACTATCTACGTGCTTGGTATCGTGCTCAAACCAAGTCTGAGCAGGAGCATCTCGGAGAGAGTCCGCGACTCAGTCAGAGATAAGCCCTGGCCACTCATTGGCTGGAATGCCGAGTTTTCTGCGTCATCGCACCACAACCGCCAATTTCTCTTCTGTTCCTGCCACTCGACCGTGCGGGGAAACGGCGGTCTCCCTCCTTGGGGGCAAGAGGCTACGAGTTCCTTTTTGCCCTCTCCAGCAGCAAACTAGCGAGAGGCATGACTAGCCCAGCAAGCCCAGGCCTGGGCGTTCTTACCCCACGGATTTCTAGGCTGCTACCCCGCAAGTGCAGGGGCAGCGAAAGCCAATCGACGGCCCTGAGTTAGCGAGTTAGGGGAGTTTAGCGCAGCCTAGAACCTCTGAATGCCCTGTAGAAGCCATGGATCGAGAATCTTGCGTGTGGAGAAGTGAGAAAGCCGATGCCGTTTGGAGACCGTTGATCGCAAGGTTCCTTGAATCCCCCCAATACCCATAATCTCATCACAGCTGTTTGTGATCCCGTCGGGTGTTTGCGCATTCGACGGCTTGACAAGGTTCAAACATACGAGTCAGTCAGCCAGCCATCCAGCAATTCAATCAATCAATCAACCAACCAGCGAGTTTTTGTCTCTGCAGTATTAGAGACAGCACTTTGAGCAGATACTCTAGCTTCGGCCCCAGATTTCGGAAGTTGATCGACATCGTCTACTGGCCTTACCATTCCCGATTGATCAATTTTCCTGGCTCTCATGGCGCCATAGAAGAGAGCCGCTCCACCGAAGAGACAACAACCTTGACGCCAGTGACCTTTGGATGGTGTGAGTCCTTGTAAATCCCGAGGCCAACTGCCAGGGTTTGTGCGCGTGTCCGTCAAATGATGCTGTATGTGCTAACCCGCATTGTGGAGAAGAATGATGGATGAGTGCAACATCGTGGGTCACCCCAGAATCTCAAGTTCCCCCAACTGCTATTACTAGAGAACAACAAGGACAGCAGCGGCAGCTCGGAACAAGTCAGCTCCTAAGCATGGGTCCTTGGACGGCGGGCTCTTCAAGTAATACGCCGTCCCTTTATCATCTGTCGTCCCCCTCATCTGAGACAAGACAGCTCTTCCCTCGGATGTAACCCTGCCATTGACCACCCTTCTTTTCTCTTTTTCCTCCTCTTTTCTCCAACTCTCTGACCTGATCACCACGTTTTCTGACAAGATTCCGTAGCATTCGTTGTCTCCGGTGTTACACTTTGACCTACAAAGCGCAATGGACGCCGGAAACCATGCCTCTGAGAAGGCAGAGGTTGAGAAGATTCAAGATGTAGCGGCAGGCAACCTCACAACAGGCTCTGAGCCTGCTCTCGGAACCTTTGCCGACGTTGATGAAAAGAAGATTCTGCGCAAGGTACGTGACTCTCTATCATGGAACCCAAGAATCGCTAGTCGCGCCAGCTCTCCTAACACTATGCTGATATAGATGGATATCCGATTACTGCCAATGCTTTCGGCTCTATATCTCCTCTCGTTTCTCGACCGTAAGTTGATTATAAAGTACAGCGCAAGTTCAATCAGCTGACTGCGACAAGGCGGAAATATTGGCAATGCCAAAATCGAAGGACTTCAGGAAGACCTCAACATGTCGCCGGGCCAGTACAACTGGTGTCTCACCGTCTTCTTTTTTACCTATGCAGCGTTCGAGGTTCCTAGCAACCTGCTCTTGAAGAAGCTGCGCCCTAGCCGCTGGTTGCCATTGATCATGGTCTGTTGGGGTGTTGTCATGACTCTCATGGGTATCGTCCAGAGCTTTCGGGGTCTGTTGGCGGCTCGTTTGTTCCTGGGAGTAACAGAAGCTGGCCTGTTTCCCGGCGTGGCTGTAAGTTTTACCTTGTTTGGAACCATGACAACATGTTTCGACTGACACGAATAGTACTACCTGACAATGTGGTACTGCCGTGAGGAGATTCAGCTCCGCCAAGCGCTCTTCTTCTCTGCCGCCTCCGTCGCCGGAGCGTTCAGTGGCATTTTGGCCTTTGGAATCAGTAAAATGGACGGCGTCGGCGGACTTGCTGGCTGGAGATGGATTTTCATCCTGGAGGGCATCGCGACTGTACTTGTCGCAGCCATGGCCTTCTTTTTCCTTCACGATTTTCCCGAAACCGCAAAGTTCCTTACGGAGGACGAGCGTGCTTTTGTTGTTCATCGTCTGAAATACCAAGGCCAGGTAGGCCAGGCTCAAGTAGCACAAGCCGAAGAATTCGAATGGAAGTATGTTCGTCAAGCTTTTACCGATTGGCAAGTCTGGGTCAACATTTTCGTTTACTGGAGTGTAAGTCTTCCGCCATACCATTCAGTTTACTAGCTCGCTCCCTTCCATCTCTTTGACTATACTAATATTCAATGGGAACTTTAGATTGTTTGTCCCCTCTACGGCATCTCCCTCTTTCTTCCCACCATCATCAAGTCTCTGCATTACACATCGAGTACCGCCCAGTTAATGACGGTACCCATCTACGTTGTTGCTGCTATCCTAGCTGTCATCAGCGCCTACTTTTCTGACAGGGTCGGGAAGCGCAGCCCCTTCATCATTGGTTTCCTCTTGATGATGATAATCGGCTTCTCCATGTATGTCTCCACCCCATCATCTCTCTCGGCTGCTTGAATAACAAGTATGATGTCTAATCATTATTCTAGGTGTATCGCTTCGTCGAATCCGCATGTTGTTTATGGTGGTATATTCATTGCTGCTTGTGCCATTTATCCTGCATTTCCTGGAGTTATCACATGGCTATGTAACAACTTGTCTGGGAGTTACAAGCGCAGCGCTGGAATGGCTATTCAAATCGGGGTCGGAAATCTTGGAGGTGTAAGTGGATGCCCATCTTTGCGCGCCGTTGTTAGATATTGCCCCCGCCGCTGACATTCCTTTCCTAGGCCATGGCATCCAACTTTTACCGTCAGGCTGATGGTCCCCGGTTCATCCTAGGACATGGCTTGGAGCTTGGCTTCATCTGTATGGGGATCGTCGCCAGCTGCATCCTAATCTTCAGCTACTACACCGTGAACAAGAAGCGCGAGCAAAAGCTGGCGGATGGAGAGGCGGCCAATTTTACGTCAGAGGAGTTGTCGGCTTTGGGAGATAGAGCCATCACGTTTCGTTACATGTTCTAGTTCGTGGCCGAAAGTCGTCGCCTTTCCTTCTCTGACGGTTAGAGATAGACGAATAATAAAACCAACATTGTATTTCTGCCACGACTAACTCGGCGTATCTGCCGTGCATGGGACTCTAAATGAAGAACTAACAAACATGATAATGACCACAATGTTCCAATACGCCTGCTATAAACAACAAAATAAGATCTTGGCCCCTACAAGTAACCGTCTACTCTCCTTGAATCTCTCCTCAGCATGGTTCTATCAGCTCATCAATATCCCGCTGACGAGGATGATGAGCAGAGCAATGATGCAAAGCTGGGGTGTTAGCTTCGAAACGCTGTTGACCAATGCGATTTTGGGAAGTGATGTTTCCGCCACCACGTTGTCGGATGGCACAGAAACGCGAGCTGTTGTGGGCCTCGACATGACGAATCCGCTCTGTGTCGGAAGGCTGCTTGGTTCAGCGACGTGACCGGAGTCAACCATTGATTCCACCATCACGCTACTGCCAATGGCCAATTGAGCGACATTGCTGATCATGTCTGTGGAAGCTGCTGTAACTGCAGGAGCTGGCTCCCAAACAGTCACAAACATAATCTCAGCACCAGCCTCACCAGGACGAATGACTTTGACCATGACCGAGCCCATTGACTCATCGTGCCCTGTCGTCACTGTCTCCTTGCCCCCAGATTCGCATGTGGTGGTGGATGATTGACCATGTGCCCCTGGACTTGTCGGGCTTGATGACCGATTAGTCTTGGCAGTTGGCCAAAGAGTGGTCACCGAAGGTTCGGCTGTCTTGGAAGTAGGCTTGCTCTCTGCGGTTTCCGCAGCAAGGTCATCCGTTTGGCTATCTGGAGTCTGTACCGGTGATGATAAGCCGCCTTGCCCATACGATGGTGCCTGCGCTCCTGAGCTGGGGCTTTCCTGTGGAATGGGTTCTGCACTTGATTCAGGGATGCTCGTTTGAAAGGCAGAGCTGTTGTCAGGTGACTGCTCACCAGATCCCGCGGGTGTGTATTCTGGAGGGTTGGCGCTTGATGGATCTGCCGGTTCTGCTGAGGAAGGCGGAGGTGGGGGTATGGAATGGATGATAGATGTCGGTACCGGATCTACCAAACTGGTGGCAGCAGGGGGCGAAGAAGGGGAAGGCAACGGAGATGGTTGAGCCACAGTTGCAGGCTCTGCGGCCTTGGATACTTGAGGGCCTGGGGTTGGATTGGCTGACATGTTGGCATCATCTGTCGCCGAACAAGGACTTGATGAAGGGGCTGGAGTTGGAGAAACAGGTGCGGGCGTGGCAACGGAAGCTGCTGGGGCCTGAGGGCCATCCCCACCATTGGGTGGATGAGAAGGTTCCCCGGCGGAGTTGTTTGAAGACTGGTTTGGATCCTGAGGATCAAGGCCACCGGTATCTTGAGAAGCGGTTGAGCATGGAGACGTAGAGGCTGGAGACGAAGGATTGCCTCCCCCAGGGGCCACCGAGGGCGCAGACGTTACCGCAGGACCACCGTTCTCACTAGGATCAGTTGACTGTGGAGGAGCTTGCCCGCCGTCAGGACCCTGAGAGCTTGGTGGAGTGGAGCCTGGCGGACATGAAGATGTCGTAGCCGGATCAGCTGTTGACTTGGTTGGTTTGGCTGGGGCGGGTGGCGTAGCATTGCCATTCTCACCATTACCGTTCTCACCCTCGCCATTGCCATTCTCACCTTCGCCTTGGTTCTCGCCCTCGCCTTCACCCTCGCCCTCACCAGGATCAGGACTGGAGACGGGAGGTGGTGGTGTAGGAGAGGTGGCAGACGTAGATGGAGCAGGCGGAGGGAGAGTCACAGTGACAAGACCGTCAGGCCCGGAATTGCATTTCAAATCAAGGGAAATGTCAAAGGACAAAGTCAAATGGTGGGTATCCGGCTGGGATGTATCACCAGGCGTGCTGTATGCAGGAGGGATTGATGGGGTGGGAAGATATTGAGGTTTCTCCAGGTCGACGTGCTGGACCTCCACGGGATGCAACGGCCCAATGCTCATGCCCAGGTTGGAACATGCGAGAACGACATGTGCAAGCGCTGGGCCATAGTCGTTCTGGGGACAGGCGCCGATGAGGCATTGGAAGAGGGACTGTGAGGAGCAATCTGTTAGCATCACCATTCACCAACGAGTCCAGATGACCAGATGTCGACGGCGACTCACGTTTGTCATGAGCTTGTTTCCACAGATGGTCTTGAGGTCGAGTGCCCCCTTGTCGTTTCTGATGTTCGAGGCACAGTTGACAGCGCATCCTGTGCAAATCTGGTCAGTACAAAGACAGACGAAGAAGGAAGAAGCACAGCAGGCAGTGTCACTCACGTGGTGCCAGGTCGTTGGCATCGCAGAGACCAACGTGGAGGCAAGCAGCCAAGACAGCCGCAGCGGAAACAGGACGCATTGTTGCAGCGAGTGAAGCAAGGCGAAAAGAGTGTTTGTGCGTGAGAAAAATGGATTGTCGCAATTAACGATAGTCACCAAAAAGGTTCCAAAAAAAGGGTGTGAGGATGAATTCCAAAAAGAGTGTTGGCGATGCTCTGGTGGTGAATGATGGAAGATGGTGAAGAGGGAGGAAAAGAGAGAAGAGAGAGGAGAGGAGAAGAGGAGAAGAGGAGAAGAAAATAAAAGAGATGCCACGGACAGTCGCTTAGTGGACGATGAACTGCAAGGAAAGAGCCTCGCTTGACGCGTATTTGGATGGCGCAAGTGGGAGGAGCTTTGGGGAGAGGGAAGGAACAGATACTTCTGGGTTCACATGCATGTACCGAAGCAAAACGACATCGTCAGTGGTACCGTCAATAACATGCGCATGTCCATTGGCCTATACCTATCTACCAAAGTAAAACTCCATTACAACTGTGAATAAAAGAAGGGGCAGCAAAAGGCAAAAAAAGGGCCATCATTGCTGTCCGGTCTGTGATGCAAAGTAAACGGAGGCTGAGCAAAGCCGCCAGGTTCCAATACGTGACAGCCTCACTAATAGAACAGCAAGGACAACGGCTTCTTCTCATCGCCGTATCGATCCTTGAACTCCTTCCTCGCCAGGAATCGTGCAAGCGGCATCATGGTGTCCTTCATGTCCATGACGCCTCTCTTCTTCTGGTCAATATGCGAGGCATCAACGACCAGGCGCTGCAGCTTGTCCAACGACAATGAACCTGCCACTGGTCAGACTTTGAACATGCTCATATTTGTTTTCATGTAGTTGTTAGGGAAATCGAAATGACGGGCAGGTACTCACCATTGTCGATGAGCTCCATCAAACGTGCTGGCGTGCCAACACCAATGCCAATCTTCTTGTTTTGCAGCAGGGCGACTTGCTCTTCGACCTTCATGTGCTTTGCAAACTGTGACAATTCATGTGAGCACAAAAAGAAGTTGTAGAGCATGCCAAGTCACAACTCACCAGCTTTGCAACTAGACTGTCCTTGCCTGAGAATTTCCTTAGAGCTCTATAGTTGCACATGTCAGTAAGCTGTCTAAGACGGTTCATTCAGCAAAGGATGGCTACCTAGTAAGATCTGCAGCTCTCAAGCCTGCACCAGCAACAACAATGGTATGGGGCATGCCCTTCTTCTTCTGCGCTCTCGCTAGGCTCTCTGGATGTTCTGAGAATTTCTCGAGAAACTCTGGCAGCTTTTCCAGCGACCTGTTTTCCTGCCATGAGGTGGTGTCTGTGATTGAAGATGCTACAAATCTCATGTGAGCATTACTGAATTGAGACCAGCCTAGGACATGTTAAAATACCTGTTATGGCCAGATCTGACAGCTCTACGGGACTCAGATCGGCACCGAATCTCGCTAGCTTCTGTGCATGATAGTCTGCTAGAAGTTGACCGTCCATCTTGGAGAAAAGCGTGTTGAGGCCCAGCTCAGTATCGAGGCTCTCATCGTCGACGGCGTGTTTGGACTTTCTCTTTTTGGCCTTTTTGGCCGGAGCCGCCTCTTCAGCGGCCCGTTTCTTTGAATTAGACATTTTGTCTGATTGTGATTGTGATTGGGATTGATGTGAATGAGAGCTGCAATTTTTTTGAGACGATAGTGGAACTTGACCAAGGTGAGAATTTTGCGGGACGCACCGCACCGTGCGCCAAGCTTAGCAAACACGGCAAATTTCGTGGTCGGCCTCGGCGTGACATACAGTGCGACACTGTATCTCACCGAGAGCGTCCAGTCTTCATGCATTCGTCACACGAGATTGATTCATGGTAGTATGGTATTGAGGATACTATCTTGGCCGCATCTCCAATCTGAGCGCATGAGCCAGTATATAGAGACAATCACTAGAATTCACTTGTCCCAAATTCATATTTAATATTTATCATTGTCAATTAATATCTCTAGAGATCAAAGGATCAACTCGTTGACATTCACTCTCCATAGTAATAGACGAAAAGTTCACTCATTTCGAGAACTGTAGGCGATGCCTCAAACCCATTCCAAACGCCAAACTTGAAATTTCAAAAAAATAAAACAGAGCCAGCAAAATAGAGGCCGAAAAAAAATGCGTGTTGCCCTCAGAAGATGCTGTTCACGATGTTGCTACCAATCGATGCACCCGCACCGAAGATGGCGGCGTTACCAAGCTTCTTGCCAAACTTCTTTCCGTACTCGCCAACCTTGCTGTTTCCATCTCCGCCTTGCTGCTGAGACGGCTGGCCACCTTCTGCTATCGCCATGGGTGGCACACTGGCATTATAAGGGTTCTGCTGTGCCGGAGGTCCCTGGGGGTAGCCGTATGCCGGTTGCTGGGGGTATGCTACGGGAGCGGGCATAGGAGCCTTTTGCTCCTGCTCGACAAAGACGTAGTTTTGGGGGAAGATGCCCTCCATGCCCGTGCGGTGGTTACGGCCCATCCACCAGTCCTGGTTCATGTACTCATATACGTCGATCTTATCGTCTTTTTCCAGGCTCAGGTCGCGAGCATCGCTGGCATCATAGCGGTACAAGGCTCTCGCATGGGCCAAAACGGGCTTCCCAGCCGGAGCCGGAGAGCGCGTGGGGACGCCAGGAGCGGGAGTATCATCGTATGAAGGAGGGGCAGGAGAGGTTCCGTTGACGTTGAGATTCTGAAAGGCCTGGACAGGGGCCTGGACCGGAGGAGTTGCAGCTGCCACAGGCTGAAGAGGTGTTTGGTTTGCAGAACGAGCAGCGCTTCCGGGAGCGGCTCCACGAAGAGGAGTTTCGGCGGGCAGGGCGGCGTGAATAGTGTCGAAAGCGGCTTCGTCGATGACGCCTTTCTCAAGGAGGCTTTCGAGCTCCTGGTCGAATGTTAGTGATTTTATTCGGCCAAAGAAAGCAAGAGGGAAAGATTGTTTCCCATTATAGAGGATATGCTCACGTTCTTAATGGTTCGAAGAGACCGGTTGGTCTCCATGATGGTCTGGCGGTCCATGGTATTGGTGGCAGAGGAATGCGCGGAATAAGGCTGGGAGATCAGCAGCCGCTTTCGCGTGTTAGTTTTTGATGATGGAAGAGCCTGGAGCTTTGTTTATAAGAGCCGGCAATAACAACGAAGGATGGAGCGCTCGAAAGACGGAAAATATTACGTCGAGCACCGGGACTCCAGGAAGAAAGCGGTAGATGCAGGATGCAAGAACTGCAGGGGATGGAACGATACTACGAGTGCTAAGGAATAGGTGGGAACAATGGCAGTTTTGGCAGTTATGACAGTAAACTAGAGCCCAGGTAGTGGCTGTGCTGCCACGAATTACGCGGAGCGGACTCGAGGGGCTCCCGGACTGGCATTTCGGGGTCTGGCGACCGGCCGAGAACGAAGCCACAGCAGCTGGAATGACGACACAACAGGGGGAGTAAACAATGTCATTACAATGAAATGAAAGACTGAAATGATTTAATTGATAAATAACGTCGTAATCGAGCCGGAAATATCAAAGGAACTGCCATAACAAAGCGTTCATGTTGGTTCAATTACACGTGTTTTCTTTCAGCACGAGCACAGGACCAGAAAATGCTCGACTTGTACTGAACAGGTACAGAACTGAAGCTCCAGTAAATCGGGCCGTGTTACCCGCTTATGTGGCTAGTGGATCGCTGCATTTGGAGAGAGTTAGAGGCGATGTGTGTGCTGTTGGCCCTGAATTCGCCACCGACCGGAGGCAACCCAGTGCCACCAGGATTCTCGCATCCAGTATCAGTACAAGCCAGTACATGTTGAGCAGCAAGATGAATTAAAATGATACTAGAATTTAGATTGGATACAACGAAATCACATAGAAAGATTAGTGTTTATTTATAATCATTTTTTTTCTTCATTATTATAATGCTACTTTTGTTTGGTCTGTATGACCGTCATCATAAACATCTAGGTACATCAGGATTTTCTTCTACTTTTGCACAACGCCAACTTAAACAACAAACTTGCTCTCCTTGACAGCGTACTTGTCAACGTACTCGTCCACAGTCATGGCCTCGAGCTTCTTGCTGTCCTGGCTGAGCTCAACGAGCTCGTTGACGGTGGCCTCAGGGAAGTGAGGAGCCAGGTGGCGCTTGTACTTGGCCAGGATGACGGGCTTGGCCTCTTCACGACGGAGACGGTGGCCCAGAGGAGCCTCAACAGCGACCTCGTCGAGGACGGTGCCGTCGTTGAGCTCAACGGTCAGGGCGTTGGAGATGGTTCGCAGGGCAGGGTCATGGTAATCCTGAGTGTACTGAGGGTCCTCAACGCACTTAATCTTCTTGCGCAGAGACTCTACAAGCTCCGAAGTAGCAGCCTCAGAGCCGTCGACGTAGTCGGTGGCCTCGAGGCGGCCGAAGACGAGCATGACGGAGGCCATGTACTGGATGCAGTGGTCACGGTCGGCGAAGTTGTCCATGGGCTTGAACTGCTTGTCGATGATGCGGATGCAGGCCTCGTGGGTTCGGCAGGTGACGGCCTTGATGTCGGCGGCAGACTTGCCCATGGCCTTGAGCTGGTGGTGGATCTTCTCAGAGGCCTCGACGGCAGTCTGGGAGTGGAACTCGGCTAGTTTGAAACTGTTAGTCTTTTGAAATAATCATTCCGTCAAGGACACAATCATCATCGTAACTTACCAGGGTAGGAGACCTTGAAGAGGACGTTCTCCATGACGTAGCTGCCGTAGGGGCGCTGGAACTCAAACTTCTTGCCCTTGAACAGGACATCGTAGAAGCCCCAGGTGGGGGCAGACAGAACGGTGGGGATGCCGGACTCGCCCTTCATGACCTTGAGGGCCAGGTTGACGGCGCGCTGGCAGGCATCACCAGCAGCCCAGGACTTGCGGGACATGGTGTTGGGGCTGTGACGGTAGGTTCGCAGGCTCTGGCCGTCAACCCAGGCCTGGGTCACGGCATCGGCAATCTGCTTCTCGCTGAGGCCCAGCATCTTGGAGACAACGGCGGTAGAGGCGACCTTGACCAGGACAACGTGGTCGAGACCGACCTTGTTATACGAGTTGAGCAGGGCCAGGCAGCCCTGGATCTCGTGGGCCTTGATCATGCCCTCGAGCACGTCTCGGATGGTGAAGATCTTGCCGCCGGCCAGGTTGCCGCCGGCCTTGTTGGTGCGGTTGATCCAGTCAGCAACGGCCAGGATAGCACCCAGGTTGTCAGAAGGGTGGCCCCATTCGGCGGCCAGCCAGCAGTCGTTGAAGTCAAGCCATCGGATCATGGCGCCAATGTTGAAGGCTCCGTTGACGGGATCCAGCACAAAGGGAGTGCCGGGGACCTTTGTGCCGTTGGGCACGACGGTGCCAGGGACAATCGGGCCCAGCAGCTTGGCGCACTCCTTGAAGCGGAGGCCCTCAAGACCGCAGCCGAGGGTGTCGAGGAGAATCCATCGAGCAGTGTCAAACTGTCAAAGTTACAGTTAGAAGCTGGATCAAACTCTCTATTTTCTCGTCTTCTCCTCCTCTTTCTCTAGCCATCTTTTGCTCCCTCCGTAGCCATCGCGGGAGATCCCAATTGATGGCGGGGTATGAGACAAAAAAAAAAGAAGATGCATTTTTCCCTTTGAAAATGAGGGGCAGCCGGAGACGCCCGACAGTCTCACGGGGAGGGGCAGCAAAACTTACAGCTAGCTCAGAGTCAATTGTCTTGTTGGCGACATAGTCGGCAATGTCCTTGATCTCAGGATCGTACTCGCGCGAGGAAGACATGATGGGCGCTCCAGAAAGCTTGGGGATGGAAGTCGAGAAGTTGCTGCGCGAGGCGGGGGTTGAAGGCGCAGCAAAGCCGGACAAAGCAAAGCGAGCGGCGCCGATGGAGGCCGAGCAGAGACCACTTGCGGCTCGCGACTGGACTCGCAGCTTGGATGCTGATCTGATGCTGCGGGAGATGGCGGACATTGTGAGGCCAGAGGAGGGCAGAGATTGTGTCTGGAGTTGACGGATTGGCTACTTCCTTCCGTTCAACAAGACCCAGAAAGACTGATGGGAGAAGAGAGAAAAAGGAGGAAGAGAGAAAAAAAGCTTCCAGCCGCTTTGTGAAGGCCGTTCCAACTTACTCCATGAGCCGAGCTTGCACCCTGGCAGACTCCGCCAATTTTAAGTGCTGCCTCTCGCTCAGCCGTCAAATGCCGTCCGCGCCATCCTCGGCTAAACCAGGCCGATCTAGCAGCTGATTTCTGGTGGTTTAGCGGCATCTCCAAATCCTGGGGCCCCGGAGCCGGAGCATCGCCGGCCTCTTTCACCTCGGTCATGGCTGGCGAAGCTCCGGGCGACGGAGCAGGTGAAGCTCGGCTACTTTTACGTCGTACCGGGCGCCGGAGTCGCAGCAACGAGAACCGGTGGCCGAATACAAGTATTGGTTGTACTAGTAGCATACTCCGTATACCTAAATAGCCTCTATTCGGGTGGTTTGTAATGGCCTCTTGCAAACCATCCTGTGCTCCTGCATGATCACAATATTATTGTCCTACTAACCGTAATTCCGGCACTGGGAGTCGTCTAATTTAGGAATATATGGTATAGCAATTAAATTCATTTCTCCTTTTCTGCTCCTTTTCTGCTCCTATTCATTTTCTTTTTCTCTTCAAATCACAATGCTATTCTTTGTCCGCCAACTCTGTCGTCGGCGGGATGCTCTTTTTTGTCCCACCACACAAGATCCTACCCTGGAGTCTTAGGAATACGCCAAACTCGCTGTTCAGCACGACTTATGATCATGTGCTCGAGCTGAGAGCGATGAGCAGAGAGTACCGAGCAGAGAATTTTCAATAATCGCGTACGCAATACTGACCAAAACTAGAAATTCAAGCGCACACTACGGGTGAACATATATGTGGCAGACAGACGATTAATTCACTATACAAGCATTACGAAGATAGAAAGCCCTTGCATCAACCCATCCATAATAGAATCGCATCAATCTTTACATCATCTTCCATAGCATCCCAAAGCACCACTGAGCAAACAGCCATTATACACGTATCCACCGCTTCAAGTTCCTCCACTACATGATTCGCTCCACTCACCACCGACAGTTTCGCACAGGTACTATATTCATACAATCGGTCAGCCAATTTGCTCCAGCATGTAAGCGTAGACAGACAGGGTGGCTTGCATTCACATTGTTCCTCACTCTAGATGGTCTCCTGGCTTGATGTAGACTGCCCCGTCCTGATGGGGAGTATGTATGTCGGACAAACGCTGCACTGGCCCTTTTTTCGGTGCTTCGGCATGATTGCCGGCGAAAGATTGAGCTTTGGGTTTTGGCAGACGGGATCGGGCTTTTGCTCGCTTATACACCTCTGAAACACTACACATTTGATCTGATGCGGCGGATCAGGCAGGCAATTCTCATAGACGACAGACGCAACGGTGTATAGACACATGGCTGTGATTATCGTGATAGACAGGGATTTGTTGAGCTGGCTCTAATTCGAACTCAAGAATGATGAAGACTGGAAAGCAGGTGGGAGCCAGTAGAATCGGTAGCCTTGGATTGAGGCCTATTAAAGATGAACAGATTCAAAGTACGGCGACTGTTTAACAAAGCGTCAAGACATTCTCCTTGGGCAGAATGCGGGCTCCATGGGCAAAAGACACAATTTCGCTCCTCATCACCTCGAGAACAAAAGCCCCATTCTAGCAAGCATTGTGACAGGATCCAACTCCAACCCCTTACTCCTGTGGGATGCTTCCCCATGTCCGCCCAGTATCAATGTCTGATTTTTGTCTTTTTTTCTTTTTCTCTAACTCTCATTGGCAATCTGCCAATGTCTCTTGAAACTTTGCGTAAAATGCGCCATTCCAAGAAAACGACACATCGTTTGTGTGTTTAATGATGGCACAAGACAACACCATCAGTCGCCTCCCTTTGATTATTGACATCCTGGTATATTCAAGAGGGGGGTTACGCGAGATGATTACAGCCAGTACAGCAGCCTAATCATCGATTGTTTGAAACGAGATGCCTCTCTTGTGGCAAGCCCCAATCCCCCTTCACATGGCTCAAGTCCCATGTCCGATCGTGGACAGAGATCGCCGGCGTGTTCATCGGGCTGAGCCACGACTAAGCTACCATGAATTAGGAATAGCAAGGAAACCGGGGAGCAGGCATCTCGAGAATGGTTAGCCCTAGCAAAACGTAGCTCTGCCAAATAGTACCTGTTTATAAGTGCCAAAGGGAGGGAGTGTGCATGGATGATCGCCAAAATGGCCTGATTATGACTCAATCTTTCATGGACCTGAACCTGTCATTGTCTCTGAGAACATGTAAAAGCTAGCGTACAAGCGGTGATGCGCATGTGGGTATCTGGTCACGTTGGAAGAACTCTCCGGTCCGCTGTCAGAGGTGAAATGGTCTGTGACACCAATATCAGCTAGTAGACATTACTGTAAAAGGGTTGGCTGGCTTCAAGGGCTAGGTTTGAGCGGCTGGGTAGCTGGAGAGACCGTCTGATTAGACGCGGAAGCTTCCGAGCTGGATGTGTGGATCGCCAGAGCCCTTGATGGAGTCTTTTCATACTCACTTCGTTTCTGTACAAAGCACTCTGTGCTCTTTGGTGAGATGCCCTTGATGGGCTCGACAAATTAGCAACAGAGATAAAGCAAGTCTCACTCGATTTGGCACAAGAGTCAAACATGGAGGCGCGTGACGGGAAAAAGTGGCCAGTGCGGAGGACGCAGCCCCAGAATCAAGGTTGCCTGGTATCTGGGGAGGCAAGATTGGTCAATATCTCGGTTATACGGTGCGTTGTCCTTGGCTGTTAAGTAGGGAGACGCTGGTTCGATATCGTGTATGCGGCCTTCAGCTTGCTCTGGTGAAACTAGTGTACATATTCATGGTTAGTGTTGAAGCTGGATGGCGCTCGGAACAGCTGGGAATAGCCGCGGGTAACCATTCTGCTCCCCCCTCTCTTACCCTCCTAATATGAGACTTACTCTTGTTGCTCTCTCCATCTTTATATGACGAACTAAAAGTATCAAGTATTGGGAGGTATGTTTGTTGGCTTGCTTGAAGGGGAAGAGGCACTTTGTCAGATAGTTCCAAGGCCCAGTCCTTACTTTCATAGAGACTGAGAAACTCAACGGGCACACAAAGAAATGCAGTTACCCATAATTAGCCTTATCAGAGCTGACAGCCAAAGCTTTCCGTAAAAACGATC
The DNA here is from genome assembly GCF_028502605.1 of Trichoderma breve. Lineage (NCBI taxonomy): Eukaryota > Fungi > Ascomycota > Sordariomycetes > Hypocreales > Hypocreaceae > Trichoderma > Trichoderma breve. The sequence continues at coordinate 5,741,846 of NC_079232.1, forward strand.
CATAAGATGATTTGGCGTCCAATGAAAGGCGAACTGGAACCCCTGGAGTCCAGTCACGAGGAGTTTGCCGCTGTGGCTGGCGATGAATTGAGCAAGAATACACGAGGATCTTGTCCTCAGATTGCGCCAACCGTACGGGGTAAAGCTGCAAATGCACCTCTCATGCCTGTGTTACACGGCCTAGGAGACATGGGGAATTGTGTCTAAGAGTATGGCTTGCCTAGGCCGTATGGCTCTCGACTACCCGCGTACGAGAACCACAGGGCGTCAAATGGACCTCATAATTGGGGCCTTCGTACTCTGGCGAAAAAAAAAAAAAAGAAATTCTTTTTGATTCAGGTTGGCCACAGTCCGGAGGTTTCTCTCCTATGCTTCAAAAAGCCAGGCTACTCGATAGAACTGCTTTGTGATTATCCTCCTGAGTGAGCATAGATGGCAATGCCAGCATCACTTGGCTGAGGTCATCCCGAAACTGTTCGGCCCTGTACTGGAGCCATCTTAATGAGCAGAGTGAGGCTGATTTAGGTGACCAATTACCTTTCGTATTGGCCCACACAGGCCAAAGCTTTTCTCTGGGCATGGAAGACGCAGGCCGAGACTCGGTGAGGAGGAGGAGGAGCACCGCTTGAAACATGGGTGGAGAAATAAAGCACGGCTCTTTGATGAGTTCATTCATTGGGCGACGTTAGCCATGCTGCTACTTGTACATGGACAAAGAGCCGGCACTTGGGTGTCTGTTGGCACAACTTTCTCTCCCCTGCCCATGCTGGTGCGTCAAGCTCTGGCGTGTCTTTGCGTCGAGGAACGGGGGTGTGTGAGGGGAGAGCCTGGCTGGGAGCCGGAAGTCGACCATCTAAATCTCGGATATTGTCCATGCCGCCTCGAACGAGAAAACAAAGCTTTACTCTCAGTAGATAAGAGGCAAGCCGGGCATATAGGATTACCTTACTGGATGCAGTAAGTACGAGTACACACACAAACATGAAGCTGGGGCTGATTTTGGTGGATTATTGGCCTGCTTACCGGCAATTGTCCGGCCGGCAGCCGTGATTGCCGTCTCTACTTGCGGCTGTCGGTGATTGGGCTTTGCCACAGCTCGTCTCCAATCATAGAGCAAAATCAAACCACTGAATGCATCCATGATAATCAGTCACAGGGCAGGTCTCGGTGTGGTGAGTGAGTGAGGCCGAAGTCTGGGCGATAAGGTGGAACGGAATGGGATGGTGGGGGAGTGTCACTGCATTTTTGTCTCACCCCCCGAAGGAAGGCGCGACGTGAGCTGTTCCCTGCACAGAGGTTCAATGCCTTAGGCTGCTATGCGAGTACATGTACGACAGGTAAGGTACGTACATGCCTGAAACATGTACACCAGGTTGCTTGAAAGGACAGAGGTACCTCTGGGTTCAATTGTTCTCTCACTTCAGGGCGTGTGCTTTAGAAAAGAGTAGATCAGAGCAAAACCAGGTAAAGGCCCCGGGCTCTCTTCTTGGGCTTTCATTGTCGGGTACCAGTACACGCATGATGAGCAATAATACATGGACAAAGCGGCAAGGGTGGTTTCAGCTGCCTCCACGATGGCGGTGGCGTAGCTTCCAGGTCAATAGTGAGTTTGCTACAGGCGTGTTGGCGCTGGAGCTATAGCGAGCAGACGTACGGGTACAAGCAATTGAAGCTCCAGGTGCCTGAGAGGTACTGAATCGCTAAGCGGTCAGCGAGTGGGAAATACTTTGCCATATAATGTGTGCGCAGAGGGCATGAACCGGAGCCTGACCTGCTGCGGACGAGAGACCTGGAAGATACCGGCACTCGGTGCAGTTCAAACACATTTGGTACTATAGTACCTACCTAGTAGTATTAAGACGTACCCTGGATGCGTACGTTGATGGACTGCTGCCTTTCTCCCACATCTCTTGATCACACGGCAGAAGGATAAACTTAGTGCCCAATAGCTCTATACCACTATTGTCAATATTATGATACTAGGGCAATACAGTACTAGATAGTGCTTGTAAGAATTAGCAGCCCAGATGCGATGGTCTGATGATCCGGTTTTAAGGCCGTAGCGCTAGCGGCAAGTGGACCTACGGTACCTAGAAGCGTACCTGGTTCTAAGGCCGATCGGCGAAGTGGGCTAGCGGGCCTTCCCGCCGGAATAAAGCTCAGTAGTCGCTATGAATGCTCTATATTGGCTCTTGTCTATACTATGTGCGGGCAGTAAAATCCATTATGTGACTATGAGAAGCACATTGAAGCCGTGAAAAAAAGGAGAAGAAAAACCAACAAAGTGTACAAGAATCGGCCCATGCAGATAGATTCGAAATGTGCTTGACTTTCATAATTTGACACAGCCCAGCATAAATCTTCCATTAAAAAAAGCCACCAGGCTAACGCAAGCCTCATTGTCCGTGTGCTGAGACAATTCCGTGTTGACCCCGCTATTCCCATTTCCCGGGCCTCACCACCAATTGGCGCTTCTCGATCTAGATTTCACTCATGGGGTTCTGGAGATCGTACAAAGGTACGTACCTGCTTGTACTCTCTCTTTGGGGTTTCCTGTGCCGTCTCGTTCTCATTTGATATCAACAAACCTTGTCATACGGCAAAAGTATGAAACGCCCAACCTCGGACTTTGCCGCCAATGACCAGTGGTTTTTCGGGGGTTGGGCAAAAAAAAAAAAAAAAGAAGTCTTCTTTTCTCATGCGAGGGAGTGAGGAGAAGAAAGAGAAAGGTCTAGAGTCTTGATGGCGGCAACTCGTCTCTCCCCGTCACAAACCTCCTCCGCTCATTCGTCTGCGGCCTAGCATTCGGCCTGCATATACTCCGTTGATTACTCGAGGTATTCATACTGTACATGTATTTGCAGTTTCTGTCCAGGCTGGTCAGGGGTAGACATAAGGATGTACCATAATGGATAGATCTGATAGGTAGAAAGAGAGAGAAAGAGAGAGAGGGAGAGAACACGCCACACCCATCCCCCGGGCTTCAATCTTATGCTGTCTTGCCCGCAATTCATGTACGAGTAGCGTCAAGACGGCTTGATCATGACCGTACTAGTACACAGCCAAGGCACCAATTTCAGCCGCATCACGGCCGATACAGGCACGAGCCATCGCGTTTTCCCAGTCCCCTAGTTGGCTGTACCCCTGCGCTGTTCATTTACCATCTTATCAAGGGCGAGTTAGATTCGCTTGGGCATGGGCTCGGCGGCAGAGCGTGCGTCCCCGGGACAGTTCAGTTTCGCTAGCCCATAGAGGAAAAAAGAAAGAAAGAGGAAGGGGGGATGATGCCAAAAGAGTCTCACTCGGTCGAGTTTAGCTGACACTTGTCCAGGCATCTGCTCCATGTTCATGTAATGCTTCATGTGCATCTGGCGGGCTCGGACGCATCTTCCGGTACACAGCAGCTTATACCCTGCTAGTAGCTAAACAGGACGATCATCACCTCGCTCGCCTGGTTTCAAGGCAAACATGTCGATGGAACTGAAATGTTGAGGCTCTGGTGGCTTGTGTTGAATGAATATAAATGAGACGTAGCTGCTGTCGTGAATTCTGTTTCCTTTCTCATCACCCTAGACCATACTGCTCTAAAGTTATCACGGATTTTTCCGATTCAACTTGCTCAACACCAACCAATTCGTCTTTCTGACATCTCTTCCACTTTAAATTCCCCATATGGTTAGCTATTAGATCGTTCGCCATCCCCTTAGCCCTCTTAGCTGCCGTGTTCGCCGCCGTCTATATCCCCGCAAGGTGTGCTTTGAGTCCTGTGGCCCGCCCTCAATCAGGTGAGGGAGTATCTACTGGCCCTGGCTTGGTTAGACCCCAATCATACCATCTACCCTCCTTCGTCTAGCCTTACGGCAGATGCTAACTCCAACTGATCGCAGAGACCATTCGTCAAAACAAGCTTTCGATCTGATACACCCTCCGTACAACTTGACACGCCTTGACACGCCTTGGCACAACTTGTCACACCTTATCCACACCTTGCCTGCCCCTATATCCTTGCCAAAGCTTCTGCAAAGATGTCTGAAGATTGGATGTCTGAAGATTGGATGTCTGAAGAATGGGAGTCTGAAGAATGGACGGCTGAAGAACGGATGTCTGAAGAACGAATGTCTGAAGAACGTGTCGTCATCTACTTAGTGAGGCGCGATCTAAGAGTTGCTGACAACCACATTCTTCACCTGCTGTCCCGTCATAACATCAACGACGAATGCGCCTATACCCACCTCCTCCCTGTATACGTCCTGGCCCCTGACCAGGTTGAAACATCTGGCCTCCTCAAGGATGGAGAGAGATCTCCGTACCCTCGAGCAGTTTCAGAGAACTCTGGTGTCTGGAAATGCGGTCTTCATCGTGTCAAATTCCTCGCAGAAGCAATTTGGGACATGAAGGGGAGGCTAGAGGAGCTGGATAATGGACTCATCATCAGAGTCGGACGTTTCTACGACATCTTGGAGAGTATTTACAAGCATTATTCCAGTGACAAAAGCGGTCCTCAGATTTCTAGCGTGTGGATGGCCAGAGGGCATACCCCGGAGCAGATAAGTGAACAGCAAGAGGTTTATACTGCATGCTATAACTTCGGGATCGACTACGTGAAATTCCGCGATCGTGAGCCATTCGTCGATGTGTAAGTTAACCCAGTGACGGAATCATCTTGTTGATATTATCAGTTTTTGACTTTTGATTTGTGGAAACAGACGTGATGCCCCGTTGCAGTCAGTCGGCGAAACGCCTGATGTGCTCTCCGACTTTCAGAGGCTGATGGAGCCCGTGATTGATGACGCCCGCGATTCGATCGAGGCACCTCTTTCTCTCCCCCTCTTCCCAGATCATGTGCCACTTCCGCCACAGCAAGGCCCTTACGAGATTCCAGACACACTACCGGAGCTTATCAGTCGGCTCCAGGGACCTGTGAGGCTTGATTTCTCGTATTACTACGGGCTGGATTTCAGGGGCGTAACACCTGAGTCCACCTGTATAGGTGGCGAAACACATGGCACTCGGAGACTTAAGCATATTGTCAAACAGGGTGTTGTGTCGCGTTTTCACACCTTAAACGACTTGGAGGAAAGTGATGAATGTCTTAAGCTCACACCTTACCTGTCTCTTGGATGTATAACGGCTCGGCAGATTCATGAGGAACTGCTGAACCTAGAGAATGGCTACGTGCCAGAATACGCAGAAGCTCAAGGTTGGGAAGGGGGCGAGAATCCTGGGACAAGGGCAGTTCGGCTGTGGCTACTTTGCAGAGACTTTCTCCTTTTAGGCTCTAGAAAGTACCGCAACACCTTGTTTGACCTCGAAGGCTCCGGGGATGGGAGAGACCCAAACCTCGAATGGAAATCGCCCGATCCCGAGGAAGCCAGCCCCGAACAGGAACCTTGCTCTCTCCATATTCAGGGGGCTCTCGTGCAGTTCCAAGTAGGAGCCACGGGATACGGGCTCATTGATGCCATCATGCGGCAACTCCTTTTCACTGGGTACATTGGGGCCCGCTCATACATGCTTATTGTTAACTTTCTAGCAAAGTTTGCGGGCATAGACTGGAGAATAGGCGCGGAGTGGGTGGCTTCCTTATGCTTAGATCACAACACTCCTATCCAGTGGCACAGATGGCAACACTATGCCGGGATTGGTCCTGACATGAACGGCACAGAGACGGTCATCTCTCCTGTCCACACAGCCTTCGAGCTCGACCCCAATGGAACCTTCGTCCGGAAGTGGATGCCAGAGCTGCGGAGTCTCACCAGGCTATCCAACCTTTTTCAGGTAGCCACCACCTCTCCAGAGCTGCTGCTGCGGCTCGATTTGTTCGCTAATGTTATGGTGACCAACCCGGTGCCTTCTGACACCCTCGATCTTGGTCCTACGAGCCGAGTTCCTTGTGGATGGATGCACCCCAGGATATTTGTTCTTAGTCCTCAGGGGTATATGCTTCTTGGACCGTATCCCAGGTTTCTCCGGATGCAGCTGGACATTGATCCGATATATTCACAGCTCCAGTCAATTACTTACCCACCAACGCCCCAGGGGCTTCCACATCCTCCGCCCGGACATCTTTGGTTTCCTGTCCCAGGCACCCAACCACCTAATCCACAATATTATCTTGCACCGCATCCCCAAGTTCTTCAAACTCTTGAACAACCACTTGCCTGGTTTTTTCGCTTCATCATCATCTTGAGGATACTTTTCGAGCAAGCAAGGACGCGTGCTCAGATGCTTCCTCCACAGGGTACGCAGATGCCTCCTCAGCGGGCTACACAGATGCCTCCTCAACGGGGCACGCAGGTACCTAATGCTCGAGACGAAGAGCCTGCTCTTCACAATTCTCCCAGAGCTCCAGTTCCAAGGACCATGAGCGTCTCCACTGAAGTTCATAGAGCTCCTCAGGACACTCAAAGCATTCCAGCCCCTCGACGGACCCAAAGCCTTGCCGCGCCTCAGGGCCGTCTTGGCGTTGCTCAAGAGACGTTCCGGGCTCCTCGAGCACCTCGTGTGGAGTCTCGGGCACCACAAGCCCCTAGAAACGCTCCAAACGCTCCCCGAGCAGAATTCCGGCCTTTGCATGCTCCTCAAAACGCTCCGAATGCTCCTCGTGCGCATATTCGCCCACATCAAGCACCCCGAAATGCCCCCAACGCCCCTCAGGCATATATTCAACGGTCCCAAGTTCGTCAAGCCAATCCCACAGCAACCGTTCGACCATCTCGGGGTTCTCAAGCGGCTCCTCCATATGCCCCTCAAGGTCCTCGAACTGGTTTCGAGCCACCTCGAGCTCATCTACATGCCCCAAGAGCACCGCAAGCAAGTTATCAACCATACATTGCTCCCCAAAACGCTCCTAGAGCCCCCCGTGCAGATTATTTGCCCTATCAGTCCTATCAGACTTATCAAGTTCCTACAAATATTTACATGTCTCAACCGACTCTTTGGTCCACTCAAGCCCCTCAAGTGGATGCTCCCAGAGCTCCTCGCGCCATGCGAACTACTCCAACTACCCCTCCCGAGAGTCCACCAACTTTCAACGATCCTCGAGCCCCTAGGTTTCCGGAGCTGTCCTCTCTAGCTGGTGAACTGGATGTAGCTTCTCGCTATGGTTTTCAACAACCCTACCACGTACCAAACGATCCTCTCGTCCCAACCCTCTTTGGGCTGAATACATTTAATTACAACCACCCCAGCACCGTTCAGCCGATAGACGGAGCAGCATACTATCAAACGCTACAAGACTATAATCAGTGGCGTACCTCGAACCCATCGATTGATGCCTGGTACATTGGCCCTCCGGAGCCTGAAGAAGTGCTTCGGCATGGCATGATTCTTCGATTTCTTGATAGCCTGCCCCCCACTCCACCCAATCCCGCGTTTCCCCCTGATCCCCCTCGGCTCCTTCGGAGAACTCGTCGTCGACGTCCGACGCGAAGTTCTGCTGACGAATATGGCTCTTCTAGCCAGGCTGGCCCCTCTGAGGAGGCAGCGGCTGCTGAAGATGCGGTTGCTGAGGATGCTGCTGCTGAGGATGCGGCCCAGGGCAATGCCGAGTCTGCTCAGGGCGGACAAGGCAGGCGGAACAGGCGTGGCAGACGAGGTAGATGTGGCAGGGGAGGAGAGAGGAGTGAAGAGAGTGTTGCAACCGAAAAGGTTTTGGGTGAGTTGACCGAAGAAGCTGATGGTGAATTAACTGAGGAAGAAGTCCTGGGTGAGGTGACTGAGGATGTTCAGGCTGAGAAGACTGAGGAAGTTTGGGATGAATTGACTGAAGAAATCCAGGAATTGAACGAGGAAGAAGTTCAAACTGGTCCTTCGGGCTAGGTGGGCTAACAAAGATGACAAAGATTGTTTTACAACGTCCGAAAGGGGACGTTTGGAGTCATGAAAGGCACAAACGGTGGAAAGGGTCTGCGTTTGCAAAGTTCGTACAAAAACTAGTATTATTAGCCATGAATCGTTACAGACATTTCTTACAGAGTATCGCTAGTCTAAGTTGCCATCGTCTTTCCTCCTATGCGACTCTCTAGTAGGCCTAAGCTGCTCCTGATTGTCCACTTGTTTCCATTTGCTTTCTCTCCTCTGTGTCTCTGCTCTTGATTTTTCCAATTGATTAGATTTGTTTTCTTTTTCTCTGTTATACTTCATCACGATGCGATATTAATTCATACGGGAGGTAAAATGGCGGTCAGTAACAGTCTTTGGCTGGAAAAGCAATGCTTGGTACTTTGATAGATGGCAGCACAGTATAATCGGGAGGTCGGTATAGTGTGTACTTTCAACCTGTTTGTCTCAGCCAGACAGCTGATGATATTACGCGGCTTGAACTCCCATGTCTTTTGGTATAATCACACCCTCTCTGTCTCACTTACGCAGAGGCAGCACTCGCCTCCCCACTTCGCTCCTCTCTTTCAGCTGCGTGCTTCTCGTGATTCTGAAAGACTGCAAGCATGCCCAAATCATAAGTCGCCTTGAGACACCCGGCCGTGACGAAGGCGACCCAAAACAGGCCGTGATCTGCCAATGTACCAGTCAAGAAGGGGCCTAGGCTGGCACCGGTTGTCTTGACCACGTTGATGACACCCATGATAGCAGTGCGCTCGCTTGGCTTGATGACGGCGGCTAGGAAGGCCGCCCGCGGTGCGACATCCATGCTCTGGCTGGAGGCGCGGAGCCACAGGAAAAGCAGGGAGAGGCGCACGTCGGGGAAGGCGGGTATGAGCGAGAGGAATATCGACGAGGGCAGATGAGTAAAGACCATGGTCTAATTGGATACCAGTTAGTAATTAGTCGAAAAATTGCGGCCGAAGTGTACAATGTGGGAGTACTCTGTAGAAGGGGAAATGAACGAACCTTGATGTTGCCGAACCGCTTGGCCAGGGAGGAGGCCACAAGCATTGACATAGCCGAGGTGATGCTCGTAACGAAGAAGATGGAGCCGAGCTTGCCCTCTTCGATGCCATAACGCCAGCGGAAGAAGTAAGTCACCCAGGACCTAAGCATGGTTTGTCATTGATTAGTTTGTGAACCCAGGAAGAAGATGAGAGGCTAATCTTACATGGAAGCCAACCCAGAGGCAAACGCATCCAATGCGAAAAAGACACACAGGCTCGTCATGATAGCGTAGCCTTCTTTGCTGATATCGGGCAGAAGAGCTCCAACTCGGCTGCGAGACTTTCGCTCTTCGTCTGCCTGTGGGCTCGCATTTCCACTACCCAAGAGAGGCGATGTCTCGGTGTTGTCGCCCGCTCCATTGGATTTAATAGCCGCTTTGGCAGGAGAAGAAGCCTTTCCATCTGCCTCTACCGCGCTGCTCAAAAGAAGAGCGAGAGACAACTTTACCAGGCCCGCGACAGCATAGCCGTAGAAGATGAAGCGATAGGCATCGATCAGCTCCCAGTGGAGGACGGTGGAAACATACTGCACAGCCCATCCGCCAGTCATGAGTCCAAATGCTGTGCCAGCCGTGCCAAGCAGGCTGTACCAAGCGTACACATCGCTTCTCGAGGCCGGCTCCGTGAGGTGGGCGACAACGCTCTCCTCGATGGCTCGAAACGGACCAATCTCGTTGCCACTACAATTATTTAATGCCACCTGGTTAACGCCGATATTCACCCAAAATATCATTGGGCTGCTGTGCTGTACATGCACATGAAGCTGCATGCATGGCAACAGCGCTGCATGGGACAGCGCAATGCAAAAGCACAAACAGCGCAGGATGCATTTGCATTTGCATTCGCATTCGCATTTGCATTTGCGGAGTAACATATAACATACCTCGGACTAATGACCCCAAAAATTGCAGCCGCCAGCAAAACCCAGTAGTTGTCGCTCACGGCAAATGCGACGCCGCTGCCCACCATCATGAGGGCGCCCAATGCGAGAATCGCCTTTCTCCCCAGCCCGTCGGCCACTAGGGTGAGGCAGAAGCTGATGCAAACATCGCCCACCAGCGTCAGTGTCATGAACAGGCCGATCCGGGTCTTGGAGATGCCCAGCGACTGGAGGTAGAGCACCAAGACGAGCGTCGATGCGCCATAGGCGAAGAGGCGGACGAACCTCTGCAGACAGAGAAGCTTGACGTCGGGCTTGCTGTGGTAGAGAGAAACGAGGCCCAGTTCGGAGAGGAACCGGACAAGGAGAGACGGTGATTCCTCCATTGTGAGTCCTTTTCTCGTCTGTGTCTTTCTTTTTCCCTTTGTCCTTTTTGTTTGATTTTCACCGGTTCATTTTCAGTGCTTTCAGCCTCGTTTTTCCGCTCTGAGAGCGCCGACGATTCTTTATAAAGCAGTGAGTTGTAAAAACATGACCAAGAGCAAGTTTCGCCCCCCACTGAACAAGTGAACTTGCGGCTTCACCTAATCACAGTACAGGTGGAAGTACCTCGGTGATAATGGCATAATCCGAGACCAATATCTCCATATAATACAGCGTTGCCGACTTCCGGCTCACAATCACCCATTCGAGGGCTGTTATTAGGCAATACCGAGCGAGGATGGAAACGGATAGATTCAAACATGCCAAGATGATGTTAATAATGCTATCGAATGCAGTTTTGTATGGCGTCTAGTGAAAAGGTACCCGGGCATCCATGTCATCATCGGCGTTGACGCCACTTTGATGGCAGCTGGGAATACTAATCATCTCACGCGAGTGCTACAAACACCATGAATTCTATTCGATCTATTCTAATTGATCTATTAATTGTCCGTACAAAAGAGCGCGCTGTACTCTGTAAATTTGGCCTATACATCTTCTGTCACGGGATTCGGTACGTACTGATCCAGCACCTTCTGGCACCAGCTTCGCACCTTCTGACATTGACCTGTTGGCAAGCACCTTCTGACGTGCACCTTTTAGCACCCGAGCACCTTCCATAGCACCTGGAACCTGAACTGTCAAGGCTGTGCCTGCACCACTCTTGCCATTATGACTGCCCCGCTATCACTGCCCATTACTGTAGGTACCTCTTGCCTCTGTACCAAAGTGGACTCAGGGTGGCTCAGATCCGCAAATCTCGCTACCGGTTGCTCTTTGCACTCAACTCAATTATGGTAGGCGCGAAGGCGGAGAGGCGATTAGCTGCCGCGGTGCAGTGCCGGGGGAAGGAAGGCGTCAGCTATCGCATCCATTCAGCTTTAGTTTCTAGCCGCTAGGCCAATCTCTGCTCTGCTTTTGCTTTTGCTTCCAAGTTTGGATTGATTGCTCTTGCTTTTTCTTGCATACGAGTACGATTGAATGCATGTGCGTGCATACGCCTGTTCTTTCCTCCAACCTACAAGCATACACAGACGATGCTATTGGATAGTTGGCGGGCGTGTAGGTAAAATGATGGAAGCTCGAAAACACTCCCCTTCCATTCATCGTTTTCTCTCAATCTTTCCTCCAAAACCCCCATGTAGGTAGCAGTACTTGGGCCATCGGATACGACAGTACAGTAGCAATCACACGGAGACGGCTCTGTTTCATTTGCTACGTCCATGCACGCTGCTTACTAGGTAGTAGATACTATATGCATCTGATATGCCGGTGTTTGCTGGCTGGTGCACACTCGGTGTGACAAAATATGGGAGAGCGTGCACCAATGGCATCAGCCGCAACACCAGCTGATGGCCTCAACACGTCCTCTGCTGTGTTTTCCTGCCATTGGGCTTTATACAATCAATCTAATTTGTCCCTTTACGCTTACGGAGCAGAGCAGCCCCCCCTCCAGGCTCAAGGATCAATGCAAGGGAGAGCAAACTGGGCTGTTCTTTTGGGGTCGGGAGAGTAGTTTGCGACATCTCATTCGCGTGCTTTCTTTTTTTGCAACTCGCTAGGCTCATGTATGAAGCAACCGATATGCACACTACTATGTAGCTTGGATTCTCCCAAGACATGTGAGCTGTAGGGGACCGAGAGTAAACTCATAGGCCTGTAAATCAAGTCCAGTGGTGGTTTGCTGGTGGACGGTTGGGCATTAAAGTGCTGTAGCATAGGGAGCTTCACGGCTGGCAGCACGCTGGCTGGCATTTCTCCCGGGTCATTTAGTCCCCGATTCCTCTCCTCCTCATTCTCCTCCTCTTTTTTTCCCTCCTTCCTCCTCGCATCTTCTCTTCTTCTCAATCATCTTTCCACCAAAGAGCTGAGTTGGCGGATGACGATCCCATCCAAAATCCTCTCGTCATCTGTCTCTCATTAAACCAATCCTTCTTCAAGCAATAGTGCCCATCTTTGATATTTCTGCAGTTCCCCCCTTTTTATCTTCCCTTGGGGCATGGTACTTGTCAATATCCAAAAATGTGTGACAACATACCAACCGACTTGGCCTTGTCCATCGCCAGTTGCACTACCCACGTTGAGGAGGAAGCGCAGCAACGAGCCTTGTGGGCTATCCCTGAAGAAGAGCCCAACACTGTGACTCATGAGCCTCTCCAGCAACAGGAAGAGGATGGCAAGCTGCAAAACTTACGTCAATATCTTGCGTCATGCCACAATATGAATAGAGCAGCTCAAACCATTAACGGCGATTCGTGCTGTTCTCAAGCCACTACACTTCAACCGGACGGCAAAGTGTATCCCGCACAAATTGTTTTGTCTCCTGATTTCATGGACAAGCAAATGGAGGTCTGGAAGAAGGTGCTGGCAGACGACAACTCAGCCCTCTTGCAGAAGATGTTCCCTTCAATGGAACAAGTACATGATGAATATTTCTCCATGGAGCCCATCAACGGCCACCCGACACTCTGCGTCTTTGAGCGACTTGGTATATCCAAGGCCGTCATGAATCTGCTTCACGGAGTGTTGGAAGACCAACTCCTCAGCAGAGCCGTTGGCCTCACCGGAGACATAACGTACGGCCTTCTTGACGCAGGTGATGATGATTCCAGCGATGAGGACGACGAACATTGCAGCTTCTGTGTCTACTCCAACACCGAGTGTGGTCGAACTTTTCCTGTTGTTGGAATCGAGTACAGGCCATCTGATCCGCCCATGGTGCAAGAGATTGCCACAGCCTTGGTCGAGGATATTGTTCCGGAGCGCGATGTCATTGGAAGAGAGGATGACACGTTTACCTTTGTGTCATCGTCCAAGCAGGTCGTTACTGCTGCCATCACTCAAATATTTGACCGCATGGTGAAGTTGGGTGTGGCGTACGGGTACATCTACACGGGAGATGCCATCATCTTCCTGGAGATTCACGACGACCCGTCTATCGTGCACTACTATGTCGGCATCCCCGACATTGACGTCTGTGATGAAGACGAATCAACTCTGCGCTACTCTGCTGTCGGTCAAATCTTTGCATTCATGATCAGAGCGATGCAAGCGGGACCCCGTTCGGTGCAGTGGCAGGACAGAATTGCAACCCTTGACGTCTGGAGGAGCAGCCGCAGCGAGGCACTGCTCAACATGCCGTCGCATCAGAGTGCCCCAGGCTCCTCAAGCGCTACTAGCGTTGGCGATGAGGTGATGAATGATGTCGACGCAGAGTACGAACAGGTCGGTGAAAATGATGAAGAGAATGAAAACGACGAAAACAACAATCAGGATGACGAGGACGAGTATGAAGAGTATGACGATTATTACCTCGACATTGACGAGGACATGTACGTGGCCGTTGACATCAATCTCGTATGGGGACAAGATGGAGAGCTTGTGCCCCAGAGAGACGAAGATCAACAATACGCATGCCAGCATGGAGAAGAAGGCTTTGTCGATGACGGCAAACAAACCTATTGGTTCGTAGATGGCGAGGTCATTGTTAGTGACATTCGACAGCGCCAATACTGCACCCAAGAGTGCCTGCTTGGTTTGACCAATGGCTCCTCTCTGGACCAAGCTTGCCCCAATGTCGATAAGCATGGAGATGAGCACATCAGCAATCTTGAGTTTCTCCGGCTTGTTCAGAGCCAGCTTGCCCGCACTCGTCACGTATCTGGCTGTTGCGTCTCGCTTGACCTGAAAGGCTCCCTGGGAGCCATGTTCAAGGTCATGATTCCCACTCATGGTTACACATTTGTTGCCAAGGGTGTCACGGAAGAAAACGTGCCTCGTCTGTTGCGTGAAGGCGACACCTACACTCGGCTCAGAGACGTCCAAGGAGGATGCGTCCCCGTCTATCTCGGCATTGTTCAGCTTGAAGCGACGTTCGACCACGATAGCACCGCTTACAGCCACTTCATGCTTCTCAGCTGGGCCGGTCGGTCTGTGGAAAAGCTCCAGCAATCTCAAGCAAGCCATGGCTTTGTCAATTCCACGCGCAGGGCTTACACGGAACTGCACAATGCCGGCCTGGTTCACAACGGCGCAGAGCTGGGTAACATGCTCTACAATCCTCAACTTGATAGAATCATGCTTGTGGACTTTGAGCACGCATCCATCTACGAATGCCACGTCGCAGAGTTTGAGTACCGCGATACCAGCCGCAGCCACTGCGCCACTATCGAGGAGGTGGAAGACGAAGAGGAGGCTGGTGGCAGTAGCGACAACAAGAGTGACGATGATGGCTTCGTCCACATCCATAACCACACCCCCGGCCACAGCCACAGCGGTGGTCTCAGACGAGTCAACAGATGCGAGAATCTGCGTAGGGAGTTTGAGGCCGCGTCTGAGCGAGAGATGAACCGCGCAGTCAATCTGATGGAGGTCCTCGCTCCAACGCTGCGCCCGTGGCAGATCGTTTAGGTTGGCAATTTCGGCAGACATGTCTGGGAAAATCACGAGCGAACATTCGGCATGGAACATTGGAGCAAGTGGTAATGGGTTACAGTTTATCATTGGCGAGTTCGGAGCCGGACGCTGGGATTTCAAATGTGGGCGGTCATATTTCTCAAGGGTTTAGCAAAGGCAGAGAGAGGCTTTATTACATGTACTTCAAGTTTGCTGGACGGATTTACAGATTGGATGGGTGCCCTGGTAGGTTTTATCTTCAAGCAGTTGCTAGATTGCCTCCGTAGTAGTAGGGACCTATAGTAGTAATACATGGAGCCTCTCCTTATTCGCTTGTTCGCTTTCCGTTCTCGGTGCTTTATGGTGTGATATTGATTCATCGAATGGCAAGACGTGAACATTCAAGTTTGTTGTTTGTGGTGTCAAAAAGGCGAGTGGCCAGCATCATTCAATCGCCGAACCACCGAGACCACACTCGGAATTAAACCTCTGCTCTCATCCTGCTCCACCACCATTTCAAAAGGTCCTCTCAGCCTTGCTAGACGGTAGTTTTCGCCTACTATCCGATGGGAAACTCCATAGCTGAGACATCATCGCCATTCCTATTCCGTAAGGGCACCACCACTCGGTCGAGGTTGAGCTTGAGGTCGAGATGGGTAGAAAAGAGGTGGGGCGACACGATGCTACATGGCTGCCTTTGTGAGTGCGTCACCCAGATTTGTGCACCCGTAATTGACTATCATTCGTCCATTCTCTACCTATTCATATTTTGGGGCCATATGTCGATGTCGGATTGGTGCCGGCGGGTTTAAGGTTAAGTGTTACTTGTTCCATTGGTGGGCACTGGATTCTCACGACAGAAAGTGAACAGAAAGGTGCAGGTGGTTTTTATTACAGCAGGACCCCCTGGAAGACAACCGACATAGACGGGCGTATCAAATCGACTTTGCGTTTTGTTTGAATCTCCTTTAGATATACTATGATGAAACAAAGGAAGAATTATGTGCTGCATCTGATGTTGCCGTGCAGCATATTGCAGGCAGAAATCTATCACGAGCCGGTGTACATCCATTCTGCCAGCTACTAGACTACAAGACAACACATCATGGATGAGGTACATGGAGAAATAATCGAAAATCAAAAATAATATGTGATTTGATTTTCTATAATTAAATGGACATCTGGATTAATATGCCGCAAGAGCGTAATCTTAATTGACACTTCAAACGCCTAATAGACTGCACCCAGATGAGCCCACTACATATACCTATGTATCACCGGTAGCATCAACCCGCTGTAAATCAATTGCTACGCACTCCATCATTGACATTCGCACCAGCCCTTTTGTCGACTCTTCCTTCGTAAGAGAATTATTGGGTATCTTCAATCTATTTAATACGAATCTATTCTAATGGATTTACAATGAATTTACAATGAAGAATTTGAGAAGTGGTGTGCCTTTTACAAGGTTGAACGGCAGGCCCTTGTTCAAGTACCAATGTTGCGTTCAGCCGCACATTCTTCCTCCCGAGTATCTGGCCAACTTTCCGCACATCCAAGCAAATCCAACATGCTGGCCAAGAAAACATCACCCATACATGACTTATCCAACCGCCAGCTTTGAATATCATTTGCCCTAACAAGCTCTCAAATTGGCGACTTCCAGCTTCCCTCAGCGATCACCTGCAATTACCAACCGCAGGCATTGTTCAGTTGTGGCGTAGAAGCCTCCGAGCATCACTGGGAAGCCATGATGCAGCTCCAACTACGAAGAACTCCAGCTGATACGAAAATCACAAGGCAATCACGCCAAAATGAAAAGAAAGCCGACTAGGATCCAATCGAGATGAAACATTCTTCTCCTCCGAATGCATAAATGCCTTACAGGGCGAGTCTCTTCTATCGTGCCACGCATGTGCCAACGCGTCCAAGAGCGGGGGCAAGCCATCTCGAGCCCATTTGCTGCAATCCATCCCGAGCGGCGAATTGGAGGCAAGTAAGCAGATGCTGCCTGGCCTGCGCCTTCGCCTTGTTTCGTCGTTTCTTAAAAGCAAACTCCACTAGAGCCCGGTTTGCCGTCATGTCATCTCGGGAAGCGGGCGATCTTTGGCCTACCAAGATCAAACCTTTTTTTCAACTCGTAGACACTCAAGGTCAACCAGGAGCCATCATCAAATTTCTGCATCGAAATTCGCCATGGTTCGAGTTAAAAAGCTTACGCCCGAAGTCCTGCTCAGCGACCCCAGGCGTGGCCCGGCCGTTCCAAATAGAGACGGGACTCATGCACTCTATACAGTGTCAGCACATGCCCTCGGTGACAGAACTACCCACGAAGTCCGGATTCTCGACATCAAGACGGGAAGCTCCACCCGGCTTTCTAATGATCCTCGAGTCCATGATGCCGTGTGGATTCCCGGCACAGAGCTTGATATCCTCTACTTGCGGTCGGCAGAAAAGGGCCGGACCCAAGTCATGGTGGCATCTGCCGGAGATGTATCCGCCGAGCACTACATGGCGGCAGAAATCGACGCCCCCGTGTCAAACCTGAAGCTCAAAGAGCTGGCTCATGGAAGTGTCGCCTTTGTAGTCATAGGTCTAGTTGGTGACTCTGGGCTGTACAACCAAGAGGCTGTCCAGAGAGGATCAACAGCAAGGATTTACGACGCTGAAATCCCCATTGTAGGTCAACACTAACATCCTGGTGGCGCTTTTTTTTTTCGTACTTTCTTCAACCGTTGCTCCTTTATACTAACCATTATATGCAGTGGAATGCCTCACATAGACCCAATAGATGCAGTCTCTGGTACAACGAGCTTGTCCTCTGCGACCGCCACTGGACGCTCCAAGGCGAGCTCCATAACCTGATTGACGATATAGATTTGGAGGCTCCGTCTCGCATGTATACCGATGTGCCCTGCAACGACTTTGATATTTGCCGTGACGGGATTGCTTTTGCTGCGAGAAATCTCAGAGAGCGAGGGCCAGACGGAAGCCCTGCCACTTCCATCTACTTTGCGTCTCTGCACTCTTTCTCTTCGGCGCCATATGGAATACCCAGACAAATATTTATACCCACTACTTTTGAACCTGCTTTGATAACAAACGTCCGATTTACCCCGAACTCGTCAAGCATCGGCTTTCTCTACACAGCCCATGAAGATCCCTACAACACTCGGCTCTTCTTGTCTTCCGTCTCCTCGCTAGACGCTTTTGACGTTTTCGACCTCGTTACTTGCGCTGATGATGAGGATCAAAATCCACCGAGGGCTTTTGAGTTTGCTGGTAGTTCCGATTCTGTGATTTTGCGAAGCCACCAGCTGGGTCACGAAACCCTTTCCCTCCTCATGCTGGAGGACGGGGCTAAGCCGAGCGTTTTCTTCACCGGCAGCAGCTGTAGTGCCTTTTATCCGTTGACAGAGGGAGGCTGGGACTTTCTCCTAACAACATCGTCTAGCTTTGTTGATAGTAGCCTGTGGCAGATTGTCCAAGTTTCGGAAGCCAAGGTCGTGAGGACAATATCTTCAGCAACCAAGAACGGTGCCAAATTTGGTCTTTCCTCCGATATGGTGACCGAGATTTGGTGCGAGGGTGCAAACCGACACTTTATTCATTGTTGGATGATTCGGCCACGAGATTTCGACGAGACCAAAGAGTATCCTTGGGTGCTGATGCCTAACGGTAGCCCGGCCATGGCTTGGAATAACGAATGGTCCACGACGGCATGTGTGACTGCATCGCTGGTAATCTGCTCAGTTGTATGCTAACCTTTTTTCCTGCTAGAACAACTTTGCTGCTTGGGCGTCGCAAGACTACATCATTATCCTTCCCAATATTGCTGGTAGTAGTGGATACGGGTTAGAATTTACGAGACGTACGTTGTTCATTATTCCAGCTATGATATGGTCCTAGGATATGGCTCGGTGCTCATTATCTAACATCGTTTTCGCATAGGAATTCGGAATCAAAGAGGAGACGAGCCGTTTCAAGACCTCCTCAGCCTCATCGACTATCTAGAAAATGTGCCGTACCTTGACAAGGCAAAGGCCACGGTGGTGGGAAGCAGCAGTGCCACATATCTTGTGAATAAGCTACTGGGACACGAAGTTGCTAAAAAGGTTAGAATCACAAACGACCCCAATCAAATACTCGGTGTTGGCCAGATCCAGACTGACTTTGTTGATCCAGTTCTGTTGCGCAGTCTACCAAAGCGGTACGATCGATCCCCCGGTGACCTCGTCGCATAAAGAGCCCGTCTTTGACAACTTTGACAAACTCGATCCATCATACCAATACACAGAATCGGAGATGATATATGAGAACGACATGGCTCGATCAACCTTTTTCTATGGCTGGAAGAATGCGCCGCCAACCCTCATTATCCACGGGGAGAAGGATAAGCAATGCTCGATTACAGAGGCGTTGACTGCATTCAATTCGCTGCAGGCCCAGGGCGTCCCTAGTCGGTTATTGACCTTTCCAGACGAGGGCCATGTTGCTACGAAACCAGAAAACACCGTCATGTGGTACGATATCGTCTTCGATTGGGTCAAGAGGTGTGTCGATGGCGACGTTGGGAGAGAGGATATTTTCTGAATGGCAATTTGATTGGGTCAGCGAACGCCTTGGACCATAGCGAGATCGGCGGATGTTGGCAAATTTGATAATTGCTTGATCGTGTTTTGAAGCTAACAAGTAGGGATTATTACTCCTTGCTTCCTTTCTTCTGTTGTCTTATTTTCCTTGAGTATGTATGAGCTGGAAATACTGATTTTCAACGTCTCAATCGGAGAGACCCAGCTGTCAAGCGAACTTGCAATGCTTTGCTTATTTTACTTACAATCTTTGCTTCTTACATCTTTGTATCAAACAATAACTCCAAATTGACCCTCGCGATGCTGTCATGCTACACTAGAGACCATATTGCCTATCCTTGTCCTTGATGGGAAAGTCACTTCCCGTTGTGTCCTTGTACTTGTCACGGATAAAATCCGAGATGGCCTCATCTTTGGCCTGTTCCGCCGCCGACTCGTTGCTCTGATCGCCCTGGCCCATGAACTTTTCTTGCACAAAATCAACAGCTAAAGGGCACCATATTAGTGGATGGAAAATAGGGGTAATAATCAAGTGTTTGAGATGGCTAACCCTTGTCGAGCATATCTTCATTCTTCTCGCCTTGAGCTCCTCCGCCGGCCATGCTGTTCATCTTGTCCATGAAGCCGCCGCCGCTGTTCCCTTCTTGGTTGGCGTTGTTGGTATCAAAATCTTCTGAGCGGCGCTCTTGTCCATTGTTCTCTGCATCGTTTGAAGAGCCAGTAAGCTTGTTTATGTAGTCCATGGTGGATACGAAGTTGGTGAGGCAGTTGTTTGGGTGGTGGAAAGAGCAGCAGAGGTGTTGCGGGGTAAAGACAATGAGGCTCACGATACGCCGTCTTCTAATCAATTGACTTTGTAGGTGGAATAATTGCAATCTCGATCAAATGGGAAAATGGTCGAAGATGAGCATTGAGCAGAATTAGAGATGCAGTCAAGCTACAGACATATAGCACTTTCCGTGCTACCGGAAAGCACAGAGCTATCACGTCACAGACGTCATACATACGACGCTGCTGATCACTTGCCACCGCCTAGGATCTGGCCTTGCTCGATGATTTGCAGATTCCGGATCATAGCCTCGATTTCGCAAACAAGGGAGCCAATGAATTGTTATCTTGAGAACTTTGGCAAGATTTCAAGCACAAGAAAGGCGCCCGGATAACTTGGCGCCACGTGTGGGATGGCGATTTGCTTTCCAGAGATCACGATGCCTTCGCCCGCTTTTTAGCCCAGTTTGCTTTTCTCAGCTGTGATGGTACGACTAGTGTCTCTTTTCCAACCTCTCCTCTTTGCCCACCACTCATTTTTACTGTGAATTTTTCTATTCTTTTTTTTTCGACTATCTACATAGATTGGCGATTGATGGGAGAAGTAATAGATGATCTGCTAACAAGAGGCGTATTGCATCTACCACGAAACTTCGTCGCGACCCAAACTCAGCCTCCGCTCCAAGGATTCGCAGAGGAGCAGCACAGACAACAACCTTGAATCCTTTGCCAATTCCGACGCACAGCTAATCACAGAGTAGCATTCTAGATCAATAGCTTGGCAGCTTATCTTGTCTTCCAAACCCCCCTGCTTCCATCTAAGCCGCCGTCAGATGATCATCTCGGCTTAACAGCAGTGTATTATTTCTCCCATCCGCCAAGCTTCGACAACTCCATTTCTTACGTTTTGATCAATCTTTTCAACATGGGCTGGACTTTTCGTGCAAGTAAGCTTCCAAGCTATTGAAACCCCGCGAAGACCACGTTTTTCTTTGTTTTTTCGGTCAAGCTGGTCCCGAGGCAAAGCAGCTGAAAATCATTCGGTCCAAGCGGACTACTGCAGCTAGCTTCTTGCTACTGCTCCCTTAGCTACGAGTTGGTTTGAATAAAGACAAACAGACCATCGCAACTTACTCCCCGCAGCGGTCTAGGCCTCCAACGCGAGGCGGGCTGACGGCCCCAAAACGGAGAAGCTGTCTTGGCTCAACGCAGCTAGCCTCCATGATAGAATCCCCCCGGTCCCCTTTTCTTCCAGAATACGGAGGGTGGCTAAACGGATTTTACTGGCCAACGATCCGCTATTAATGAGTGTTTCAGACCTTTTAATGACTGCAGTACTACGCCGTTTTAAGGATGATATGCTAACGGTGTCGTTGCTAGTAGTGTCTCTCCTTCGCTCTCTGTTGGTCAAAAGTCCGACTAGCTGATGCCAATCCCAATCTTTGAATACGCAAAAGCCCTTTCCCATACGACATACGAGGTCGCCGATGAATCCACAACATCAATGCTATGCAATTGTTCCTTTGTACAGAGTACGAGTAGAGAAAACGGAGTATCCGCTAGTCAGCTCAACTACCGCTTCTTCCTCTCCACATTCCAGCGGCTCACATGAATCGTGTCACCGTCGGCTAAATCTTTTTACCCCCTTCGTTTTCTTCCATAAAAGACGGCGAGGAACAAGAGCAATGCTCGCAGTGGGTTGAACGGAATGGGACGCAGGCGGGCCGTTTGTATTGAATGGACCTTTGATGGACCCTTTTCCCATGTTCGAGTCCACTGGAAGCATCCAAAGAAGCAGCTCATGCATGCAGGTACGTAAAGAGCTAGCTAGCAGCAATAGCGTACTGGAGCCAATGATTGTCTTCCTTTGCTCTGAGGCTCTGCTCAGCTGAAAACATGACGGCAGCAGCAGTTCCCCACGAACGGTCCGACTCCAAAACTGCGGGTGGTCAGATAGTCTGCGTGAAATATTGAGAGTGTCATCATACAGCAAAATCACTTGTCATCTCGAGGCATTTTCCAGAGCTTACAGCCAGGCTCTTGGAGATGGGTGTATTTTCTTGTAGTACGTAAACCGCAAAGTCCAAAAAATTGTGCTTGCTATATTACATTTCTCATTAAGGCCGCCCTGAGGGTATAGCTTCCACAAGCTCATAGCAAATTCGAGCCGCCAAAGATGCGTTGTACATAAATAGGTATCTTATAACAGTGGGGAAAAAATCATTCATCATTTTCTTCTTTTCTTCACATATGTCTTACGCTGATTGCGTTTCTTCACATGTGTCGTGCGCTGATTGCGTCCCTCTCTGTACTGTTGACCGAGGGACTGGCGCTGGCGGCGGGATCGGGGAATCGAGGATCTCGTTCCTTGTCATCTTCCACTTCCACCACAACAGTCGTGACCAGATCCATCTGGATGCCAGGGCCTCGTAACGACTCCTGGCTGGATCCTCGTGGTCGTCTCCGCTTCTCCTGTCTCAAGCTGCTAGAGCGTCCGGCCAGACGTTGCCACGACCACCATCCACCAGTAGTTTTTGGCTCCATGTTTCGTCTTGAACCTTCGCCACCCTGAATCCAAACCATGTTGCCGTAACGTCGAGACTTTGGTGTTTGCAAGAAGGCGATTGTCTTCACGCCCGTATCTGCCACATCAAGGTCGTACTTAGAGGCGAAGATGATGGAGTGTCGAGTTGTGCCAAACAAGAGGCAGTCGAAGAAGCCGTTCAAGGAGATGAGCGCACCAGCAAAGCAGAAGAGTCCCAGTGGGATGTTAGCGCCAGACATGGATGCCACACGCTCCGTAGCCAGCGGTAGTGTACAAGTGACATAGATGATTGGGTAGATGAGAAATGCCGGATTGTGATCACCTGCAAAGCCAGGATCCGATGTACTGTCTGGGTTGGCAGCTCGGCGACGAAGGGCTTGCTGACGAAGAGAGTAGTAGATTGCAACGTAGAGGCCAGTGGTGATGCCAAGGGCCAGGAAAATCCAGAGATAGTGGGTAAACAGACGGAGATTCTCATACTCGGCGTTTATCCAGCACTAGGAGCACATGTCCATGTTAGCGATTACAGACATAGGGCAACAGGCAAGAGGGAGGGGGAAAGGCGAGGTGAAGCAAGACAAAAAAAAACTTGCTTGTTTAAACGTACCCAGGCACCAGCTCGAACAAAGAAGCCGCCATGCTCGCGGCCGTTATTTGTAATGGCGATTGGCAACGTCGAGATGAAATACACAAACAGCCACACAAGGCCAATGGACATGTACAACGTCCTCTGAGACGGCCGATATCCCTTGACCACAGAAAAGAAGGTGTGTACGGCAATGAGAGTGATAAACATGCTCGAGGACAAATCCCCCGTTGAGACAAAGAAGCCCTGTGCCCAGCACGTTTTAGTGTCCACCAGGACGGCATTTCGGTTGATCCATGTGGAGTTGAGGGCAAAGGCAATTGACTGATGCAAATCGGCCACGAGAAGATTATATATGAGGATGAGGAACTGGTTGGGCGAGCCCTTCATCGGTCGGATAGGCGGGCCTGGGTCCTGTTGAGGGAACTTGGCATCGCCCTGAACGGAGGCATCATTGGACTGGCGTGGGCGTTGGGCAAAGACACCATCGATACCAAGCGTGAAATCAACAGCGTGTTGCGAAGAAGATGCTTCATGATGGGCTCCTTGGGGCAGGCTTGGTCGGCGTGGCAGATCATGGTCATCCTGGACCGGGTGAGTTTGGCGAAACCGTTTCTCATTTTCCCGCCGGACAAAGAGCTGCCAGGAGACAATCTTGTATGTTAGGTAGATGAAGAGAGTGGCTGCGGCAAAGAA
Organism: Trichoderma breve; assembly: GCF_028502605.1. NCBI lineage: Eukaryota > Fungi > Ascomycota > Sordariomycetes > Hypocreales > Hypocreaceae > Trichoderma > Trichoderma breve. Next base: position 5,765,682 of record NC_079232.1, read on the forward strand.
GGAAATGCATGCTAGCACTGTGATGGCCAAAAGGCCGCTGCGAAGAGATGGCGTCAAAGGGCCAAGGGACTGCCCTTCAATCGGCAGCTCCCCTGACGGCATGGCTGAAGGAGAGGAAGAGGGTATGCCTTGAAACTGATGAGTAGAAACGATCAACGGAAATTGTGATTATGTTCTAGCTGTTGGAGTCGTCGTCGCATATCGATCAGGAGATAAGGAAAGATCCCCAGTTTATGGAACAATCAGAAAGCAGCCGGCTTCCAAAGTCCAGAATAGGTGGGAATCAGAGTCGTGAAGAGGGAGGGGGGAAGTGAGAGGAAGGCTCAGAAGAAAGGCAAGCCTGCTGGCAAGAGCGTTGGGAGAAACAAAGGGTGGAGAGACAAAAGAAAACAGGAAAACAAGCCGCCTCGAGTCTTCACAAGAAGAACAAGAGCGTTGTCCCTCTGCCGATGACGAAGAGACTAGAGGACGGCTTAAAGGAAAGAGAGTAAGCGGGTGCCGGGGTTTAATAAGTTGAAAGCACCAGGCCGTACAAAGTACGAGGAGGGATGGAGCAGACGGGACAGGTTCAGTAGTCGTAGATAGGAAGGAAGGCAATGGCAATATGGAGCACACCGCAAACCCTAAATAGGATGTGGGTTTCTCGGAGAAAAAAAAAAGAATAGGCAAGGTAGTGTATACCTGCTGGATGCCGGTGCTGGTGCTACAGTTGACGAGTACAATCTATTTCC